>NC_140491.1:40226302-40621302 GCF_964271855.1 Acomys minous
ACCTTCCTTATGTTATTTTTGTCAGAGTGTTTTGAAACAGCATGAAAAAAATAATAGCCAATACATACACTGTTCCTACATGAAATTTGTATTTTAGCCTCACACAGTATTGTTTAGATATACTCCTTTTCAAAATATCATAATGTATCTCTTATAAGAACATATATGTTACCTACCTGACCATGAGCAGAGAGACACATTGGTGCTGTTCTTATATCAGTCATGGGCAGAGCAGATGGCAGTCTTTTGCTCATGTTTGCTTGATGCCTCCTGGCTTGGTGGCCAAAGGTGATTTATGCCTAGAATTCATTAAAAAAAAATCAAAGAAAATCCAAACAAATTCAGGTATCACAGAGTGGGAAGAGAAAGACAGACCTGCTCTCCTGTGCACATGGCACAGCAGGCCCTAGAGACCTATTTCTGGCCACACCACACAGTTGGGACAAAGGATGTCACCTAGGGACTTTCCTGCTGTGTAGGCAGCCTGCAGTGGGAGCCGTCACAACGTGTGTGTTTGTGCTGGAGAAATGGGAGAGAAAGAGAAATGGAGCACTTTAAGCATTATGAAGAGAGATGGAGCTATAAACTTGAGGGTACAAAGCAGTAGCGTCTTTTGAGTGAGTCAGACCCAACACCTGGGACCATGATGATGTCTCAGTCTGTTTGAGGGCCATGTCTGAGTCTATGTCTATGCAGCAGCAGAGGTCAATGTCTGTTTCCCTAGCTTATATTACCACTATAGACCATGAGGATGTCCCTCTTCTTGGTAGCCTCCAGGATGTCCAGGGGCTGTGCAGAACTGGCCCTCTCTGTCTATGGCATTCTGGAGAGCTGGCCCCATCTTTCCCCAGCAGCAGTACTCCAAAGAGATGGCCCTGTGCCTCAACCAGGCAGCACAGTGGAGCTGGCTGTGGTGGCCGCCATGAGGGTAGGCTGGCCCCGTAGGTGAGTGAGTGTGAACTTACCCTTCCACTTACCTACTGTTGTATGGCACAGGCACAGAAGTCATGCCACCAACCGTTTGCTACCTATGGAGGTGAGGAAAACTGCCAATAGAGTCCTGATATCAGGAGAGCTAGCCCTTACTCTCACCAATATATCACTAGGGATATCAGCCTTTGCAGCTCACCTGGACAACACAGCAAAGCTGACCCTAGTGGTTGGTGAATTAGGTGAGCCACCTCCAAGTATAGGAGTGCAGGATAGCTGTCTAAGCCCTTCTTAGGCTGTACCACATGGAAGATTGGGCCCCACACCTTGACTAGGCAGCACAATAGAACTGGCTATGGAAGCATGCTTGCAGATGAGCCAGCCCTAGGATATAAAAGCAGGGCCTTTGAGTAGTCTATCTGGAGCGGTGCTGGAGAACTCATCCCGGTGGTATGGATAGGGAAAGATACTTTCAGTGCTCTGACCAGCTACCACCTAGGCCCAGATTCAGAGCACTGAGTTGGCCCAAACAAAAGCTGGGACAGGTGAAAGGGCCAGTCCTGCTTTTCTGCTGCAGAATTTCAATGACACAGGCCAATGACAGGATAGCCAAGAAAATGAGGATCCAATGATGATGATGATGTCACAGAAGTCAGAGATGAACATTTACAAGTGAAGATGTGTGGATAGAGAGATATACTGTGGGACACGCTGTGACATACTACATTTCCACAGGATATTTTTATGCTTTTGTGTGTGAATGCGTGTGTGTATGTGAGTGTGTGTGTGTGTGTGTGTGTGTGTGTGTGTGTGTGTGTGTGTGTGTAAAAGAGAGAGAGAGAGACTGACTGGGGTGCATAATGTGAAATGCAGAAATAATAAAAAGTAAAAAAGAGAAAAATTTTCTTTATAAGAAGGATAATATTATGTCAACCAAAGGACACTCTTTCATGCACTTAATAAGCGTTTGACAAGGGCTTTATCCTTACCTAGCACAATATTAAATGCAGTAATAAAATACAGCCTGGCTTGGTGGTTTCCAAATTTAATCCCAGCACCCAGGAAGCAGAGGCAGGAGGATATCTGTGTTCCACTCCAGGATGCTTTATAGAGTGAATTCCAGGACAACCAGCGTTACATAGAGAAACCCTGACTCAAAAAAATAAATCAAACTGAAAGAGCACAAAGCTTTTATACTTGTAAAACAAGAAGGAATACCATAACAATAATGAATTTTATTTGGAAAAAGTGTTACTTGGAAGCTAAATATTGTATATGACAATTTAAATTAAATTTCGTGCACATGGAAATATAACAAAAAAGGAAATTAAGCTAAATAAAATATTATGATCCCATAAAGATGATGAGGATCCTGAAACAAATATACACTTAGAGTAATGGTTGAAAATTAGTTTAATACACACACACACACAGAGTGAGAGCAAGAGAGCAAGAGAGCAAGAGAGTGAGAGAGAGAGAGAGAGAGAGAGAGAGAGAGAGAGAGAGAGAGAGAGAGAGAGACAGACAGACAGACAGACAGACAGACAGACAGAGTCAGAGACAGACACACACACACACACACACACACACACACAGAAGAGAGAGAGAGAGAGAGAGAGAGAGAGAGAGAGAGAGAGAGAGAGAGAGAGAGAGAGAGAGATAGCACATACCAAAACACACTCATTGAGACATTTGTTGTCCAACCAAGGCTAAAACTATGAGAGCGAATCATGCTTGACACACCTGGATGGCCCAGAAACCAAGGCTGAACACCTCAGAAACTGAAGATGCAACAAAACAGGACTGGGAAAAAAATCTACTAATTATAAATTTCTAAAATCATAGAAAGGTGCCTATCACAATTGTAATTAGTGTGTCATCATCCAGCATCTGATGGGGCCAGATGCAAAGACCCATAGCAAAGCATTAGGTGGAACCGCTGGAACCTTGCAGAAGAGGTGGAGAAAGGATTGTAGGAGCTGCAGGGCCTGAAGACATCTGAGCAGGTCTCATAGGGGCTCACAGAGACTAAAATGACAACCACTGACCCTGTATGGGTGAATTAAGACCTGTCTGCATATAAGCTATGGTTATGCAACTGAATGTTCTTGTGGAAATCCTCTCTCCTCTCTCTCTCTCTCTCTCTCTCTCTCTCTCTCTCTCTCTCTCTCTCTCTCTCTCTCTCTCTCTCTCTCTCTCCCATGTGCATTTGAGAGAGAGAGAGAGAGAGAGAGAGAGAGAGAGAGAGAGAGAGAGAGAGAGAGAGAGTGTGTGTGTGTGTGTGTGTGTCTTGGGGGGGTTTGTCTCTGACTCTTTTCCCTGCTCTTGCGGCCATTCTCCTCCTAAAGGCATTTCTACAAACTCTCATATCAAGATTGGCCAAGGCACCTGGAGATTCCTGAAAACAACCATGCTATGCTAATGAGATGCCATGGTGTCTTGGCTTTCAACCAAAGACCTTTAACCATTCCTGGGCTTCTTCTCCCACCCATAGGATAAGTAAGTACTGTGTTTCCCTTCTTTTTAAAAATATTTTATTCATTTATTCATCTTACATCTCAGTTGTTAGCCCATCCTTGTATCCTCCCATTCCTCCCTCTCTCTCGCTTCTCCCCTACTCCCTTCCCCTATGTCTGTGACTGAGGGGGACCTCCTCCCCCTGTATGTGCTCCTAGGATATCAGGTCTCTTCTTGGTGACCTGTTATCCTTCCTCTGAGTGCCACCAGGCCTCCCCATCAAGGAGATGTGGTCAAAAATGGAGTACCAGTGTTTGTATGAAAGTCAGACCTCCTTCTCCTTCTCCACTCAGTGGTGGAGAATGTCCTGTCTATCGTCTAGGTCTGAGTAGGGGTTCGAAGTTTACTGCCTATGTTTTCGTTGGCTGGTGGCATAGTTTTAGCAGGACCCCAGAACCCAGATCCACCCATCATAATGTTGTATGTCTTGTAGGTTTCCAGGACACTCTGGATCCTTCTATTTCCCCATTCTCCCACGCTTCTCTCACCTAAAGTCCCAGAAAATGCTCTACCACACAACAGGGACATATGCACAACCATGTTCATAGCTGCCTTATTCATAATAGCCAGAACATGGAAACAGTCTAAGTGTTCCTCAGTAGAAGAATGGATAAAGAAACTGTGGTACATTTACTGTATGGAATACTATTCAGCTATTAAAAACAAGGAATTTCCAAAATGTGTGGACAAATGGATTGAACTAGAAATTATCATAATGAGTGAGTTCACCCAGAAGCACAAAAAGACAAATGGTATATACTCACTTATATCGAGACGTTAGCCTAAGGGGCATGTCCCATGAAAGACTTCCCTTACCGGGAAAGTGGGTCAGAGGGGAGGACATCCTATTGTGTTTCGCTTCTTATAATGGGGCTGTGCTATTACCTATAAATGAAGTGTCAACGGTGCCTATAGCTTGCTCTTCCTGGTTTGTGCTCTACAGGGTCTGAGCTTCCAGGGAGAGTACCTGACAAAGCCAAATCTTCTGCTAAACACAGAATGACAAAGTTTGTGCCTAGTCTTATTATAACTTGTTATGCCATGTTTGCTTGATCTCTCTGAGAGGTCTGTTCTTTTCTCATGGGAAATGGAGGAGGAAACGAAATAATGGAGAAGATAGGTGAGAGGGGAGAAAGGACTGGAGGAGTGAAGCATGGAAAAGTTGTGGCCAGGTTTAAGGCATGAAATACTTAATAATAATAATAATAATAATAATAATAATAATAATAATAATAATAATAATAAATGCCCCGATAGAATCAGATTGCCAGCAATTCTGTAAAGCATTTTCTTAACTTATGAATGATTGCGCAGGACCCAGGCCATTGTGGAAGTTGTCCTGGGTTTTATAAGAAAACAGGTTGACCAAGCCATGAGGAACAAGTCATACCTCCTTGCCTTTTGCATCAGCTCCTGCCTCTATCATCCTTTCTTGTTTGTGTTCTTGTCCTGACTTCATTTGATAATGAATTTTGATATGGACGTGTTAGCCAAATATACCCTCCCCAAAGAAATGTAGCTAGAGTACCATAAAAGTATATAAGACTTCACAGTCAGTCACTTGAACAGCTGTATTGAGCCAGGTGTAGCCATTTCATAGTTCCTGTTATAGATTTGTGATCTAGCGTGGGCCTCAAGCAACTACCCAGCACACTCTGAGCCCAGTGTAAACAATGGTGTGATTTACCCCAGTGTCTCTTATGTACAAACACAGGTGCCTGATATGCTGGTTCAGCCTGAGCTCCACACCAGCACGCACATAGCACTGTGCAAGTGGCAGCTTGTGTCCTCCAAACCCATGAGCTGGTGGTGAGTCAGTCAGAGCTGAGACCACTAAACAAAGTCATTTAGGCCAAGAGAGGCTTTGTTATTAATTGCTTCTGACTCTCTAAATGATTCTTCATGGAAGTTGGGTTTCTCAGGCTCTGAAATTGCGAGAACTAAAACCATGCTTTTGATGGTGATAGGTTTTAGGGAAGGAGAGGACTTTAAAGAGGGTAGCACCGAGTCCAGTCATCCCTGAACCAAGATGTCTATTCCCACCTACAGAATGTCAGTAGGTACGAAAGAATTTTAGTGTCTCTAAGACAAAGCAAGATGTCTTCCTTTAAGTTCCCTTTACATTACTAGTTAGGCTGAAAGGTCTTATCTGCCCTGTGACATTGGCTGGGATCCAAAGCCTATAAAAATCCAAAGCACATTGTTGTGCAAAAGAAAAATGAAGACTCCCAGATCAGTGGACATGGTGAACATGTGAAGTGTCAGATATGTCAGCAGTGTGGCTGGCTGCATCCATCCCCCAAATGGCAAGGAGATGGGGCATGCTATGTCAGTCCTTTCTCAGTGCCTACCATCTGGAGCATCTGTTTCTTGATTAAGGTGAGGAGACAGATTAACCGCCTCCTGTCAGGTATTCTATCACAGTGCCCAAGAGGGACTGGTGGATAAGCTTGTTCTTGTTTTGGCCCCTTTGGTGTTTTGCAGATATGTTTGATGGTCTTCGTAGCCTAAGATGAACTGGCCTTTAGTACCACAAGCAGAGCTAATCTCATTAGACTATGCAGGAGGAGTAATTTCCACAGGTCCAAGGAAAGCTAGTAAAACAAGCATCTGCCCCACCCCACCCCCGGCCCAGATCTTCCACACATCATCACCAACTAATATTGAGTAACTAACTATGCAGAAACCTTAATGTTCCTGTAAGAAACCTTTGGGCACCAAAATGTTTCTATTACTTTTTATTTAAAATTTATTCAATCAAGTCCCAGAACCTTTCTTGATATATATATTTAAAGTATCAGAAACTTTTTGAAAGGATTTTACTTAACTGAACTCCCTCCCATCCTGATCTACTCCTTTTCTGTCTCTCACTAGAATATAACAGGATTCTGAGAGATGATAACAAAACATAACAGAATAAAATATTAACAGGATAAAACAAAACCCATCATATCGAAGTTGCACAAGCCAAACTCATGAGGAGGAAAAGAGCCCAAGAGCAGGTACAAACATCAGAGAACCACTCATTCACAAACTCTGTAGATCTATAAATATAATAAGCTGAAAGTTATAATATATACATAGAGGACTTGTTGCAAACCCTTGCAGACTCTGTGCTTGCTGCTTCAGTCTCTGTGAGTTCATATGAGCTTTGCTCAGTTGATTTAGAGGCCTTTGTTCTCCTTGTGTGATCTACCCCTTCTGGTTCTTACACTCTGTCTCATATTCCATGAGATTCCATAAGCTCTGAGGGAAGAGATTGGTTGGAGACATCCGATTTAGAGCCAGTTCCAAGGTCTCATATGAACCCACTTCAGGGCCAAGTTAAGTTCTGAAGGCCATTGACTCATTAGGTCTGGTCACTTTCAAAGGACAAGGGCAGATGCTACTTATGGAATAGATGCCATCAAGGATCTTCAAGCAAATCAATCTGGTTTCCGACTTCGAAGGTATGCCAACAGTTTCTATTAGAATCAGGGAAAACAAAGGAGGGAATGTAAGGAAAGTCAGCTAAAATTGAGAGGAATTTTAGGGGTGGTATGGAAACCAAGTGCAATGGAAACTTCCTACAATTCTACTGAAGTCTTCAAACAATGAGGGAGACTGAGACCCAATTGCCTATTTCTTGTTACCAAAAGAAGCTTCTAGTTCTAGGACTGGGTTTCACCTAATTGAGTTGTTGGCCAAAGGAGTCCCATGGTAATCCTCTAAATATCTCATGCTGTTGCCAAGACAACAGATTAGCCTCCAGAAACTGACACCAAGGTCCCATTGCTGAACACAATACTCATGCAACTCATTGGCCATAGAGAAGTCAAGCTGGTGTTTAAAGTGTCCTTCAGACTTAACTCAGCCCTGAAGTAAGTTTCTGTTGGGTCCTGTAGCCCACCAAAAAGATAGGATGTTGCCTACTGCACTCTCCATATTCATTTATTACCACCAACACAGAGGATATTAGAAAGTGATTTTCATGTCTGGACATGAGTGTGAGTCTGGTCTCATTAAAAAAAATCTGTCACTTTAGTTTGTAAATCCGTATGCACTAAGATCTTGTGTCACATATATTTTTTAAAATGTTCATCATGCTTGTTTTTTCTATCTACTCTGTGGATTCTGATCTCTGCAATTATTTCCGTCCCACTGGGTCTTGAGTTAGGCATTAGAAAAATAAATTCTGGAAATTGTGACTCAGTCCTTTATTACTTCATGGTGGTTAGGGTATTGGGAAACTCCCAAGCTCTTCCCATAGAGCACACAGGTCTGAAGCACTCATTTTAATGTACTTCTGTCTACAGAGATAACAATGATGAACTATAACTTCAAAATACACATTTTGCCTGTATCTCTTATAGTAGTAGCAACATACTCCAAACTGTTTCAAATGTATATCTTTTTAAAATTATATTTTATTAATTTATTCACATTATATCTCAATTTTTATTCCATCCCTTGTATCCTCCCATTCCTCCCTCCCACCCTTTTTCCTCTTACTCCCCTCCCCTATGACTATTCCTGAGGGGGACCTCCTCCCCTTGTATATGCTCAAGTCTCTTCAAATTCATATCTTATAATGAGGTAAAATACTAAATCCTTGTGGTTTCTTCCCCATGACCTTCTGGGAAATTTTGGCAAAAAATATATCCAGAATTGTATGAGTATTGTGGCTAGCAGCCTGACTCCACTGTCACCTCAGGAGTTGTAATGTGAGTCAGCAGAGTACTCAGATATGTATGTGTTCTAGTGACAGGTATTTAATTAGTGTCACAATAAATATTTCAAAATAAATAGAAGCAGAGGAAGCAGAAGTCTTGGCCTGAAAACCATGGAACAGATTTTTGCCTGTCTTGTGTTCAAAACAGTTCAAAACAAAGACAGAATTGAAGAACATTGAGTAAATGTGAAACTCAAATAAAGAAGAAAAGTAGAATCAGAGTCACTGTTAAAGGATTCATGCTGATGATATTTATTAGCACATACACTTCTTTTCCTTTAGCTCATCCCAATGAGAAAATAATATGCAAATACTTATCACACTCATACAATTTTAAACTTTGTAGTAAGAACATTTCAAAAACTAAAGTGAAACATAAGAAGCTATTGTTTTAATGCCATTTAAAACTCTACCCTATTATGTTAAAATCCATATATATTTTATATTAAATATTAAATATTTATAAATGTAGATTCATATATACAATTTAACTCAAATATACTTAACAGATCATTAGTAACTTAATTATTATCTTATAACTTAAATAAATTAAAATAAGAATAAACTTCCTTCATAGAGTACAATACAAATTCTCACTCAACTTACTTCCTCTAGGCAGCCCCAAATTGTTATGAAGCTCTCATCCTTTTTTTTTCTCACTTACTTTTCCTTCATTGAAGGGAAAATTGAGGGAGATACCATCAAACATTCTGAGAAAAATAAAGATAAAATATGATGCATGAGAAAACCATGGCAGAAAGGGAAAAAATCAAATTATATACTCTATTCTAGAAAAGCCATAGAACCCACAAATTTTTCAAAATGAAAAAAGCCATACAATTTTGAGCAGTTTTCAAATGGAGTGAAGATGGACCTTACACAGCTGTACATGCTGAGACACTTATGATACCCACAGGCAGAGCATGTAGTGTGTGCTGCCTGCCATCTACACATGCCATCGACTAGTTTTGACATTGAATCCAGACTCTGTCCCATTCTTACTAGGAATCCTTGTGGGGTTGTCTTCTACTCGAGTCTCAGAAGCTATCTGTGTCATAACTGTGGTGAGTCATACCACATTGGCCAGTTTTCCATCACCACAGTGAAACACACATGAAAGCTAAAATTTTGAAGAGGAGAAGATGATGTGATATCAGCAGAAAAAGGCTCAAAGTGTGACAAAGGGCCCAGCAAGTGTCTACCAGTAGAGAGCAGAGAGATGCAGAGAGAAGCTGGATGGCCCACAAACCTCAAATGTACCTAGGTGTCTTCCATTAGGCTCTACCTGTCAAAGGTTGCATATGGATTCTTAGAAGTGCCTTCTTCCTAATACCTCCCAATGGGAATTTAACATCACATGCAAACTTCCATCACCAGTGGCAATGTGACAAGAAATTGTCATTAGGGTGTTGTGCATGTGTAGTTTGAGTTGCTGTATGTTTTTGTTAATACATACTTTGCCTTCACCTTTGCAATGCCCTTCTTTGTAAGAGTATTCCTCATCCATACTCGTGCACCTCTCCCTTCCCTTTCTAGTCTCTCCTGCCTTTCTTCTCAAGAACAATGAGTGAATGAGTGCTGGTCTACTTCTCACTTCAGGAAAGATGCATAATTTTAGGATTCATCAAAGGTAAGAAAACCAGTGGGAAAAACGACACCATTTATAGATTAGAGTGTTATTTCAGTAACAGCTAATGGGGCCTCCGAAATATCTCTCAAACCTTAAAGAGCCTATTCGAGAATACACTTTGGTGGCTCATATTCAGAGGCAGATTATGTAGTGCGAAGAAAAGGCACATGTTGCGAAAGCCTGGTTCTTGTTGTCCTTGTTCATAATTTGCTTTGGGGTGCAGTAAAGAGTGCTTAACCTTTCTGGGGGGAGGTTGGGCTATGTCTGTTGGTTGTGCTCATTTTCATATTAAGGACAGTGACAGTTGTCCTCCATAACTCCTAAAAATAATGTGAAAATTAAGATAGGATATCACTTATGAAGGCATATTGCCTGTCTGTGAAGTATTCCATAAGGAATATGTTCACTTTCTGTCTCTCTGTCTTTCTCTGTCTCTCTCTGTCTCTGTCTCTCTCTCTGTCTCTCTGTCTCTGTCTCTGTCTCTGTCTCTGTCTCTCTGTCTCTGTCTCTGTCTCTCTCTCTCTCTCTCTGTCTCTCTCTCTCTCTCTCTCTCTCTGTCTCTCTCTCTCTGTGTATATATATATATATATACACACAGGGTATATATATATACCCTTTCCAGGACAGGGTAGAGCCAATGGAAAAAAAGTGGATTCTCCTCCTATAGATCAATCTATATATACAGTGTGGGGATTCCTGCTGAAGCTTGCTCAAAGGCTGTCTAGCTCTAGAAGTCCTTAACTATATGCTTTTGGGAAATTGCAGTGACATAAAAACTGCCCTCAATACAATGTCATACCATTGCTTCTGAATCGTAAAACTTTAGCTTGTACTTTCCCAAAGCTGAAACCTATCTGTGAAAATGTGTCTTTTATAAAGACTCACTAAGGAAGATCATTATTTTTCTCAACTGAACTTTTAACTGGACCATGGAGAGTATTTAAGTGTTTCCTTGATGATGTGTTGAGTACCAGGATTTGTTACCCTGTAGAAACAGAGGAATTGACATTCACCTCCTTATCTTTCTTCAAGCCTTCAGATAAGGATCATTTCATAAATTTCTGTCTATTGGATGCTTCGGGTCTTGGCTCTCAGGATGTGGAAATTGTTTTTCATCTATTCATATAGACAAATTAAATTAATCATTTAGGAAATGGTATAAAAATTTAGGAAAATGGTATAAAATCCATATTCTTGACAAGCAAAATACCATTCATCATTTTATTTTAAAAGACTAACTTTAAAAAAAAAAAAAAGACTGAAAGTAAGAAAAAGCCCACCATCATCACAACCACCACCATCAACAACAACAACAATCCACCTGTAACAAATGTGAGAAGTGAGCCCTTGCTAACATTCACCAAGGTAAGCACTTGGAAGGTAGATTACATGATGACTTTTATCTCCAGATATTTGCTTCATTATCTGTTTAGTCACTTATTTACTCATAAGCTTGAACAAATCAGGTAGTTCACAAGTAAAATCTCTTGAAGTTCTAATAATCTTCTAATATTGATGTGAAATTATTAAACAAAGCAAGCAGCATATAGCGAAGAAAACAAGAGATTTTGCATTAAATCATGAACAATCAAAGGTCTAAAAGCCAGCTGTCCAGTTGCTCTCCCACATTAAGCCAAGGAAAGCACATCACTGGAATTTTTGACTATTACAAAAAGTTACTGGGTATATTCTGTTGGATTTTGACTTAGAAATTAATCTGTATCTATTCATTCAAGAGAGCTCTGGGTTCAAGTTCACCTCAGAATCTTTGATTGAAATATGCTTAGGCATAAAAACTATGTCTAATACATACCATAAATATATACACATTTGGAAAATACAATGAGTGATTGTATTAAGGTTCCATAGAAACTGTCCTGCTTCAGAAACTGCAGGCACACGCTAAATGAAGAAAGTTGCATTCAGAAATAATATCATAAGACTCATCTTGTCAATTTTTTTTTCTTTATGTGATTATCGTTCCTTTATAAAATTTGTCTGAGGAGTGACTGCTTCTTCCTGTTAGGATTTGCTTGTATTCCCCTCGCATTTGATAAAGTTTGCCCTAGATGGCATGGGTGGGATTGACATGAGCTAGCATCTCGATTACTACCACTCTCTGTAGAAAACTTTGAATGTGTTTCGAGGTGGGTAGGGAATACTGAAAGGGCAACCCTGCACATGTCACCTATATCAGTTTGGGATTCTTTTTTGATACCTTCCTATGAATCTTGATCCTTGACTTCATTGTGGAAAAGAATTTCAGGATGAGTCAGTATGAATGAGAGTTGGAGTTTATTAAGATATTTGAACATAGATTTTAAGCATGTGAGGTTAACAGAGAGACATTTAAAGGAAGGGGAAGATAGCTACAAGAGTTACATATGAAATCTGATGGTCTTTCAAGCTATTTTCTGTACAGGATGTTAATACATTTAAACTAGATATCTCTTGAGTCAGCCCCACACAGTAGAGGACGGTCATGGGAATTGGACATGGTCTGGGCCTCTGGGCCCACCCTGCTCTGTGCTAATACTTGGCTTTCCTGTCAAGATACTTGAGGAAGTGAACCCTGGCAAGGAAGAGAGGGAAATCTTTGCCTTTCCCGCAGAAATCGGTCATCTCATGTCTCCAACCACATCTACTGCATGACTGGACATTGATGAAGATGAGGCAGCAGCGGAGAAGCTGAATGCTGCTGTTTCTGATGAGATCTCCTCACTTGAGAATGATGAGGATGCCTCAGGCATGGAAGAAGTAGATTAAAGACCTCCTAGAAAGCCCAGGCCATCTGTATAGTTTCCCTGTGGCTCCCCCAGTAGCTTTGACGATCTTTGACCTACATGGCTGTCTGCTCATATATCTAGAAGAATCTCACCTATCCTTTCCTTGTGTCTTTAGGTAGGCAATCTGCTCCCACAGAACAGCAGGGTTGGCTATTGTGTACTGTGGTATTTTTATTTGTTTCATTTTGTGCTGAAATTTTAAATATGCAATATAAAGAAGATACAGTTTAAAGAAGAGAAACGTAAATGAGATCACATGGTGGCTCCAAAGGTGCACTGCACAGTGAGAGGGGAAAGTTCCAGATCTCAGGGACAAGGAAGTAAGAATATTAAAACAGTAAACAAAAGTTTCTAGTTTAATTCTGAGACTCCCAGAAAATACTGTACAAAAGGAATGAAGCTCGCTCTCCAACCCCTTACATACGCAGGGCTGGAACTTGTTTGTTTTTCTTTTTCTTCTTTCTTTCTTGGTTTCTTTCTTTCTTTTTTTCCAAATGGAGTTTCTCTGTGTAGCCTTGCCTGTCCTGGACTCCCTTTGTAGACCAGGCTGGCCTGGAACTCACAGAGATCCGCCTG
The DNA here is from genome assembly GCF_964271855.1 of Acomys minous. Lineage (NCBI taxonomy): Eukaryota > Metazoa > Chordata > Mammalia > Rodentia > Muridae > Acomys > Acomys minous. The sequence goes on from NC_140491.1 coordinate 40,239,453, forward strand.
CCTCTGCCTCCTGAGTGCCGGGTTTAAAGGCGTGCGCCACAACACCCAACTGCTATTTTCATTCTTATTGGACATTTCTATATATAGAAGAAAAGCTGCCTCCTTTCTGGCAACTTTCAAAGCAAATGACAATTGTGCTGGGTCTCCTTTAGGCTGGACAGAAGTGCTCAGTGAGGAGCTGCATTGCTACACAAACCCTCACCCCCACCCACACCCACTTTCTCCTACCTTACTAAGAAGACAAAGCTTTGGACCTTCTTTTCCGTGCCTTAATTTTAGTGACACCAAGATACACACAGCAGTCCCACTCTTATGATTCCCCCCAACATTTGTAATTCTGGATTTGCTTTTCGTATAGTTTCCACAACTTGGTGATTTATCTAAGTGATGGGGAAGGTTTAGGAGAGGCTGGAAGTACTTTAGCTGTTAAATAAACAAATAAACAAATAAACAAATTGAAATCTGTACCGGTTAACTTATTGGAAGTATTTCTAAAAGTAACTTCTCCAGTTTGATCATGCAGGACTCTTTCAGAGAGTTGTCCTATAATATGTCATAATTTTGTGGTACTTCCAGGACTTGAGTCAGGTGGCCTAGATGGCTAGTAAGAAGTTAGTGGCATCAATATTCTCAGAGCAGTTGAAGTTGTATGTGGAGAGTGGGTAACTATTTCCTCTGAATTGAATCAGTCTCAGCTGGATGAAGGAGAAAGGCTCCAAAGATTCTAGGAACTGATAATGAATATATAGAGCTCAGAGAGAATAGACGCTTTCAACATTCATTAGGACTCCTCCTGGGGTTTTAAAAACTCTACTAGGGAGAGGAGAGCAGCCCACAGACCTCACTATAAGTTATGCAGGGAGCTCTATGTATGAACATTTTGTCCATCAGTCAGCATCCATGCTGTGCAAAGTTTCTGGTGATGCAGCTGCCTTTTTAATCACCTATTGTTCTTTAAGTAAACCCTTTCCCATACTACTGTAAGTGTCCTCATTAACGTAACTGGTTCATCATGCTAGACTTCTTGGCTTGTCAATGGTACCCTACCTGGTGTGAATAGAGATGTATTCACATTTCCTTTTCTTCTCATGGTATTTCATTGCAGTGATAGACAGAAATCATAGGTAATATGTCCAGTTCAACGAAATCAGATATAAGTGATTCTCAAGCTGTTTTCTTTCTAATGCTCCACTTAAATGTGTATAGTCAATAAAGCCTAGAAATGAAAGGAAGAAAGGAAACACAGGGGTTGAAGAATAAAAGTGTGAGGCAATGAAGGAGTGAGAGTGAGGGAGAGAGAAAAAAACAGAGAGAATAGATTGGGCAAGAGACACAGAAACAAAGATAGACTATCATCAGGCTTGCGATGGAGTGGAGTGTATTGTTCCTTGTGTACGGCCAAGAACAACAACTGGCTCAGGTGTCTTTGGGACATAGCTGGAGCTGTCCTTTTGTGCCACATAACCTCTATAGCACTGCACTTGGTTATCCCTAGGGATCTGGTCAGCCCCTGTCTTTTTAGAGCTCTTCATGCTAAATTGAAGTTTCAATTTTTATTGTTGTTGTTATTTGTGTTCTAGCACATATCCATGCCAAATTCAGATTGCAGGAATCTTTCACATCAGTGATTTATTTTATGTTCCACAACACAGGTGAAATCCTTTATGTTCCACAGATATCTTTCCATGTACTTGCTGTTGCTTCACTATCTAGGGATACGGCACAGGCCAAACGCCCTCTTGTCTTGGAACTTGCATCCTGGCTCATGTGGCTTTGCACAGTTTTTTTTTTCCAAAGTTGTTTTTGTGCAGTGGAAGATGATCAATGTCCAAAATGCTGCCTAAATAATGAGATTTATATTCGACTCTAGATGCAATCTGGAGTTTAGAAAGTAAATCAATACTGTATTCAGAGATTTTTTTTTTGCTTGCTTCTAATGCTAATCTCTTTATAACCTAAGTTATTTAAAACTGAGAACTACTATTTATTACCTTTCTCATTTTATATTTGAAGAGATTGATTTTGAGCAGTTAAGGAACTAACTGAAGATTAAGAACGAGTTTGTGCTCACCTGTCAGAGAAGCTGGGCTACTGCTGCACGTACCACGAGCCTCTCTCTCCCTGGCTCCTTTACTCTTTCACAGTTTCTCTCTTTGTTAATCCTTACCTATATCCATTGTGGTCACTTTTAAGTATATATTTGGTTCTTTTGTCCTTTTTAATTATTTCTCTAATTGTATAAATTCAAGTAAACAGGATAGATTTGTAAGTTTTTTCAGGACTTAGTATGTGAGCCGAGAGCCTTTGGGTTAATCCTTGACTCCCCGTCAAGTCCTGTGTTTGTTCCAGCATCTGCTTTCATCTTCTCCACAGTGAATCTCTGCACATGTTGGATGAGCTTGAGGGTGAGTCCCTAGGAACAGGTACAGTGGGCCATCTTCACAGAAATATTTTTAAAAGAAGATTTTCTTTTTTTGAAATAGCTGAAATAAATTGTATCAAAAGTGAGACCAATAGGTAGACATTTATACTGGTTTTTCTCTGGTCATGTGACCAAGTGTATCCCACCTATACCTGTCTCATAAGTAACAAATTTGGAGCATAGAGACTGTAATGATGACTGCGTGCTGAAGATTTGAAATAGTATTTTTTTCAGGGTGTCATTTAAAACATTTTACTATTAATTTCTTTCATTCCTGTCACATGTAACCAAATTAGGATCAATGCCCAGTTGATTATTGAGCCTTAAGGGAGAAAAAATGTATTTAAATTGTGTCTGGTTCTTTTGTTATGAAAACATGTAATTTCTAACAAGCATTATACAGTCCTTAAATTATAAATATGTGAGGTATGTGGGATACACAGAACAGTTGAGGCTAGTTCTCTGCTCTTTGTATGAGAAGAAAGATATCTGTAAATCTTCATTCATGCCAAATAAAGAGTGGCATCTAATAACAAGTCACAGGGATTCTGTAACAGGAAGCATTGTCTGTGCATAGACATTCATGTCTGAGCCACTCATAGAGCTATTCATATGTAGTGGGATTAGTAATAAAAATTACCTTCTTGTTCTGCCATTTGAATTCTTTACATCCCTACTCTAGCCCTCTCCCACATTGGAAAGATGTTTTCTTCACGGTTGACAAATACAAATAGCTGAAACACCATGATGTTACATTTATATAATTCCTGATTGTTTCATGGTCCTTTTAGCTGTATGTAGTTTAATATATATATAATGTGTGTGTGATAATATAAATGTGTATGTAAACACTACAAATAGCCAAAACTCTAGGAATGTAATATTTATATAACTCCTAATTGTTTCATGGTTCTTCTTGTTGGAAAGGTAGAATATGGAAGCTATCCTCAGACAACTGACTCAAAGCACTGGCTCTTTTGTTTGCTGGTTATACCTGAACTTAAAGTGCTGAATAAGAAAATGCTTTGGTCCCAGAGTTAAACTTGTAGGTGAGATTTTACTGTTGAAGTCATAAATGAACAATTCTACTGTGGATGCATTAGCAATTATGCCATATGTCTTTCTCTATTTTTTCTTACATTAAAAACATTATTCTGAAAAAAAATCTCTTCCTAAAACAACATGTTTAATAAGCTCAATTGTTCTGTCTATGCATTGAAATAATTTACCACTAATTCTAAACCACTCTGAAATATACTATTTCTGGAAAGAATATAAAAAATAATATTTCCTAAATGGTTTTCAATAATACATTGATCTCCATGAAAAGCATCAAATAGTTAAGTAGGAACTACAGTTTTTTCCCCCTAAGTCCTGTGACTACTTTCAAAAATCACTCAATAAAAATTACTGGGATATGAGCAGAACTAAGAATTAGATTTAATTATTTGATATAAGTATCAGACTTTGACAGAGAGCTCTCTCTGTGGTTAGTACATGCCAATTAAGCAGTGTTGAGAGCCTGGGTTGCAACGGAATGTACTACAGAATCAGAGGAAGGAGGACTGACTGGAATTGTTGAGTTCAGCAAGCTACCGGTCCACACACGTCAGCTTTTTGAATAAGAAGAAAATCGACTTTATGACCATTAAAGTTAATATCAGAATATCTGTATAGTTTGCTCACTTTAAAAAGGCTATACCTCCTTGAAATAACAAAGGGTTTATAAACACCAGACCTTATAATGTTCTGCATTCAAGGAGTGGATCTGCATGACTGCAATGTTGAGGTCTTCATTTGAGTTTCTAAACCCTCAACTTACTATTCCCTTCCAAGTCTCTTTCTGTTGCTAATGGTGAAATTGTAGAAATTTACACGAGGATTTCTTCTCCAAATCCTCCTATGTAACTTTGTATATGTGCTAAAAAGCAATGATGCCAAAAAAAATCATAAAATGAAATAGATGATCCCGTTAGTAATCAAAGACAACAAAATTCTCAATGACATTCACATAAACTGAACTCAAGAAAACATCAAGAAGACCATACACCACGAGCAAGTGGATAGCATTTCAGGGATCCTAGCTTAATTTAATATAAAGAGTCAGCAAATATAATGTAACATAGGAACAGAGTGACAGAAAGAAATCACATCATGAGTATAGTTGGTTCAAAAAACGCTTTTGATATGTATCAGCAACCCTTCCTAATAATATCCCTGAAGGATGTACCAGTATAAGAAACAGATCACAGGATAATAAAGGGTGTGGAAAACAACCTTTAGCCAATGTTTATAAATTGGGGAAAGATGGAAGCCTTTTTATAAAATCTAGACCACCATTCCCATTTCTCTCCATTCTTACCCAACTTTATGTCTGAAGGCTTAGCTAGAGCAATATAGTAAAAGAAAGGAATTAAAGAAAAATATATAATTGTTCTTACTTGTAGATGATATGATACTATTCTTAAAGTTTATAAAGACTTTAACAGAAAACTCTTAAAAGTGACACATCATGATATAAATCATCATATGAGTCAACAGTATTCATCTACACTAATAACAAACTTTTAAAAATGAAATTTCACTTATAATAATTTAAAAAATATCTAGAGATAAACATAACCAGGAAAACAAAAAGGATATAGAATGAAACTTTAAAATAATGAAACAATAAGCTGAAGAAGACATTAGAAATTTAAAAAGCCTCCTCATGTTTGTGAATAGACAGAAAGTAAAAGCCAAAAAAAAAAAAAGGCGGTTTTTAGGACTTTCATTGTGGTAGGGATGGGGATAAAAAATTCTCAATGGCATCTTAATTTAAAATTTTATGTGGAAATGAAAAATACCATATGTATCCAAATCTACCCTAAACAGAAAGAATACTGCTATAGATATCACAATAATTGATCTTAATGATATTACAGAAACATAGTAAAAAATAGATGATGGTATTGTTACAGAAACAGATTTGTTGACTAGTGCAATAGAATAGAGGATTCAAAAATAAGCTTACACAGTTACAGGTGTCTAAGTTTTGACAAAACAGTCAAAATACATTATAGAAAATCCAACCTCTTAAACAAATTTCATTGGAAAAATGGTGTCTTGTCATGTAGAAGAGTGAAATTACATGTCTATATCTCACTCTGCAAAAAAAAAAAAATTACTGGGCATTAAGTCTAGATTTTTAAATAACCCTAGAAATTTAAAATTTGTAGCCAAAAAATTAGAGATATGGACATGATCTAGTACTTTCTCAGAAAGACTTCAAAGAAATTAAGGTCAAGATTTCATGAATTGGATTACATGAAATTAAAAATTTCTGCTCAGCAAAGGAAGTAATAACCAGTGAAGAAACAGTCTAAATAATAGACAACATTATATACCAGTTAGTGCTGGGGGATTAATATCCATGATATACAAAGAACTGCATGATATAAACAGCAAAAAAACCATAAATGATTATAAACTTAATGAAAATTCATTCAATATTTTAAGCCATTAGGAAAATGAAAATATGATATTTCATTTTACTACATTTAGGATGCCAAGTTTCAGTTAGACAAATGAGTATACATGTTGGTTGGTAAGTGAAAAAAGAGGATCACTCCTACATGGTTGGTGAGGGTGTAACTGGTGAAGTCGCTATTGATTTATATGTGTTGAAGTCACTATTGATTTATATGTGTTGAAGTTGCTTTAGGTTGATTTATACGTAATGTTAAATGTTATGACCAAAGGAAAGTTGGGGTAGAAAGGATTTTTTTTTAATTCTTACAGCTTACAGTCCATCACGAAGAGGCATGGGTTAGGAACACAAGGCAGGATCTTGGAACCAAAACCCAGGCCATGAAGGAATGCTGCATACTAGCTTGCTACCCCTGGCTTGCTATCCTTATCTGTTACCAGAAGACTCAGCTCAATAAATCACTCAAATGCTTACCCATCCATGTTTGTTAGTGTAATATTTAAGAAAAACTCTAGAAAAGAAAACCAGCTTAGATGTTAATTGCATGATAAATAGATATAAAAATATGGCACATATTCACAATGGAATTTATTCAGCCACAAAGAAAAATATAATTAGGTCATTTGCAGCAAAGTGTGTGAAATCACTAATCATTATGTTAAATTAAGCAAGACTCAGGCAAATACTGCATGTGCTATCTCTCTGTGTCTGTCCCTCTATCTGTGTCTGTGTCTCTTTCTCTCTAAATATCTTTTTTATTTTTTAACATATATATTGATATTGTTACACATGTATACAATAAACTACCTATAGAAAGAAGAATGAAGGCACAATCAGGAATTATAAAAATGTTACATTCTTAGTGTTTTGGTTGTCTGTTTTTGGCAACCTTGAAGAAAATGTATTTCCTATCATGGTGAGTCTGAAATTCTGAATGTAAATCAATATCTATCATATCTCATCTTTATCAACTAAAAACATCTATCTAGACCAAAAAACACCTCAACTCCTAAACAACTAAGCTAAAACTAAAGTATCTGCTCTTCAACCTCATTGGAGACTTGAGAAGGAATATAATTAATTACCAGAGTAAATAGGGAGTGCAGGTTAGCATCTTCACTAAAGAAAAGGTGACAGAGACAGTTTGCTGCCTGAACAGTCACCCAAACTCTCTATAATGTTGGAGCATCATCTTCAGCCTTCTGGCCAAATATATCCAACAGACATATTTGTGAGGCAGGAACTATTGAGGACTTGCTTACCCTGTCTTGGCAGTTTGGCCATTGACTCTGCCTGCATCCAAGGTTGCCCTTCTTTAGGGAGAATTCTGTCTGTGGTTTAAATGAGGAAACTTTGCCCAGTAGCTTATTTGCCACATTTGAAGCCATCTCCATAAGGAGGTTCTTTGATGACCATCATCTTCTTTGAGGTGGGTGTTGCCAGCAGTTAACCTGTCTCATTGTCAATTAATCTTTAATGAAAAAAATCTTTAAATGCCGTGCTCTGTAGATCTCTGATGTTTTTGAGGACATTATATAAGTATTTTACCTTATCTTTCTATATAATCATATCTACCTGTTACACCTAGGATGTATATTCTTGTGATAAAAATAGACTAGTAATTGATAGGACCCTGATTTGATCAACTAACAATTAGGTTGTATGACTTAGTTATCCTAAAGAGCCTGCAACAGCACTTTCAAAGTATTAGAGGTAAACCTCAAGACAGGGTTTCTCTGTGTAAGAGCATTGGTTGTTCCAGACTCACTTTGCAGAGCAGGCTGTCCTTGAACTCACAGATCCACCTGCTTCTGCATCCCAAGTGTTGAGATTAAAGGCATGTGACACTCTGTCTGGCACATGTATTCTCTTATATGAACACCCAGATTTAAAATGTATTTGATCACATGTGTGTGTATGTGCATCTGTGTGTGTGTATCTATGTCTGTGTGTGTGTTTGTCTATGGTGAAACAAAAAAGAGCATTACGAGGGAAGAGGGAAATGAAAAAAAAAAAGGGAAATTAGATACTGAAATGTATACAATAAGAAAGTGGAGGATGGGCTGGAGAGATGGCTCAGCTGTGAAAGGCTAGGCTCATAACGAAAAATATAAGATAGCAGAGGATGAGTGGGAGGAAGGGGACCAGCTGGAGCATGGGGGCATTGAATGAGGACAATGAATGAGAACAAAGTATAAAGGTACATATGCATGAAAATGCCTGTTGCAGTTATATTTTGATGCTAATTACTGCTTGCTGTCTCTGCCCCACCTGTACCTTGCCTAAGAGCTTAACCTATTTGACCAATAAAAGGCCATCACACCTGGGTAGGGCAAATGAGATAGGCATGGCTAAGGTTCCTGGGCTTGAGGAAAGAGAGAGAGAGAGAGAGAGAGAGAGAGAGAGAGAGAGAGAGAGAGAGAGGGAGAGGGAGGGAGGGAGAAGAAGAAGAGGAGGAGCAGGAGGGAAGAAGAGAAGAGAGGAAGGCTTTGCCGTGGGTTAGGTGGAGGAGAAGCACATGGCCAACATGGATGGAAATGTGGCCCAGATGATGATAATTATCACGTGGTTGGAATTATGGACAGGAAGTAACTTGATAGAAATTAGAAGCAGATGGCATGGGATTGGGGCAGGTATATATACTTGCCCCCACTATAGGAAGTAGTTTAGGGGATTGATATCTTCCCTGCCCCAGGTTAACTAAGGCTATTTTAAAATATAACAGGTATAAGCATCTTCTTTGATTGTTAGCAGGTTAGAAAATACTGTTGTTATAACAGATTTAGGCCTATTATTAGGCCATACTGGTAAATTAACTGCAACAAATGCCATCATGAAGACATAACTCTATTTGCTCAGTAAAACAATAATAACAATAAAAAGAATAAACTATTGATTTAGATGTAATTTTAAAACAATTTGGTATATGAGCCTATTTTACTTTTAAATAACTGTTCTGCTGTTCATACATTTTCCATGTCATCCAAAATGCCCCCTTTTACTATATGTTGCTCTGTCTGGTTCTGGAGTTCCCAATACACTTGGCTGTTTTATGTTATTCCTCATGAACCACAATCCTTCTGCTTCTTCTGTACTGGTATACTCAGTCTCTTAGCCTTAGTCTCAGTGACTGATTACTGTGCACAGTTCCTGACAGTACTAATTTGCTAATATCTCCATATAAATGTTATGACTGAGCATCACATATTAACACTGAGATTTTACTGAATTTATAATATATTTATTTTGATTACTATATGCAAAAACAGAAAATTCAATGTATTTCATACATATATATGTTTCTGATGTTTTAATGATATATTCTTACATTATATTTTGAATATACATACCAATTTGTATTAAGATAGCAATAGATTTAAATACACCATTCTCCTCTTTGCTAAATTATTAAAGATTGAGTGGAATCAAAATTTTATACAAACGGAAATACCTAATAACTCTTCCTAACTGTACATACCAAAATGTATTCTTTTTTCAAGTTGCGCTGTCTCTTGCAGGCAGTGGGCATTATATGGAGTGGTCATTCAATTTAGTCCATATTCTCCATTTAGGAACAAACTTATTTATAATAAGCTAAAACTATAATATTATTTTAAAATTATGGATGATGGCAAAAGAACCTTTGAAAATATTTAGATGTATTTCATTATAAGTCTATTATGACATGTTTATTTTTCTTCATCTTCCGTGAATATCTAAGCATCATGTACATGCATTGTCTTCAGAGACCAAAAGAGGGGATTGTATCCCTGTGGAGTTGGAATTACAGATGGTTGTTAGCCTACAAGTGGATGCTGAGAACCAGACAGAGACCGCTGGATGAGCTACCAGTGCTCTTAATCAGGAAGTCTGATGACAGCTGCCCTAATATTAAAATAATCACTCTTGATTATTACTGTCCTATTTTTCTGTTTTCTGAGATGGTGTTTATTATGAAAATCTGTCTGTATTGTTTGCTTTATTATTTCTTTTATGTCTATAAGATCCTATATCATTAGTATAATTAATTCTTACCTTTTGCCTTACCTTGTGCAACTAAGTCCCTTAGTAATTTTGTGTATTTTAATGTTCTCCCAAGTATTAAAAAAAAATATAGGTATGACAAACATATATGTCATGGTATCTGTGTGAGCATGAGTGTTACATAATTGGGATAGTTATCAGACTGTATACTGTATGGATAGTAAATTATGTAGTTTGCGCTAATTTTCGGTTGTTCATGTTAAAAACTGTCACAAATTCTTGCTTTACAGAATTCATTGTATTTCTGGTTTTTCCACAATTTCTTTATTTCTTGGCTCCAGATTCCAGGTTTCTCACCTTCCTCATCTCTTACACTGACTCCCTCTGTTACACTTTTCATGTCAGCACAGGTAGTCCAGAAAAATTTCCTCCTTTCAGACTCTCAAATCTTTAACTCTATCCAATCAGGAAAGTGCCATTAATTTATGTGGTTACATGTGAATAGATCTGGGGAATCAGGGGCTCACTTGCTTAGTGGGAAGAATTTTTTGTCTTATCCTGGGCTATGCAATGGCGGCAAAAACTTACGTATGTCCTTTAAGAGGAATCCATACAATGGAAAAAAGATAGCATCTTCAACGTACGGTGTTGTGTTACTGGATGTCTACATGTAGAAAAATGCAAATAGATTCATATTTATCATCCTGCACAAAATTCAAGTCCAAATGGACCAAGGACCACAACATAAAACAAGAAACATTAAATCTAATAGAAGAGAAAGTGGGGAAGAGCCTTGAACTCATCATCACAGAAGACAACTTCCTGAAGAGAACACCAACAGCTCAGGCTCTAAGATCAACAATTAATAAGCGGGACCTCATTAAACTGAGAAGATTCTGGAAAGCAAAGGACATTGTCATTAAAAGAAAATGAATGGGAAAAATCTTCACCCAACCCTATATCAGACAGAGGACTAATATCCAATACATATAAAGGACTTAAGAAATTAAACACCAGCAAACCAAATAATCAAATTAAAAATTGAGTACAAATCTAAATAGACAATCTTGAAACAGAAGAATATTAAATGGCTGAGAAACACTTAAAGAAATTCTCAACATCTTTAACAATCAAAAAGACTTCAAGATTCCACTCTATACCCAACAGAGTAGCCATGATCAAAACCTCAAGTGACAGCACATGCTGGCAAGGATGTTTAGAAAAGGGAAATACTCCTCCATTGCTGGTGGGAGTGTGAACTAGTATAACAACTTTGGAAATCAATCTGGTGCTTTTTTAGAAAAATTAGAATAATGTTATGTCAAACCCAGTTATACCACTACTGGGCATATACCCAAAGATATCCACCATACAGCAAGAACATTTGTTCAACTATGTTCATAGGAGCCTTATTTGTAATAGCCAGAATCTGGGAACAACCCACATGACCCTCAACTGAAGAATGAATAAAGAAACTGTAGTACATCTACACAATGAATTAATATTCACCTACCAAAAACAAGGACACCATGAAATGTGCAAGCAAATGAATGTAACTTGAAAAGATCATCCTGAATGAAGTAACCCAGATTAAGAATGACATGCATGATATGTACTCACTTTTAGGAGGATATTAGCCATATAATATAGGATAATCATATTACAATACGCAGACCAAAATACGCTAAGTAATAAGGAGGTCCCTAGGGAAGATGCTTAGTTCTCATTCAGAAGATTAAATAGAATAGACACTGGAAGCTGTTGACAAGAGGGAACAGGGTGGAAATCTACCACAGAGGTCCTCTGAAAGACTCTACCCAGCAGGAGACCAAAGCAGAAGGTGTCACAGCCAGACTTTGGATAGAGGGTAGGGAGTCCTATGGAAGACTAGGGGAACAGAACTAGGGGACAGGGAGGGGAGCCACAAGAAAATCAACCAAGGCATCAAATCTGGGCCGGAGATTGAAGGTAGGGGTTGGGAGACTCATACAACGAACAAGGACCATGTTTTCAGAGGACCTAGGCCTCCTGCTCAGATGTAGCCAACAGGCAGCAGCAGGGCCTCCCCTTGCTATGGAATCAGTCGCCTGCTCTTTGATCGCTTCCCTCTGCAGGGTACCTTGCCAGGCCATAGAAAAATAGTACGTAGTCAGTTCTGATGAGATTTGGTAGGCTGGGGTCAGTTGATGGGAGTGAAGGGCTCTCCCTATCTGGAGACTAAGGGAGGAGCATGGCAGAGGACAGAGAGGGAGCCTGGGACGGGGGGGGGGGGGGGGGGATAAGAAGAGGTCAAGGAGATTATGACTGGGATGTAAAGTGACTAAATTTTTAAAAGTGAATTTAAATTTAAAAGAAAGGGGGGAAATAGACCCACTCCATTCAAACCTTTCAGAAGGAGACTCCATTCAAAGTTCATAATGTCACGTAATCTGCCATGTTCAAGTGTACCAGGTATCATTTAGATTGTAGGAATTGGGTGCTGATGAGTCTCGGGCTGTAATTCATTCAGAGGCACGAGGACTTTCTGTTCAGTCTGCAACATTCAACAAGAAATCAGCTTCCCACATATTTGAAGGCAAAAGCATAGGATACCAGTTATACATTCTTTGAATCAAACAGGGAATAAAAAGAAAAATTAGTTCTAGCCCTAAGACATATTGAGGTCCAGTTATGAGATATCATTAGGAATGGGTGTCAGAGTGTCTGCTATCCATCACTCTGGCCTCTGCAGCCAGGAGGCCCACCCAGGCTTCCTTCCTCTTCATACTCCCCTTTCATCTTAGAGACTCCTTTTTCTTTTTTCTGTTTATCCTCCTTTCTTTCTCACTGTGAAGCTTAAGGGAAAGTTAACTGGATTTTTCAGGTCAGTGGTCTCCTTTACTCATTTCCTCCTTTCTTTCAGTTTTGTTCTGAAATGGGACAAATCAGACAGTGTACAGTTCTCAATGTCTTACAAAATGTCCTTGGCACATATGAAGTCTACATTTTTGATATTGGCATAGTTACACCTGCTCTGTCCAGTTACTGTTTGCATGGCTTACAGTCTCAGTCCTTTCTTGGTCAGTGATGTTTGAATCTCCCTGAAAGTGGACCTCATACAGAGCTGAGGGGTTGAGCCATGTGGTCCCCGCCCTTCTCTAAACTGCACTCCAACCTCTTCTGTTTGCACAGTTCACCCTGGGGATGTGAAGCCTGCACCTGGGCAGATCTTGGTGCTGCCATTTTCTCAATCATTCCTGCTTCTCTGGAGGGATGTTTGCCCCATCTCCCCATTCTGTTCAGTTACTCTTATTTAATGTCACATGCTGAGTCCGTTCTTGTTTCTTTTGTATATGTATATTTACAACTGCTTTCTGTGTCACATCTCATGTTAACTAAGCTGAGCTAAATCGAACTGACGGTCACTTCACTTTAATTGCATAAAAATATTTTCCTCTGTACAGTTTTCTCCTTTTTTAGAAATTGATATGACCAAATGGCATCTTCGTTTGTATTCCAAATGCTATAAATTTATAATTGTTTTCATTATTAGTTTTTGAGCTGCTTTAGTAAAAATCATTCTACACATTGGCTTGTAGTTTTGTGTATACAGTTGGCTTATTGGAAATATTTATATTTTCACACATTTAAAAAATTTTCTCTTCTACCCAACATTTAAATCTGATATTTTTTCCACTCTTTTGCAATATTCCCTGAGCCAGGTGTAAAGGCAGGTTAATACAAGGTGCTTCACGGGGGTGGAGTGGAAAGGTGGCTCTATAGCAGTGTGCCCCATGTCCTCTGGTGCAGTGGACAGGTGGCTCTATAGAAGTGTGCCCAGTGTCCTCTGGTGCAGTGGACAGGTGGCTCTATAGCAGTGTATCCAGTGTCCTCTGCTGCAGTGGACAGGTGGCTCTATAGCAGTGTGCCCAGTGTCCTCTGGTGTAGTGGACAGGTGGCTCTATAGCAGTGTGCCCAGTGTCCTCTGGTGCAGTGGACAGGTGGCTCTATAGCAGTGTGCCCAATGTCCTCTAGTCCATTTACTATCTTCTTTCTTTGCTATAACTCTTTCTATATGTCTTCCTTTGGGACTTGGGCTTTTAATAACAGGTAAGACACTTTCTGTAAAATGCTTCTTTAGTAAGTAAAGTGTTTGAAGTTCTTCCAAGGCAATTTTTGTTCACTTACTTTCTGTGTAGTGCTTGTGACTCCTTAATTGACAACTGGGCATTTTGGTCTAAGTCTCCATGTCAAATGATTTTCATTTCCAAGATTTTTCTGTCTTGTATTTTAGTCATCAAATACAGTATTCTGTTTGCTTAAGACCTTTCTAAGCCATTTTATAAGCCACTCTTCTATATATAACCTTTGAAGTTTTTCTAGATTAGTATTTTGACAACAGATTTATTTGAATGATAGGAACTAAAAAACATACAGGAAATAAAACATTCATGCACACACACACACACACACACACAGAGATAGAGAGAGAGAGAGAGAAAGACAGAGAGACAGAGAGAGACAGACAGAGACAGAGAGAGACAAAGACAGAGAGACAAAGACAGAGAGACAGACAGACAGAGAGACAGACAGACAGAGAGAGAGACAGAGACAGAGAGACACAGAGACAGAGAGAGAGAGAGAGAGAGAGAGAGAGAGAGAGAGAGAGAGAGAGAGAGAGAGAGCTGATACTCATACCAGGTTTTAAAGTTTAAAGATCTGTTTTATCCTGAGGATTGGTCCTTCCTTATTTTGGAAGCCTGCTCTGCTCTGCTCAGCCCAGTGGAAAGGTGTGGCATATCAGAACTCTGAGCAGAGATCTTTGTGTGTCATCCTCTCTAAATTCCCCATATGCATATTTATACTTTCTTTTGAATCACCTCAGTTCCCAAATTTTCCCACTCCAGCTCCTAACTTAGTTCTTAAATTGTCCCTCGTACACTTCTTCTCAGGTTACCTGCAGATGCTTTTTTCTCCATTGCAGTATGTACCTATGGTCACATCACCCACTTGAATTCTGAACAAGGCAGAATGAGAAGGTGCATCTGGTTTCTTTAGAAAGACTTCAGGAGAGGCATATAATACTTTACAAATTAATTGTGTCTTGTTGGGTTATTTTCATTGTTCCAGGAAGTCCTGACACAAGAATGTGTAAAAACATTCACAAAATGTTTGCTACATTTTAGCACTAGGCTTTTTCCCAGTTGTGCATTTACTTTGTTATTTGAAGAAATTGTACAAAGCTTGTTCAGACAACTTCTAGTCATTTTTAAAAATAGGTCTTTAATTGAAAAAGAATTACATCATTACATCAGTTCACTGTCTTTCTTCCTTCCAACTCTCACAGCTATGCTTTGAATCCCTCTGACACTCCCTTCTCTCACATTAATCTCTTCTTGCACTTTGTTAGTATCACATACATCTGTACATGTGTGAATATGTACATATAAAATATATTGCATCTGTTTTAGTCAGCGGTGTGTGCATGACTTCAAGGCTTATCACACTGCATCAGACACTTAATAAGAAAAAGGAGCTCATTCCTGGGAGATGCTTATTCTTTTTTTCCCAACGATAATTAGTTGCTTGAAGTTCACTGTTTAGCAGTGAAAGGGGTGGTGGTGGAATTTCCTGTCATTTAAGGTTTTTTTTCTGTGAGAATTAAGCATAGAATTCCCTCAGTTCTGAATATGTTTTTCAAGAATGTTTACAGAGTGGAAACCTATTGGATTCAGAGAAAGCATCCTTACCCCAGAGTAGATACACTAACCTATAGAATGTAGTAAACATCTTCCTTGAAAGAGAAGGGTAGATTTGCACACTTCCCACTTTAAAAAACACACCTTGTTGTTTTTCTTATCACATTATCCATAATCATGAAGCAACCACACATGTTCTTTAAGTAACTCAGTAGGAAAGGGGATATAGAAAAATGGTGAACAAAAGTTGGTCATCTGACTACCACTATGGACAAAATAAATTCATCTGTTTGAAATAAACTTCCTTTTTTCTTTTAACATTTACTTATTATTATACAGTGCTCTGCCTGAATGCACACCTGCAGGCCAGAAGAGGGTATTAGATCACATTATAGATGGCTGTGAGACACCATGTGGTTGCTGGGACTTGAACTCAGGGCCTCTGCATGAACTGTCAGTGCTCGTAACCTCTGAGCCCTCTCTCCAGCCCTTCTACAAGGTTAATATGTTAGCTTAAAAATAGAGTAAGAGGTGATGTTCTTCAAAGCTTTGGGCATGAAGAAATATTTTTTTCTAGAAAAGGAAGCATTAACATAGCCCAGAAGTATTCCCAGGCTTTGAAGGAAGTCCGTTAGAAAGGTAGCATAACTATCAAATCGTATAATTAAAGAGGAAATGAATGGATTTTCAAATCTCTTGTGCTGTGTCCAGAGGTGGAACCTTCTCTTAGTTGTTTCTTCTTCAGTTTCTCCCTAGCAGGAGTTCTGCAGTCCCGACACAACAGCCAGAGTAGACACAGCTCTATTCACAGCAGCCAAACTGAAGTCTATGGTGAGTCCTGACTGTTGTAGGGCAGCTTCAGCACTGTTGTTGGGAACCCCACCCCCACCCCTGTGCTGAGACAGTGTTATAGGAAGCCAAAGAGAAGGCTCCCTCTCATGCTCAGGCACTTGGACGACTGAGCTGGGCAAAGCCTTTACACTTAGGGCAACTGCAGGGGTGAAGCATTACCCTTGGAATGTCAAACAAGCAGCAGGGAGTGGAACTGGTGTTAAAAGAGAATTAAGTTCTTTTTTTTTTTTAAAGGAAGTTAATTTGCAAAGAGTGTGCAATTAATTGAATTGACACCTCCATTTAAATTTTTATCTCTTGGTCTTCAGTTTCCAGTCCAGGCAGCAAAGTGATTGATTACAACTTTTCCATTTCCTACTGAAGTGATGTTCTGTCACTTTGCAACTTGCCTTAAAAGTGATGATTCTCTGATTTTCATGAATGTTTGTTGGATTTTCATAGGGATATTTTCCTAAGCCAAAAATGCACAGAGAGAGAAGGTGGGGCCCGGGAGTGTGGGGGGGAATGGGACCGATATTGACTGATTGTTGACTTTTGCCTTTTAACTTGTAGAAAGAACATATGAAATTTGTTTTTCTATGTCTGGTTTATTTCACTTAACTTCATGCTCTGTATTTCTATCCATATGACATTCATCCAAATAACATGTTTTCATTTTTATGGCTGAATAATATTTTATTTTATAGGATAGAGCCCAGTTAAACACAAGTGAATAAGTCACTTTTTATATACTAATTTCCTTTTCCCCTTTGGGTTTATATTCCAGTGTGACATATCTGGACTATGTAACAGATCTACTTTTAGTTTCCTGAGGAACTTTACACTGTTCTCCTTAACTATTACACTAATTTAATAATGATTATTAAAAATTTGGACAGGAAGTGGAAGAGAGGGTAGATTTGATCATTGCATGCTGAAGGCATGAATAGAAAATTCTCTCTATGAATTTAAGTCCCTGTAATAGACGACTCTTTGCACTTTGGACATTGACTTCAAGATTTTGAGCTGGAACTGACCTGAAAGCCTCCTCTCTAAAAACTAGCTTTCATAGCACCAGAAGGAGAGACTTAAGATGCTAAGGGATTAAACAATCGATAGTGGTAGTCTTACCTTACTATGATGCCTATGAGCCACAACAGTATCACTATGGCAATATATCTCTAAAGGTGAATTAATTGCACTTATATCTTGGGTGTAAACACAGGCTGCTTAATCATGTCTGGTTTTGCAAATTTAACTACACATGCACTTAGAGAATTTCTGTCACTCTCCTAAACCATTATAATTTCTAACCACGTTCTAAAAACTTGTCTTTATATTTGCAGCTAAATAGAGCTCTCATCCCTCATCCAAAGTCTTCTTTTTAAAACAGGAGGAGAACATTTCCTAAAGCCATAACTACTGAAAATAAAGAATGGAAGTCTTAGTCCAAATTGACAGATCTACAACACAACTCCTCATGTCTTAGGAAGCATCTGAGGAAGAGGATGTACAAGGCTCATAAGAGATGTAGCACCAGAAAATCTGCGGTGAGATTTCTCTGTTTGTGAATTACAAGGAAGCTATACCCATGAAATCTCAACAACATGGCAGTCTCAGCAAGACTTAAACAATCCCAAGCAAAACTGACACCTTCACATAGATGAAAGAATCTCACAGGCCCAAGTTCTAGATGAAGAGCTACAGGCAATTGGCAACAGTTAAGACAGGAAGAGAGGAAGAATTAATATGGAGGCTCAGCTTTAGAAACATAAACATAGAGGCATCAGAAAATGGATCCAGCAGGAGATGCTGTCTGTTTTTTTTTTTCTTCATATACATAAGCAGTGATAAAAGTTGAAGAAGAGAGGTGTGTGAATTTGGAAAGGTGTGAATACATGAACGATAGGAAGAAGAGGAAGGGGAAATGATATAATTAAATTTTAAATAAAATTTGCCAAAGATACTGTAAGAAAAGGAAATATCAGTCTGAACCATATTAATATATACAATTATTGCATGTTAAATAAAAACAAAATATATAAACTGTCATTTATAATTGCATCAGATACTCACCTCATAGCTTCAGCATAGTACCTGACAAACGCGTTTTTTAAAAAGATATTATCTTGCTTTACAGTTATAGGAAGTATAGATGATCATGGCAGGGAAGGGATCATACCAGGAGCCAGAGATGGCTGGTCACACTGCAGCCCCCATCATTGTACCCACAGCCTTACAGCAGTCTGCTCCGCTCAGTATCACAGTTTTAGTTGCTTGAGGACCCCAGCCCAGATGATATAACCACTCATACTACTGTGAGAAGGTTATCTCACCTTAAGTAACCTAGTCGATAGATAATATCCCAGAGATAAGCCTAAAGATTTGTTTCCATGGTGATTGTACAACTCATTAAGCTAACAATCAAAATTAATCATCAAAGTAGTATTTTCAAAGAATTTAAGAGGATGCTATTTCAAAGCTGCCAAGGCACTAAAAAAAAATGAACTTTCAAGTTTTACATAACCTGCATCACTTTTAATGTCTGAGGACTCCGTTAAAATACAATGAGGGTTTTTGCAAGAACACATTTATCAGAAGCATGAAAAAATAATGACACAATGATGGTAAATGCCACTGTGAATGAAAACTCTTTCAGATTTAGTTCTGAACACTATAAGCAGGATGGTGGGAAAGTATATTTCTTAAATTTAAATTTTTTTTCACACTTGTCTCTGGACCTACAGTGCATCATAGTATAAAGATACACTAGATTCTGTCACTGCTTGGCATCATGAAGAATTTGAGAAAGAATAGAGGGAAAAAACTAGAAATTTGAATTCATTCCACAGACACAGACAGACCCTGGCTTTGCCTCACTGGATGCCTCAAGGTTAACGTGGTTCGGTTAGTGTATTAGGAAAGAATAGTAGAAGAAGATTAACTAGCCACTGAGATGCCAGCTTAAAGTAGCATGTGATAAAAGCATTCGTGAGGCTTGGGCATCTTTGACTCGCCTGGTTTCTGTTTTAAAAGAAGCATAGCAGTGTGGAATTTAGAGGAATTCTTGTTTCCAAAGTTCTTATGATTGTCCTGGTTGTTTTACCAGGTCATGGAAATGGCCTCATCATTAATTTTTTGTTTCTGTTTCCACTCTGAGAGACTTGGACAGTGAGGGGAGAGCCCACTCCCTCTGCCTGTTCTGAGCCAGGTGCCACCACTACCAAGAAATGCCCCCCAGAAATTCACTGATTCAAAAAAAAAAAAGATGGTAGATAGAGAGAAAGATGATTTATTGACAAATGACGATTATTGTGATGATGATAGATAGATAGATAAAAGATACACACATACATAAATACATGATAGATAAGTACATGCGTACATACATATGTACATACAAACATACATGATTGATAGATAGACAGAGATGGACAGACAGACAGATAGATGATAGATGACTTAGCATAGATGACAGATAACTTAGGAAGGGTGCCAGCAGCTTGTCACATTTGGTGTGGTTAGAACGGCACACTTCCTCCTGCTGCTCTGTAGTCACAGTCACTTCAGCAAGCATTCTGCAGCAGGCCGTATTTTCCCAGCTACTCTCCACCGCTTCCTTCTTACTATGGTGCTCCAGAGTTTGAGAAGCCATCTCTCCATCTTCTTCCTGTCCTTCTACATGATGTTGCACCTCAAGATTTAACTGAGCCACACTGCACATGGAAATATACAGGATTTATTCTTCTTCTGTATAGAATTTTAATCAGGAAAAAAAATGAAAGAATATGAAAAATGTCTCATGGTTATTCCTGCTGTATGTAGTTTTTTTTATTCATGTGTAATAAAATAAATGTATATGCTTTTAAAAAAAAGAAGTACTGACCCTGATTGTCAGCCCCCTAGGGTGGTCTTTTATGAAGCTGAATATACAAAGGAATGTTTCTATATCAAGGACATTCTGGTTGATTTGGTCTCCAGAACAACAGAAAGGCAGTTCTTTACAAACTCAACAAACAGACTAAGAAGCATGCAAGGGGCCTGAAAAAGGACTGGGGGAAAAAAAAGAATATGAAAATTTCACACACATTTTATACAGAATTAGAATACTAGTTTGTAACCTATCTGACTTTTGAAAATGTTTCTTTCAGTTAAAGTATCATTTTTGCTGCTGAATAGCCATGAGCATAGAGCCTGCCATAATGTCTTTGCAGAGGTCTTTGAGTGAACTAGTATAACAATTCATTTGATAAAAAACACCAAGAGTTATAACTTTATTTCTATAATTAGTGAGCTGAGTAAATACACTAGGCTAGTAATTGTTGACAGCATAATTCCTAATGCCTTATGCTTTACTGCCAAATTATATTTGAAAATATCTTCAATATTATAGTGTAGAGTGTAAAGCAGTCTTATCCAATGCGGGCATGCTGAGCTTGACATGCAACTTGGCAGTGAGATGTACATAAATTCCAATGAAATCGCCTAAGTTTTGAATGCTTTTATTTTGCTAATTTAGGAATAGTTGACTCTAAAAAAAAGTCATTCCAAAGTCAAATGAAGACATTTCTAGTACCAAGTGTAGGAGTAGCTGAGCTATTAGGCTTCATCACATGACCAGGCACCAACAAGACATGTTGGCTATTTGATGACACTTTAGAACACAGAGGAGCCCCGTTTGCAAATACTCATAGAGTAAGGCTTTTTAAATTCTTAGAGAACAGTTTGGAGTTTACAGATTAGCTCCATAGTTAATGATTCTGAAGTAGAGATTTCTTTAAAAAGCAGATCTGTCATCAGTGGTTTCCGTAATCACAAGGAATCCAAATTTCGATTTCTCACCCAATCTTGGTTGTCCAGGGTGGATTTATTTTTCAGTATAGACAATCAAATATATAATATGAATTCTATTTTTCTTGAACTCCATATAGTTTTTAAACTCCATATATATTTATACTCCATATATATTTATTTATATTTAACTCTCTCTCTGTCTCTGTCTCTCTGTCTCTCTGTCTCTCTGTCTCTCTCTCTGTCTCTGTCTCTGTCTCTCTCTCTCTCTCTCTCTATATATATATATATATGTGTGTGTGTGTGTGTGTGTGTGTGTGTGTGTGTGTGTGTGTTTCTTGAATAAATAATTGAACTTGGAATATTTAATATGAAGGGAAATTAATAAAAAAACCTTCTTAACCTAAGAATGCACTCAAGGAAGGAAGAGCACATTTATCTCATGATGTTACTGACTTGATTATTATTCATATATTACTTCTGATAATGAAAAAAACCAAAGATATCTCTACTTCATCTGATCATCATGATCACAAAAGCATAATTCCAAAACTTCAGGAAAAACTGGAGAAGCATCAGGAACAATTCAGTGTCACAGGTATAAATAAGACTATACTATTTACATATTTTGGCCTCCAAGGAAGATTCTCACAGGCAGAGAAAAAATAAAACAAAAACACTGTATCTGTAGATAAAATTGAAAGGAGAAAATAACATTCCAATGTTGCAGAAGTATATTAATTATTAAATGTACATTCTAAAACATCCAGGCCAAACCTGCATTTCCTTAGTAGAATCAGCTAAGTGTGTTTATAATCATAAGATTAAGGGGAAATTTTTCAGTTATGAAGGATAAGTAAAGAATGGAGTTTTTCACAGTCTGATGGGAAAGAGCTCTCGACAATGAATTAAACAAATCAAGAAATCTGCAAAAGTGCTTGCCCAGCATTCTCCATTCATCAGAAAGGACCTCACACTCCTGCTACACACTTCGAACTACAGTATGCCTTCTTTTTTTTTTTTTTTTTTTTTTTTTTTTTTTTTTTTTTTTTTTTTTTTTTTACCAGATTCGGGTACTAGTAGAGGGTGTAAACTTATGAAGTGTCTACCCATGGTCGGTATTGAGAGTAAATTGTTATAGAGAAGCAAGAAATTAATTTTAAATTATTAGAGTGATTAAAATCTAGAAAACTAGCAAAAGCTATCTATATAAAGATTAAGTTAGACATTACACACACACACACACACACACACTGTTTAAGTAACAAAATGAAACATTGTAAATCATAAGGAATATTGCAATGCTTTGGATTTGTTAGCATTTAATGTTCTTATCTCAGTAGACTAATAAAATAATTTTGGTAAACCCTTAACTTCCCCTACATTCTTGACTCAGCATTAGCTCCACATTGCATTTGTGCAAATGAGAACAGGAACAGTAGGTTAGAACATCAGCTGGGCTACTGATGGTATCCTGTGTGGTGCACAATCTCTGCTAATATTTTAATTAGTGTGTAAAATAGGTCTCTGAAACATGCCAAGGAATAAAAGTGATCCTTCAGCTTTAATATGCATGAAGATCAACAAGCAAACATGTTGAAATAGTTTATTCTGACTCCACAATGAGGAAAAGTATAGAAACAAAATTCTGAAGTAGGCATTTAGGAACTAAACCTTAAGAACTGACCATGTGAATATACCTGCAATTTCTACTAAAGCAGCTTGCAAGGTAGTATTTATTTGGTACTAAATTATTTCATTTTTTTCTTACCACTTTTTTTCTGTAATTTTTAAAATAAAGCCTACTGTAAGGCATGGAAAAAATTTGAGATTTGAAAACCTGGTTCTCTGGATAGAAAGTAGGAGCTGCAGATGGGCAAGTGTGCTAAGGATTTACATATAAAACAAGGAAATAAATGAATGCCACAAAACTTAAAAAATGGGCCATTCCTGGGAAATAGCACTTCTGTGGCACAGGGGAAGGCTCATAACAAAGTTCAGCAAGGACATAAAATGATTTGTTTAAAAGGAAAAGAAAGTGAAGAAGAATGTGGAAGAATGAGCTGAGGGTGGAAAGGAAGCAGATATAGTGCATCATTTACAATCTATGTGACAGAGGTAGATTTGTGATAAGAATCTTAGGGACAATTCACGCAATGTTCAAGAGTATATACTTTATTGTATAGAAAAAGTGTGTAAATTTCAGGTAGGGTTTTTTTTTCCTTCATTTGTTTTGTTTTGGTTTTACCGTCCACTGTCAGAACATTTTATTTCAAAGGAACATTATCACAACCATGTATATGATGGATTATAAAAAAAATGAAGATGGGAGAGCACAGTAGGAGGAGATAGTTCAAAGCAGAAGAGATGGAAATATGAGAAGATAATATGAGACTGGATTTAGAAGGACCAAAGCAACATTATGAATAAATATGAAAGAATGAAGATTTGAAAGTTGATATGTGTTCTAGAGTTTCTTTCCCAAATTTTTTGTGATCTGGTGGAGCTGGGAGAAGCCTGCACTGTCAGTGTGTGCCTCTCACCGCTCCATTTCTATCCATCATATGTGATTTAAGAACACAGTTACAAACCCATGACAGGGCATTGCATGTGCATGGGAGCCATCTTCATCCTTGTGCCTCTGAATCATGAGATGGTTATTAGTGTAGCCAAGACAATATAAATGACCATAGGGCTATCTCCAGAGTTACAGAAGGCACAGGCCATCCATCATGTGGACTCACCCTCAATCCTTCCATTCTGCTTGTTCTCTACGTTTTTCAAGAGATAGACAGCAAAGAAGAGTTAAAATTACTCTGTGTCTTTTCAAAACAAGTCCTCTAAGTTAGAAAAGCAAAAACTACTCACAAATGATCTCATACTAAAGAATGCTGTTAAATTGTCATTGTCTCAAAAAACAAATAGCATGAAGATTTTTCTATGACTTTGTAAGTGTCTTAGAATGTATGACTTTGATGCCAATGCTTAATGACGTGCTCTCTGGAGCTTGTGATATGAAAATGTGGCTATTGTTGAACATGAAGTAAAGATGTTACTAATTTTATGACAATTACGTTTTGGTTTTCCATACTCAAACAGTGGTATTCAAGTCTCATGCTGGAGAATGCTAGTTGGTTGTCTTGGGAAACGACATCCTATCCCCAACAGAATACTTACAGGAGAGCATGAATGGGATAGCTCACCTTCATTTGAATGAAAGAACTAAGTCACTGTAGCTGCTGATGTAAATTATGGGATCTTAGGCTGAAATAAACATTCAATGTATTTCACTTAAATATCATGTAATATATAATTGAGTGGCAATCCCATAGTTAAGTAAATGAGCTTGATTCTTTCATCTTCTACAGAGAATATATTCTCTTCTGAGAATAGAAGAGAAAGAACTCTTCTTGTATGCCAATTAACATTACCTTAGAGTGATGCAGTATGATCTCAAATACAAGAGTGAAAGCAGACTTTGCTCTTTTCTTATTTTACCTCCTTCTACACATCTCAAGGCTGAGGCCCTAGCGAAAGGGGTCGTGTCTAGTTAGTTTCTAAGAAGCAGACGAAAACCTTCAGAGACAATGAACAATGTTGTGAGTATGATGGTAAAAAACACAGTTGAGACAATGTCACAAAATTAATTTTCATACATATTTAAAATTAAATCACACACAAAACAATGTTTTTCAATATTTTGTATTCAGTATTTTGTTCTGGATTATAAAAATTCCATGTGATATTTTGTAAATATCCATGATTTGGACACCGCCAACATCCCCATGAAATTTTAAAGATTTTGTTCTATGTAAAGTTTGGATTTGTGAATAAAAGCATGGTTGAACAAAGTACGTGAACCATAGCCTTTATATTATAAGAAATGTAACTTCACAAAAACACATCTAATCTTACTGGAAAAATAAGCTTAAGGGTACATGATGAGAATCTTCTGCATGTCTTCATGTGCAAACCCAAATCCTGAGACTCTAACAGCATTACTTATTTCTCTTCTATAAATCATTTCATGTACCAAGTGTTCTCAATGTCCATCAGACCACAGCAGTCTGGAAAGTTGCTGTAAGCAGTCATTACTTAAAGCTCTCTTCCAAGGTACCAGGAGAACATAAGAAAAAACATTCAGCTAATACTTTCATACTCTTGGTCACAGGAATGAGGTTATTGCCAGGAAATAGAAAAGAGAAGCATCTGCTTGAGTCTTGTCATATATATATACAGTTAAGGAACTGCAATATGGATAATGGTCCTTATATCTATCACAATTAGTAATGTGGTAAGCACTTTACATATATCATCTGTACAATATCTAGCAAAATACTCTTTAAGGAGAGCTACTGATTTGCCTCATTAGATGGTGTAAAATTAAGAATCATATAGTACAAGTAATAAATATGCATTCATTTTCTGTTTGGCTACTCTAGGTAAGTGTGTACTGATACACAGAGATACATAACAAATAGTTTTATTAAAATAATGGTACCCTCTTATTTGTGGGGTTTGTCAGTTTCCCTAATATAAATGTTCTCACTATGGAAAAATTTAAATACTATCGTTGATAGCTTAATTAAGAAATATTGCAAAAATTAGCCTTCACAAACCAGTGAGGCAAGCTAGGCCTATCATATTGTTGAGTGCTATTTCAAAGTTGATGAAATTCCAGCCTTAGCTTACTTTATGAATCACATATGAAGCAATATGAAGTCAGAAATAACATAGCACAATAGAAAAGGAATTTAAGTAGTTTCTGTCATTTCCCCTTTCACTAATATTTCCTTCCCATCTAGAACATGCCAAGATATATTTATATATTTTCTTGTTTTTGAATGTGTGTGTGTGTGTGTGTGTGTGTGTGTGTATGTGTGTGTGTATGAAGAGCGTCCAAGATTCTCTGAAACTGGAGTAATTGGCCATTATGAGCCGCCTGATGTGAGCAATTTCTGGAGAATGGAGTCTGTTTTTCTGAAAGAGTAGTGAGCGTGCCCTTAACCACTGACCTGTCTCACCAAGCAATTCCAAAAATGTTTTTCTCAAATTTTTTTAAAAATCTGAATTGAAGAAATTAATTTGTATAATAAAGCTATGTAAGAATTATTAAGAATAAATGTGCCAAAGTATCCAGGTATTAAAGCTAATTACAGTGAAAAGTAAAAGCCGAATTCCAAGATGGCAGTGCCTATCATGCACTGTGACTGATCTACAGCATGGAGACCAGGGACAAATGAGAAGCACAGATTGAAAGAACTGGAGAACACTAGCGAAGGACACCAGAAGCTACTACCCAACATCATAGATCACAAGATGACTAAAGGACAGCGTAAGAATGCAAACAACAAAAACCAAAACAACTTGGTATCTCCAGATCCCAGCTATCCCAAAGAGAGCAACCCTGAAAACTCAAACACAATCAAAATACAAGAAACTGACCTGAAATGCCTAGTAATGAAGATGATAATGGAGGACAAGAATAAAATCCGTAATCAAATGCAGGAAGACACAGCCAAACAGGTGGAAGACATAAAATAGGCATATAGAGAGACCTGGAAGAAATTCAGGAAAATACAAACATTCAGATGAAGAAAATCAATAAAACAGTTCAAGATCTGAAGGCCTATACAGAAACACTGAAAGAAAATCAGGAATATACAAAGAATCAGATGAAGGAAATCAATACAACAATTCAAGATCTGAAATGAAAATAGAAACAATGATAAAGGTGCAGACAGGAGAAAAATGGGAGTGAGAGACCTTAGAGATGTAAGCAAGCAACACAGAAGTGTATTTCTTTCACAGAAGCCAAGAAATAGAGGAACAGATCTTGGGACTAGAAGATACAATTGCAGGACTTGAAGCAACCATCAAAGAAAAAGCTAAGTCTGAAAAATTTCTGTCACAAAATATCAAAGAAATCAAGGACACCATGAAAAGACAAAACCTGAGGATAACAGTCATTCCACGACAAAATCAAATTCACACAGTCCCTGTCACCAAATCCAGCTTTGCAGGAGTTACTAGAAGGAAAATTCTACCTCAAAGGGCCAAGTTACAACCAAAAATACACAGAGAATAGATAACTACACCATCACAAAAACACAATCCCACAAACTCTCTACTGTAAACAACATCAAGAATTAAGGGACTTAACAATCACTGGTCATTAATGTCTCTCAACATCAATGGTCTCAATTCTCCAATAAAAAGACACAGACTAACTGAATGGATGCATAAACAAGATCCATACACTTCTACATTCAATAAACACGTATCATCCACAAGGACAGACAGTACCTCAGGGTAAAAGGCTGGGAAAAATATTCCAAACAAGGGGTCACAAGAAGCAATGTTGCAGCCATTTTAACATCTAATAAAATAGACTTTCAACTAAAATTAATCAAAAGGGGTGAGGAAGGACACTTCATACTCTTCAAAGTAAAATCCACCAAGATGACACCACAATTCTGAACATTTATGCTCCAAATACAAGAACACCCACATTTAAAAAAGAACTATTAACAAAGCTTAAACAACATATTGATCCCCACATATTAATAGTGGGAGATTTCAACACCCACTTTCATCGAAGGATAGGTCATTGAAAGATTAGCTAAATGGAGAAATAATAACCAATGCCATGAATCAAATGGATCTAATCGATATTTACAGAACTTTTTACCCAAACACAAAGGATTATACCTTATTCTCTGCACCCCATGTAACCTCCTCAAAAATTAATCAGATAGTAGGTCACAAAGCAAGCCTCAACAGATACAAGAAGATTGAAATAATACCTTGTATCCTGTCAGGTCACCATGGTCTAAGGCTGGACTTCAACAACAACAGAAATAACAAAACGCCTACACAGACATCAAAACTAAACAACTCTCTATTTAATGAGGGTCAGGGAAAAAAATAATAACGTCCTGAAATTCAATGAAAATGAAGGATGAACAAATCCAAATTTGTGGGACACATTGAAATCACTGCTAAAAAGAAAATTCATAGCACTAAGTGCCTTTATAAAGAAATTGGAAACATCCCACATAAGCAACTTAATGACACATCTGGAAGCTATAGAAGAAAATAACCAGAAATACCCAAGAGGAGTAGATGTCTGGAAATAATAAAAATCAGAGCTGAATTCAATAAATTAGGAACAAAGAGAACAAGTCAAAGAATCAACAAAACCTGGAGCTGGTTATTTGAGGAGATCAACAAGATAGACAAACCGTTAGCCAAACTAACTAAAAGGCAAAGAGACACTATCCAAACTAAGAAAATTAGAAATGAAAAGGGAGACATAAGAATAGACACTGAAGAAATACAAAGAACCATAATATCCTACTTTAAAGGCATATATGCCACAAAATTTGAAAATCTATGGGAAATATACAATTTTCTTGATTGATTCCACTTGCCAAAATTGAATCAAGATCAGATAAACAAATTAAATAGTCCTATTTCTCCTATAGAGCTAGAAACAATCATTGATAGTCTCCCTACCAAAGAGGGCCCAGGGCCAGATGGTTTCAGTGCAGAATTCTACCGACCTTCAAAGAAGAGTTAATACTGATACTCTTCAAGCCACTCCAAAATATAGAAATGGATGGAATATTACCAAATTCATTCTGTGAGGCCATAGTCATGTTGATACCTAAACTCCATAAAGACCCCCCCAAAAAGAGAATTTCAGACCAATTTCTCTTATGAACTTTGATGAAAAAATACTCAATAAAATACACACAAAACAAATACAAGAACATATCAAAGATATTCTTCACCATGAGGTTGGCTTCATTCCAGGAATGCAGGGATGGTTGAATGTATGGAAATCCATCAATGTAAACAAACGGAAAGAAAAAAACCACATGATCATTTCTTAGATGCAGAAAAAGCATTTGACAAAATCCAACACCCATTCATGTTTAAAGTTTTGGAGAGATTGGAATACAAGGCACGCACCTAAACATAATAAAGGCTGTATACAGCAAGCCAATAGGTAACATCAAATTAAAATGGAGAGATACTCAAGGAAATTCCTCTAAAATCGGGGACCAGACAAGGCTGCCCACTTTCCCCATATCTCTTCAATATAGTTCTTGAATTTCTAGCCAAAGCAGTAAGATAACAAAAGGAGATCAAGGAGATCCAAATGCGAAAGGAGGAAGTAAAACTATCCTATTTGCAGATGATATGATAGTGTATGTAAGTGACCCCAAAAATTCCACCAGAGAACTCCTAAAGCTGACAAACACCATTAGCAAATTGGCTGGATACAAAATTAACTAAAAAAAATTAGTAGCCTTTCTTTATACAAATGGCAATCATTCAGAGGAAAAAATTAGGAAAAATACACTCTTCATGATAGCCACAGGCAACATAAAATATCTACGAATAACTCAAACCAAACAAATAAAGGACTTGTTTGAAAAAAAACTTTAAATCACTGAAGAAAGAGATTGAAGATGACATCAGAAGATGGAAGGATCTCCCTTGTTCGTGGATTGGGAGAATTAACATACTAAAAATGGCCATTTACCAAAAGCAATTTACAAACTTAATGCAATCCCTATCAAAAAACCTACACAATATTTTAAGGACACTGAAATATAAATTCTCAACTTCATATAGAAAATAAAAAACCCCAAACAACTAACACAATCCTATATGACAAAAGATCCTCCAGGGGAATATCCATACCTCATCTCAAGCTGTACAATAGAGCAACAGTAATTAAAACAGCATGGTAATTGCATAGCAACATGCTGGTTGATCAATGGAATTGAATCAATGACCCAGGAATGAATCTACACATACATGGTCACTTGATTTTTGACAAAGAAGCCAAATCTATTCAATGGAAAAAGGATAGTGTCTTCAACAAATGGTGCTGGTCTAACTGGATGTCTACATGTAGCAAAATGCAATTAGACCCATATTTGTCACCATGCACAAAACTCAAGACCAAGTGGATTAAATACTTCAACATAAAACCAGAGACACTAAATTGGTTAGAAGAAAAAGTGGGGAAGAACCTGGAACACCTTGGCACAGGAGAAAACTTCCTAAACAGAACATCAACAGGCCAGGCCTTAAGGTCAACAATTAATAAATGGGACCTCATGAGGCTGAGAAGATTCTGTAAGGCAGAGGACACTGTCAACAGAACAAAATGACAGCCTACAGACTGGGAAAAGATCTTCACCAACCCTACATCTGACAAAGGTCTAATATCCAAAATATATAAAGAACTCAAGAAATTAAATACGACCAAACCAAATAACCCAAGTGAGAAATGGGGCTCAGAACTAAACAGAGAATTCTCAACAGAGAACTATCGAATGGCTGAGAAAGACTTAAAGAAATGCTCAACATGGTAAGTGAAGGCTTTCGTGGGACATGTCCCTTGGGCTAATATGCAGATATAAGTGAGTATATACCATTTGAGTCTTTCTGCTTCTGGGTTAACTCACTCATTATGATCATTTCTAGCTCAATCCATTTGTCCACAAATTTCGGGAATTCCTTGTTTTTAATAGCTGTGTAGTATTCCATAGTGTATATGTACCACAGTTTCTTTATCCATTCTTCTATTGAGGCACACTTAGGCTGTTTCCATTATCTGGCTATTATGAATGAGAGAAGCATGGGAGAATAGCAAAGTAGAAGGATCCAGAGGTCCTAGAAACCTACAAGTAGAACATTATGGAAGGCAGATTTGGGCCCAGGGTTCCTGCTCAAACTAAGGCACCATCCAAGGACAATACAAGTGGTAAACTTTAAACCTCTACCCAGATCTAGCCAATGGTCAGAACAGTCTCCACAATCGAGTGGAGAGTGGGATATGACTTTCTCACGTTCTCTGGTGCCTCACATTTGACCATGTCCCCTGGAGGGGGAGACCTGGTGGCACTCAGAGGAAGGACAGCAGGTTACCAAGAAGAGACTTGATACCCTATGAGCATATACAAGGGGAGGTAATCCCCCTCAGGAACAATCATAGGGGAGGGGAATAAGGGGAAAATGGGAGGGAGGGAAGAATGGGAGGATACAAGGGATGGGATAACCATTGAGATGTAACAAGAATAAATTAATAAAAAAAAAAGAAATTCTCAACATCCTTTGTTACCAGAGAAAAGGAAATCAAAATGACTCTGAGATTCCATATTACTCCCATCAGAATGGCTAAGATAAAAAATTCAAGTGATACTACATGCTGGTGAAGATGTGGAGAAAGAGGAGCACTCCTTCATCGCTGGTGGGAATGCAAACTTGTACAATCACTTTGGAAATCTATCTACTGCTTTCTCAGAAAACTGGGAATAGGGCTACATCAGGACCCAGCTACTCTATTCCTTGGAATATACCCAGAAAGTGCTCCACCTCACAAGGACATATGCTCAACCATGTTCATAGCAGCCTTATTCATAACAGCCAGAACGTGTAAACAGCCTAAATGGCCCTCAGTTGAAGAATGGATAAAGAAACTGTGGTACATTTACACTGTGGAATACTACTCAAGTATTACAAACAAGTAAATCCCAAAATTTGTGGACATATGCATGGATGTAACTAGAAATGATCATACTGAATGAGTTAACACAGAAGCGACTCACATGGTATATGCCACTTATAATTGTGCACTAGCCCAAATGGCATATTCCATGAAAGTCTTCACTTACCAGAACATTGGGATAATTGTGAGGGCATCCTACTGGGACTCTAGGTAAGAGAAATAAAGGAGATGGGAAAATAGAGGGATCCAGTAATGGTGTGGCTGTGTCTTGATGTAGAACTATTCCAAATTTCCTCAGAAAGCACCAGATTGTGTGCCAAAATGGTTGTACAAGTTTGCACTCCCACCAGCAAAGGAGGAGCGGTCCTCTTTCTCCATATCTTCACCAGCATGTGCTGTCACTTGAGTGTTTGATCTTAGCCATTCAGACAGGTTTGAGTTGAATTTCCCTGAAAACTAGGGATGTTGAGCATTTCTTTAAGTGTTTCTCAGCCATTGGATCCTCCTCTCTTGAGAATTCTGTTTTCCTGGGAGGAAATGACCGCTGCTTCACGGTGTGTTGCCTGCTGATCTCCAGGGGCTATTCCATGGAGAAGCACGGCTCTCTAGAGAGCTAGCCGTTTACCTTTAGCTTCTATAATGAGGTCATAATGTGGCTTCCAGTTTGATATATGTTTAATCAGCCATCTGGACATCTGATTGTTCCACTGGTGACTCCATGCTTTTATTGCCCTACCTGGCTCATAGCTGAACTTTGAGACCCAACTCTGGGATGTTGCCATGAGCCCTTTTCACAATTTTGATATGAATGTATCTGAAAAGTTGTGTGTGTGTGTTTTTTTTTTTTTCTGAATTGGTTGATGGCTCTGGGGAAATCTCTTTCTGGTTTTACTGACTATTTTATAGGCCACCTTTCTCACTCATAGACTCAAAGGATTGAAGAAAGGGGCAGAGGCCAAACTCTTTGGCAGACACAGCTATGCATTTTGAACCACCCCTTTGCCCCGTTCCTTTTCTCTAGAATTTATGTATGCTTTTAACATTTTATTCCCCTTGGAAATGTTTGGCCCAACGTTCACAGAAAGAATATGCCCAGCAATCTTGCAGCTCATTTGGATGCATCACATTTCCACTTAGGTTGTATACATCCAAGGAAATCATTTCTGGGGAGAATCTGGGCACCCAGTAGTTAATTAATTGAATAATAATATTATTCTCTTCTCACATAGACTCTCATTTGTATTTTAAAATAATGATGCAAAGTACTTAGGAAACATATGTATTTTTGATAATTTAGGCCATGGACACTAGGCTTAGGGATATGTAGCAACTTGCTTATGGCCTTATATTTTGTGTGCAATTGATGTTTAAATTTGACATCTAAAATTAAATACATTGTATCCAACTGAACCATATTATGCTGTTTCCAGACAATTAGCTTAAAGGGTGGAAATGAACAGCTATCTTTATTTCTGTGCCCCAAAACTAGCAGGGTACAAAATGTGAACTAGTAGGGAAGAATATGTAAGCTAATAACTTTGTTTTCTGTGTTAAGGCCTGTATAGAAAACTAGGGAGAAATGTGCAGCAAGGTGAAGATGTAAGGACAAGCTGATGTGAGCCTCAGAGGCCAACACGTGCTCAGCGTGATTAAAGTCTTCGGCCTATCTTCATATAGTATAATAGCTGGTGATGGAGAGGAAGGAGAGGAGAGGGCAGAAGAAAAAATAAAGCACCTATTCTAAACATTACTTTCTTTGTACCAACCACTGAAAACTACCAGAACATTTCTAGCATTACCAAGTTGTAAAATTAATGAGAATCAATGTCTTCAGAATGTGCTTTTATTTTCCTCATTATACCTCTCATACAATGAATATGATCCACTTAAACTCTTCATTACAGAACAAAAACACAAGTTGTGAAGAGCCTGAAACATCTGTGCCCTGCCATTCTGAAGAGTGCAGAAGATGTTTAAGCAGATAGACAACCTCTGGCTAGTCTTCAGGGAGTCGTGTTGTTAAACAGTTGCAAGTGTAAGTGGCACAGAGTTAGCTTATTTCAACTTCATATCGCTGCCTATATTGTGACAAACTTCACATTTATTTTCCTAATTTTTAGTTCTATATATTTTTTTATTTTTTTAGTACCAAATGACATCTAGAATACTTTCATACCAATTGCTGAAAAAAAAAACCACACAATTCTGATTTGCTTAGGTTTCTTCATCATTTGGATTTTAGTTGGTAAAGAAAAAAAATTTATTTGTTTCTAGGTCATGAATACATAGAATTCACTTGAATTTTAAAGGGTATTAAGATATAAACTAATAAATAAAATAATACATGACTGAATCTATAAATATTTTCTACTGTGTATATGTAGCCCTTTAGATGCTTTGTATGGTCCAATTTATGGTCCTGTACCCTTACATATACAAGAAGCATCAAGCACTATGAACCTAGAAAATAATAAATGAAGTTGTGAGGGAAAAGAAAGATAGCTAGAACAAAGTCATGCTACTTACAAATATTTAAAAATAAAATTTGACTTTTCTTGACATTTAATGTCATTTACTTAATTCTTGCACTTACATTTATTTTTCCTAATTTTATTTTTTGAAATTAAAATATTGCATGCTGGGTTTTGTGACACATGCTTGTAATCTCAGCACTTGGAGAAGTAGAGGCAAGTAGATCTCTGTGAGTTTGAGGCCAACCTGGTCTCCAAAGTGAGTCCAGGACATCCTAGGCTATACAGAGAAACCATGTCTCAAAAACCAAATTAAACATATATATATATATATATATATATATATATATATATATATATATATATGTATGTATAAAATCACATTATTTCTTCTTCCCATCGATCCTTTTCATACCACATCTGTTCCATCTCTAATTCATGGCCTGTTTTTCTTTATTTTAATGTTATACTCACACACACCACACATACACACACACACATACACACAGACATACAAACACACACACTCACATACAGGTATGTATATACATACACACAACCTGCTCAGCCTTCTTAGTGTTACTCATAAATATTTGATCTCAGGGATGGCCATTTTGTACTCTCTCACCAAACAGGGACTCATCCTTCTAGAAACCTATTTCTCCTGATGTTCTGAGTCCTTTATAGCCTGTAGTTCTTTGTCTAGAAAGGGTGCCGCCATGAGATTTCCTCTTTCCATGTTAGCATGTCTCCTGGCATTAACCTTGTTCAGGGTTTGTTATGTTTTGTTTTGTTTTTGAGACAGGGTCTCTCTGTGTTGGCTTTGGCTGTCTTGGACTCACTTTGTGGACCAGGCTGGCTTCGAACTCACAGCAGTCCACCTGTCTCTGCCTCCCAAGTGCTGGGATTAAAGGCGTACACCACCATCCCCAGCTGTTCGGGTATTGTCTTAAACAGCCACATTGTTGAGACAGTCATGGATGAAACTTTCCTGACATTTCTAGAGTCATACTTCCCAGTATATCAAACCAAACTAGATGATCAAGTTAATAAACTATTTTTAAATGTAATGTTAGTGGAGAACATTCAGATAGATAACTTATTATTATCATTTTAGTTGAAAATAATTGCATGTAATGATGTTCCAATTCAACACAAAGGGAATTATTGTCAATTTACATACAAATTATGGTTATTAATGTGGAGCTTTTTGAAAAAAACAGCATGAATAGATTTCATATACTGCATCTCAGCAAACAAGATTTTAAGTAGTTAACATAAAGTTTAAATATTATTATCGAGAAATGGTTTGGATCTGCAGTGTCTTCCAGAGGCTCCTGTTGTACGTGCTTGATTCCCAGTGTGTTGGGTGGGGTGGTTGGAGTTGAAGAAACTTTGGAGGAGGAATAGTCAGTTGAGTGTGTCATAGAGAGTTAATACCTATTCATGGTTCTTGATCAGTCTCTGTCACCATAAAAACAAGGAACCACTATACATTCTTGCTTCCAAGATGTGACCCATTGCATTATCCAGCTTTAAGCTTCTGTTGTCATATGTTTTACCACAATGATGAGAAAATGATCTAATGCAATATATCAGAATGATATGATTTAATATTCAAAAGATTATTTTGATAATACCTGCCAGGGTAGATTTTTTTTGCCTTTTGTTATGATAGTTTTATCCCCATAGTTATTGAGCTGAATGATACAAATCCCACATGTCTTCATGTCTCGCAGACCTCTGAAGTCGGTAAGTACTGAAAAGATTCTGGATGTGAATGCCAGTATTCAGAGAGATGCCTGCTTAGCACTGCAGTCTCTATGGTTCTATTCCACACTTGACTTGAAATACAGTATTTAATAAAGAAGATAAGATAGATAAAGACATAAGCTACCTTACTAAGATGAAAAAGTCTCAGTATATTAGGTAATGTTTAGTCATCATTAAAAACATTTAATTTAAAGTCAGACCCCACTCTCCATGCAATTGTGGAAAATGTTCTGTCCATTGGCTAGATCTGGGTAGGGGTTTGAAGTTTACAGCCTGTATTGTCCTTGGTTGGTGCCATAGTTTGAGTGGGACCCCTGGGCCCATATCTGCCTATCATAATTTTCTTCTTGTAGGTTTCTAGGACCCTCTGGATCCTTCAACTTTGCCATTCTCCCATGCTTCTCTCATCTAGAGTCCCAATAGGATGTCCTCCCCTCTCTCCTAGTTTCCTGGTTAGTGAAGACTTTCATGGGACATGCCCCTTGGGCTAGTATGCAGATATAAGTGAGTATATACCATTTGAGTCTTTCTGCTTCTGGGTTAACTCACTCATTATGGTGCCTCATATTTTACCACGTCCCCTGAATGGGGAGACCTGGTGGCACTCAGAGGAAGGATAGCAGGCTACCAAGAAGAGACTTGATACCCAATGAGCATATACAGGGGAGGAAGTCCCTCTCAGTCACAGTCATAGGGGAGGGGAGTAAAGGGAAAATGGGAGGGAGGAATGAATGGGAGGATACAAGGGAGGGGATAACCATTGAGATGTAATATGAATAAATTAATAAAATAAAATTTAAAAAGCATTTAATTTTTAAAAATTTTTAAAATTTTTTTATATTAATTTATTCTTGTTACATCTCAGTGGTTATCCCATCCCTTGTATCCTCCCATTCTTCCCTCCCTCCCATTTTCCCCTTATTCCCCTCCCCTATGACTGTTCCTGAGGGAGATTACCTCCCCCTGTATATGCTCATAGGGTATCAAGTCTCTTCTTGGTAACCTGCTGTCCTTCCTCTGAGTGCCACCAGGTTTCCCCCTCCAGAGGACATGGTCAAATATGAGGCACCAGAGTACGTGAGAAAGTCATATCCCACTCTCCACTCAAGTGTGGAGACTGAAAAATTTCAAGTTTGAAAGACAAATTCATTTGTTTTTTTTCTTTTTTATTAATTTATTCTTGTTACATCTCAATGGTTATCCCATCCCTTGTATCCTCCCATTCTTCCCTCTCTCCCATTTTCCCCTTATTCCCCTCCCCTATGACTGTTCATTTGGTTTTTAAGGGAATAATCTAAGAAGTGAATGCTGACCTGAGTAAACAACTGTTCTAAATCTTTAGTAGTTTGTAAGAATGAGATGCCTTCTCCTGGAAATAAAACTATTTTAGAATATTTGAAAATGATGTATAGAATAGGCAGAGAAGTGAAAGAGAAAAATTGATATAATTCTGATCAAACAATTCATCAGAAAGCCTGCTTCATAAAAGAAGCAAGGGAATCAAAAAATTTTTATAAGGAATATAGCACCTGCTTCCTAATGTTTAAAAATACTCATGTAGAAAAGAGTCTCCAGTCCATGATGATGATTTCAAAGCAAAAATTTAACCATCACTTAGGGGGTAAAAATATGTCTTTAAGTTCATGGAATATATAATGTGTTACTGCCATGCTAAGATCTTTAAGTCCTCCTGCTAGTAATATCTTTGGATGCCTGTGGGATGTGTATTATTGTAAATGAATTAATTTCTATCTTGTGCTTTACTTATTATATCTCTGATTTTCTTAGCTTTATAATTGTAAGTCTTCCTTCTAATTCCATTTTTAATTTTGTTCATATCCGAAAGTAATCAAAAGAAATAAAAATGAAAATGAGTAATGTTCTGGCTGAATAATTAGTTAATATTTTAATGTTTGAGTTATTCTTTTTTTTTCTGATCAAGTGCGTGAATATGCCTGTATCAACAGACCACAATGCTAGGATGTACAAGTGAACTGATTGGCTACGAGAAGCCAGACAGACATGCAAATTGGCATACTTTTTCTTATCATTTTGAGAATATCAATGAATATATATTTTCAAAATCTATAAAGTGAACAAAGCATCTTATGGCCTAAGACATCCTTCATATGACTACTAATAATAAAATGTTAGAAACACAAAAATATTGCAAATATATTGGTACGGGTAAGTAAACTGTGATACTCATGGCAGAGTTTTCATAATAAAATTCATTGAAATAATTTCTACAGAACATTTTGTAGCAAGTGGAACTTTAGTACACTAAAACCAAAAGTGAAAATGTGGGTTATACTATGTCTTGTTTGACCTGAGAGTCACTCCACAAGAACAAATCCATGATGGACACTGCTTAAGGAACCAAGGACCAGAGACTAGATATCCCAGAGTCCTATCGTAAAACCAAGCACTATTGGTCTAAAGAAAAGTATCAGTCAAATGGCTGCTAATGATACCTGCTATATTCATAGACCAGTGCCTTATCCAGCCATCATCAGAGTGGATTCTTTCCCTAGCAGATGGGAACATAGACAGAGACCAGTAGCCAGATATTATGCAGAGAGTCTAAATGGGAGGTCCCCTCAGAGATCAGGGAGTTCTACAGACGAGGAGGCAGAAAGAAAGAGCTAGAAGGGCTAGAGAGTACCAGGAGAAGAAGGCCTTTTGAATGATCTAAGCAAGGTGCAAATGAGCTCACAGAAACTGAAGCAGCAAACATAGGGAATACATGGACCTATACCAGGTCCTCTGTGTATGTATAGTAAAGTTTTTAGTTTAGTATTTTTATGGGACTTCTAACTGTAAGAACAATTAGCTTTCTTTCTCTAGGGCCTGTTCTTGAAAATTCTTTTCCCCTTTTAGATGGCTGTGTCCATCTCCAATTTGATAGTTTTTGCTTCATCTTATTATATTATCTTTTTTCATGCTTGGTTGCTATCTCTTAGACTCTAAAAGTAGTTCTCAACTGTGGGTCATTACCCCTTTGGGAGTCCAATGACCTTTTCATATGGGTAATCTAAGACAATGGGAAAGCATAGATTACATTACAATTTATAGCAGTTGCAAGATGACAGTCATGAAGTAGCAAATTAAATAATTTTATGGCCGGGGGTCACAACAACATGGGGAACTGTATTAAAAAGTTGCATCATCAGGAAGTTTGGAAACCACTATTTAGCATTGTCTTTTCTAATAAGATACAGAAGATGGGGGGATGGGGAGAGGAGATGGGAAAGTTCTGGTAGGGGAAATTACAATTAGGATATAGTATGAGTACAGTAATTTTTTGAAAAATTAAAAAGAATTATATAGCCTTCCATTAAAAAATAAATTAAATGTATACTTGATATTGAAAATAAGAAGCTTAAAATTATTGAAAGAAAACACTCCTATTTTTTTCATTGTACTTTTAATGTTCCAACTCCTTGCAAAAGAAGGCTTCAGATAATATGGTAAGTTCAGCTCTTCATAAAAATGCCTGACAAATACTCAAAAAGGATTTCAGTTTTGTTCTTTGTAGACATTAGTAGACCCCCAAAAACATTTAAGTGTACATAGAAGAAGGAAATTTGCTTTTGGAGTTCTCACTCAAATGCTGGAGTTAGCCAATGTCCCATGAAAGACATGAGGTAGCCACTCAATAT
Organism: Acomys minous; assembly: GCF_964271855.1. Lineage (NCBI taxonomy): Eukaryota > Metazoa > Chordata > Mammalia > Rodentia > Muridae > Acomys > Acomys minous. The sequence continues at coordinate 40,279,065 of NC_140491.1, forward strand.
TTGTCACAAATCTTGGGTCTAGTAGCAAAGAGATACTTCTGAAGTCTCCTCCATACTTTGGTTTCAGTGGTCCTGACAGTTGTAGAAACAGGCCAGGCAAGTGTTAAATATATGAAATTCTGAGGGTTTTACTTGACTTCTGTTAACCATATCTGCAGATTTCAGTCTACTTTCAGAAGACACAGAGCTCAGTCTCAGACTTTAGTGAGCCCTATTCCCCATTGCCTTATGCCAGACTCCCATTTCTCCCTTATATTAACATGTCTGCCTGAATAAAATCCCAAACCAAACCAAAACCAAAACCAACCAAATAAAAAAAAAATTCAACACCATAACACTAGCCTATGGTGCTAGGTCAAACTTCAGAACACCCTGTCTCTAGACCTTAGTCTACATGGCTCACTGATAATAGGTACATGCTTGATGAAGCCTGAGTATCAGTATGCAACCATGGCCAGCAGCCTTACAGAGATCATTAAATCCAGTGGTTTGCCAGACAATAATAGACAAACACTAAAGGGCTGGGTGCTTTGCTCTTGCTGTACTCTACCTCTAAGAACAGAAATGCTTTCCCAAGTGGTTTGAGTCCACGCCAACATCCGAAAAGAAAAGAGGGCTGCAAACATCACAAAGTTTCCCATTAAAACCTGACCTTGAAATTATTGCTTTGAAGGGCACAGTGGCACAGGCCTATAATCCCAGCACTTGGGGAGGCAGAAGCAGGTGGATTTTTGTGAGTTTGAGGTCAGTCTGGTCCAGGACAGCGAAGGCTACACAGAAAAACCCTGTCTTGAAAAACCAAAAACAAACTAATTAATAAAATTAAATTAAATTTAAATTTAAATAGTATAGAAGAAAATAACCCAGAAGAAAAAAAAAGAGAGAAAAAAATATCATGGCTTTGGTAGAAGTCACACAGATTCTGAAGCAGATGAAAGTCATTCATTACAAAGCTCACCAAAAATAAAAGGGCCAAGATTCTCTCCAGATATGCAGGCAAGAAGGGAGCCTAAGGCAGGGTTAGATTATTCATTCAGGAAGCCTTAACGACATAGCTTACTCTTCTTTGTCCCCAGTATGCTCTGAAAGTATACTCATGGTGCTGTAATCAAATACTCATAACCAAAGGCTGGTTCAGAGGACCACATAATCAACTCAGTGTCTAAACCTTGCCTCTTGAAACAATCTAAGAAGCCTCACCATTTGGTTTGCCTGGAGATAAGACTGTCCAGGACTTATCAGAAACCTCATTTATGTACAAAAGGGTTTTCTAAACACTGTAGCCAACTTCTTTTTTTTTATTCCTGTTATTTTTTAAAATACAATTTATTCATATTACATTCCAAATGTAATGTAATCACTCTTCCTGTTCCCACCTTCCTTCCCTCTTACTCCCTAGTCTCCTCCCCCAGATTTTTGACAGGTGGGGTCCTCCTCTCTCCCCTTCTGCGCACAGCTTATCAGGTCTTATCTGCATTGCCTGCAACTCCCTCCAACCCTTCCTCTGTGTTCCTATAGTCATCTCCACAAGGGGCAGTGATCAAATCATGGGCAGCCTCTGGCTAGTGTCCAACATGCTGCTGATGAATTTCTTGATTCTATCTAACATATTGGTGATAAACTCAGAAGCCTTCTCAGACCTCCTCCATTCCTCCAGTTCATAAAAAAGGCCTAACCATGTATGTTCGTACGTACGTATGTATGTATGAATGTATGTATGTATGTGCCTCCTCCTCAAGTAAAATGACATAAACCATTGTCCAAAACATTATTTCTGATGATTATAATGGGTGCCTCACATGTCAGAAACACAGTCACTTTCTTTCTTAGTGATGTGGTTATCAGTTTTTGGTGTAGACATCAAAAAATCCTTTTTCCCAGATGAAAACAAAGATCTCCTGAGATCAGGAGACAATCCTGCTTTACACCCTCAAGACAATTGTGAAACTTGAAGATGAAAAGGTATATACTACAATTTTAAAAATGGTAAGGCGATGGTAGAAATAATGACCTATCCAAAGCATTTTTTGGATCAACACTATAATCTAATTTACTAAAAGAGGAAGAATACAAATTCTCCTTATTTTGGCCAATCTGAAGATAAACACATATCCTCTGTTGTTATTCCTTATGTTTTGAGCAGAACAGAAAGATCAGGAAAATTAAGAGAACAAGAGGTCCCCAAACCTAGTTTCAGATGGAGGCTTTTCTAAATTAACATGCATACGGCTTTTTGTACCTTTCCAGATGTAAACCTGAGATGATATGAATTTCACTAGAGACTGCATGCATAGGGCATGCTCTAAGCCTCCTGTGCTGCATAAATAAATGTGCAAGGGTACAATCCATAGTTATCATTTCACAAACATGAAATAGATGTAGACCAACTTTCTCCTCATATTATAGTCACATGATTGTCTTAGCCCTTTCAGGCTTCTGTAACAGCATACTGTATACTAGGTGGCCCAAGACAACAGGTATCTGCTCAAATCAGATCAAGAAGCAGGGACTTCTATAAAGGGCATTACCAAAGGGTTTCCATAGCTTTTACATTTCAAGACTGGTACATGGCATAAATGACATATTGACACTGCAAGAAAATAAACTCATGTCTTCTCCATGAGCTTGGATATACAGCCTTCATCAAGCCAAGAGTTGAAGACTTAAAGTTGAAATGAGTACACAGAATTTTATAAAAATGTCTGTACAAATCTTGTGACGTAAACACAGATTCAATTTTTAAACATTTCTTACGTACTTCTTTCAGCACATCTGACTTAACCATGGCATAAATCTAGTGTAAGTTTTTTTTTACTGTGATAGAACAAAGTAAAATTTATAGCAAGAACAACATAGTATGTTTTCAAAATTCTGTTCTATCAATACAAAGGAAGGTCAGCTTCTAGAAAACATTTTTCTGAGATTTCTTAGAGGTTTAGCTGAGCAATTTTTTTAGCAGCTGTACACACACACACACCAACACACACACACACACATGGCATACCAGCTACCACTAGTGCATTTGAAAGGCAATTATAATCCCTGGTTGAGCTGATTTGGTCTGTAAACCTATAATGAAGGCTAGGATGTTTACCTAAGCCAGATGTAAAATACAATAAGTATATTGCAGTGGCCTGTAATACTTCATGGATGGCTGTGTACATTATACAAATGTTTCCCAGAAGCCAGCACACATTTACCCAGCCAAACTGCCATCCCTGGGATGTTCTGAAGCTGAAGGAACAGATGCTGTGAGTCTGTCACCTTCACAGCTGCTTATTTTCCCTCCAGAACTTGCAGCTTTGCTGTTTATGGGAAGGGAACACGGTAAAAGCTTCCCAGCTTATGTGATGTAGCATTGGTGTCCTTGTGTAGAAACCTTCACCTTTTTGTTCAATATTTCCCAACAGAAAGACTCTAACAAGATGGCAACCCTGAGCTGATAAAGCTCTACAAGCTAGTGTGAGCAAATCACCTACCGCTCCTAAGCCTCTTTTAATGTGTGGGAAGATGAGAATGATCACTCCCCACTACCAAGGCACAGGCTAAACACAATTTTAAATAAGATTCACAGGAAACTCACATCTAAATGGATATTTATCTTTATCCACTTCTTACTGTCTGAAAATGTTCTTGGAATGCTTTGGTAAGGAACTAATTTCTCCATATTGCTCATTGCATTCATGTTTTCTGTACACAGCAATCAACTTGCAGAAATTATCTTACGTTTGAAAGAGAATTCTTATCTGGATGTTTCTCAATAAACGTGTTACATAATGCAGACTGTTGGAATGTGGAGGGAGGGGCTGAACGCCACAGCATCTCACATTTTCTTACGTTTACACAGTTTTTTTAAATTGTTGTGCCTCATTAAAGACATATGTTTCATAAGATATGATGTCTATTTGGCTACATTTATTTACAGTATGTTATACTGATTTGCAAACAGCATGAGCTGACTGCTTATGAATGGAATCAGAACAATAAGATCTTCAAAGGAATATTTCTAGTGTCTTTTTGTTGATATGTTCAGAGGCAGGAAAAAAATAGGTTTTTATTTTCAGGACATCACAGTGCTTTTATTTAGAAATATTGAGAAAATAACAAGCTTGTTTCAAGAGCTTACTCTAGCCACATGGTTCTTCATGAGTAAGACAGTGTTTTCCTAGAGATTGGATGCAGAAGTCCTCAGAATTCTATAAAAATGAAATGTAACCTCATGATTTGCAAGTAGACATCAAGCTAACTGTTTAATTACCTCTGCATGATATTAATATAAGATAGGTAAATTCAAAAGGAGAGAGAGAAATTTCTCCCTCTTTCTAGGAAGAAACTGTTTATTTTGTAAGGGGCATAGAAATTGAGACCCCAGGAATATTTGTCTCAGGAAGTAGGACTTTTTCAAAGTCAGTCAATGACACTCTACTGTTGCAGCAGGCAAGTCAGCTTTACCCAACCAAATTGGTATTATCAATGAAAGAAACCACTCTTACCACCAAGCAGTAAAAATGGTTTATTCTACAATAAACTTTTAATAAATGCACATGGTCCAGGGGCACCGATATAGGCTTCCCCTAATATCGTGTTCCAAAGAGGTATCAATTTCATGAACTTTTTTACAGTAACATAAAAAATGAAACCATAAGGTGCCTCTTTGTAAATACACTGTTAGGTACAGAGTAGGTAGTACACAGCAAAGCAGGAAAAACTCATGTAGACTTTATATGCTCTTTCACAACATTCTTAAGCTTTTTTAATTGGTGGGAACTAGAAGTCCATACATTCCAAAGGTTTTACATAATGGCCACAAAGATGTACAGAGTGGTAGAGGGTAAACGGACACTAACAGGGCTAAGGATGCCCCCAAGATAATGTGGCTCTGTACTTGGAACATTAAAACCTCTTCCTACCATTGATGCTCTAATAGGTCTCTCAGCCTTGGCAAGATAGCTTCTTTCCGGGACCTCTCATTCACAGTGTGTTGTAATTTTCCATCTCCACCAGCAGTCTTAAGGACCCTCTCATAAAAGATTCTATGTTTTCTTCCTTTACAGTGAAATTTGACCAATGTCAAATTCCACATCAAATGTAACCCTCACTCCTTTTTTTAAAAAAAAAAAAATAGTACACTTAATACTTTTTAAAGTCTCTTCTTGGTAGCCTGATATCCATCCTCTGGGTGCCACCAGGCCTCCCCATCTAGGGGACGTGGTCAAATATGGGGCACCAGAATTCGTGTGAAAGTCAGTCCCCACTCTCCAATCAACTGTGGAGAATGTCCTGCCCATTGGCTAGATCTGGGCAGGAGTTCAAAGTTTATTGCACATATTGTCCTGGATCCTTCTATTTCCCCATTCTCCCATGCTTCTCTCTCCTAGAGTCCCAGGATATCCTCCCTTCAGTCCCACATTCCTGGTAAGTGAAGACTTTCATGGGACATATCTTTTGGACTACTGTCCAGATATAAGTGAGTATATACCATTTGACTCTTTCTGCTTCTGAATTAACTCACTCATTATGATCATTTCTAGTTCAATCCACAGTCATAGGGGAGGGGAGTAAGGGGAAAATGGGAGGGAGGGAAGAATGGGAGGATACAAGGGATGGGATAACAATTGAGAAGTAATATGAATAAATTAATAAAATATATTAAAAATACTTTTAAAGTTTTTTTACATATACATTTATATTATTCCACAAATACACAATAAACTACTTATGCCAAGAATAACCATGACACACAATCAGCAGTTATATAAATGTTACATTCTGAGTGTTTTGGCTATGGGTATTTTAAAATGTTTTTATTATTTTAAGAATTCACTGACAATGAGACAGATTAAATCCTGGCAGCACCCATCCTACCTCAAAAAGGATGATGAGCATCATAGAACCTCATTATGGAGATGACTTCAAATATGACAAAAAACCCCTGGACAAAATATTCTCATTTCTACCACAGACAGAATTCTGTCATAAAAAGGACAAGCTTGTTTTCACCCAAAATGCCAAGACAGGGTAAGCAAATCCTCAATAGTTCCTGCCTCACAACTATGTCTGTCAGATATATTGAGCCAGAAGACTAAGGAAGATGCTCCAATACAATAGAGAGTTTTGGGTGACTATTCAGCTAGAAAACTGTCTATGTTTCTCATTTGGAAAGCTACTAACCTGCACTCCTAGCATACTCAGGTAATCAAGTTTATTCCCTCTCAAGTCTCTGATGGAGTTGAAGACCAGGTAGCTTAGTTCTACAATGAAGCTTAGTTGTTTAAGGGTTAAGATGTCTTTAGGTCTACATATATATTTTAATTTAATTAAGTTGATAATGACAATATGTGATGGAGATTGATTTACATTCAAAATTTTAGATGTACCAAGATAGGAAAGATGTTTTCTTCCAGGCTGTCAGAAACTCTCACTCTTCATTCTAATTATTTTTCTCCAGGAATCTTCTTGATTTATGGAACTCTCTTGCTTGCAGCTCTCCTGTATCTGGGTCTTTGGCTTTATTTCCTCAAGCATTTTGGCAACCTGTCTTATCAGCAACAGGATTACCTTTGATTCACTTGTTTTAATTTGTTTACATAATAATTCCCAGCCACTCCACCTCATTAACTACTTCCTACAATAGGCCAGTCTTTTACTGCATATGGTAAGATTGCCTCCTGTCCTACCCACATGCAATATTTAAATAATTATTGATGGCACCTCACCTTCACTGTTAACTTGATTGGAGTCATTATCAGCAATGAAATTGATGAAGCACACTTCTGTGTCTCTGTAGAATTTCTGCAAAGGATCACCTGAAGGAGAAAGAACCATTATAAACAAGGATAGCATGACTCAGCATGTCAGAGAATCTTTCAAAAGAAAGGACAAAAAACAGGACAAAAAAAATCAGCCAGCATTGTTTTCCTCTGACTCTCTGCAAGACATGTTAATTTTTCTGCCTGTGTTGTCACACCCTCCTTGCCTTTTGGACCGAACCATCAAAATCTTGGAGTCATAATAAAGTTCTTACTCTTTAGCAAACTGATGTAAGTGGATTTTCACACATGAATGCCACCCTTGAATGCACTTTAGAGCACATACGCCATTGTACCTTGTTCCCATCTGCCTCAACACTTTAACAAAATCATATTTTATGCACCATCACTTTGTTCTAGGCTATAATTACCAGTGGTTCTGGCAGATGTTTATAGAAAATACAAGTGTGGTGATTCAAATCTCTCATACTTGTTACTGGCTAGCCTAATGCAGCAAAACGGAACCATGGGTTATATAGATAGGTGCCATAAAATCCTAGGAAAACTGACCTAAAAAGAAAGTAGAGAGAGGAAAGGGAGATAAAAGATCTAAGCTATAGATAAGGGTAATCCTTAGACTACTTCATGGCTATTATTAGAAAGTGGTTCGTAATTGTGTGCAAACAAACTAGAAGACACTCAGTGGTGGCTTAATGGAGTGCCTGGACCAATGAGTACTAGACACAACTTCCCTGTGGAGTCATCTTAATAATTTTACAACTAGGTCTTTGCCTTCATATTCCTGAAGAAGAGACTTGATACCCTATGAACATATACAGGGGGAGGTAATCTCCCTCAGGAACAGTCATAGGGGAGGGGAATAAGGGGAAAATGGGAGGGAGGGAAGAATGGGAGGATACAAGGGATGGGATAACCATTGAGATGTAACAAGAATAAATTAATAAAGGAGAAAAAAATTAAAAAAAAATAAAAAGAAAAAAAGAATTAAAAAAAGAATGTGAGTTTGTATACAGAAAAAAAACATTCCTGCTAATTCCTTTTTTTTACATTTTTATTAAATATTTTGCATATGCATCTATATTATTTAACTTATATACAATAAACTACCTATGGCAAGAAGAACCACGAAACAATCAAGAATTATATAAATGTTATATTCATAGTGTTTTGGCCATTGGCAGTTGGCAGCCTTGGAGAAAACATCTTTCCTATCTTGTTGAGTCTAGAATTCTGAATATAAATGAAAATCTATCATATCTCATCCTCTATCAACTTAAAACGTCTATCTGGAACAAAAACCATCTTAACTCCTAAACAGCCCCATCAGAGACTTTAGAAGGAACAAAATTAATTACCTGAGTAAACAGAGAGTGCAGGTTAACAGCTCCTCAAATGAGAAGATGACAGAGACAGTTTAATACCTAAGCAGTCACCCAAAACTCTTGATGATGCTGGAGCATCATCTTTAGCCTTCTGGCTCAATATATCTGGCAGATATATTTGTTAGGCAGGAACTATTGAGCACTTGCTTTACCCTGTCTTGGCAGAGTTTGCCTATCGACTCTGCCGGCATCCAAGCCTGACTCACATTGTATTGGTCTGATACCTACCTAAACAAAAATCCTTGCTTCCCTGTACATTGCTGGAAAACGGTACTGCAGCCATGGAGAAACCATACTGTTTTTCAATATGCATGTGTACTTATGCATTCAAGGATACTTGTGAATAGATATATTTACGTAAGAGTTCTTTTTCTTCAACCAGAAGATAAGAGTACATAAAATTCAGTCTTTGTGTTCAGCTAAAGACATACATATTGCTTATAAAGCATACCTGTAACACTCAAGGCGTTGGCCCGGTCTAATGAACGCTCTAAAGAATGTACCATTTTCCCTTTCTCTGCTGCAAACCTACCATACACATTAAAAAATACCGCTCCAGTGCACCTGAATCATGATTAGAAGGTTATCCTCATCGTCTCAGCATCTTAGCAATTTTAATTAGGATCACATAGAATGTCATAGTGTTTTAATTTGCATTTCCATGATAGCCAAATACGTTGAACATCTCAAAAAATATTTATTGGTCATTTCTGCATCTTCCTTTAAGAACTTCTTGCTCACTTCATTAACCCGTTTATTGACTGGCAGTTTTATGGTGTTGATGTCTACAGTTTTCAGTTCATTACATAATCTGAATATCAACGCCCTGTCTGAGGTACTTCTATCAAAGATTTCCTCCCATTTTGTCTGTTCCCTCTGCTAATATTTTCCCTTGCTGTGCAGAAACATTTTAATTTCATGCAGACCTATGTGTTGATGTGGGAGATTATTTCTCAGGCTATTAGAGCTCATTTCGGAAAGTTTTTGCCTATATAACTCTAAATCAATTCCCTAATTTCACCCAGTATCGCTAATGTGTCAAGTTTTAGTTTGCAATTTTTGAATTCATTTTGAATGGACTTTATGTAGCATTTCCTGTCATTTGTCTTCTTGATTTTCACCATTCTGGCTAAGATACGATGATACTCCAATGTATTTTTAATTTGCATTTTTCCTGATGGCTAAGAATATGAACATAAAAAAATTTAGTCATTTCTATTCCTCCTTTGAGTTGATGGTCAAGGCTGTCCCAGAGGCCCAAAAACATGTAGGATATTGTCATTATTCTTGTTGTTTACAAGAACCCTATTGTAGAATTCTATTATTGAACATATCAAATATTTTGTCATAGAGTAAGGAGACACAAAATTGGTATTGCCTGTAAACTCAGGGCTTCTGAAAGAGAAGCAAGTGCTTTTAACTTCTGAGCCATTTCTCTGGCTCCAACTTTTGTTATATATATATATGTGTGTGTGTGTGTGAGTGTATGTGTGTATGTATGTGTTTGAGTGTACATGTCTTAGTGTATGTGAATTTCTGTGTGTGTGTGTCTTTGTATATATATGTGAGTGAGTGTGTGTGTGTGTGTGTGTGTGTGTGTGTGTGTGTGTATGTGTGTGTGTGTGTGTGTGTGTGTGTGTGTGTATAACTTCTGAGAATCAGTCCGTTATCTCTCTTTAACTTGAGGATTTGGGGAGATCACAATTAGATCATCAAGTAAGGTAGGAGCATCTTTGCCCACTGAGCCTTTTTGCCAGTCACTTAAGTTTACTTAATCATTATCATTATTACTAGTGTGAAATGGAACCTCAATGTTGTTGTTTCTCTTATGGCTTGTGATAGTAAACAGTGTGTCTATATTTCTATTATACATTATTTTTTCACATTGCAGAAAAAGAAGGAAGTAAAAGGAATGAAAATTAAAAAGGATGAAATTATGGGGTAACACTCATGTACCTGTCTTTCATTTTTGCTTGTTTTGGATCTTCAGTAGTTCAGGGCAAATTTCCCAGAGTATTACTGTGCAAACTTCAGCTATAGTGGTTGCCAGACATCTTCCACAAAGAATTGGTAATGCACGATGCTGCATCGAGGATGTAGATCTCTCTGGGAGGATAAGGCACAGGCCACACCTTGTCTCCTGGTACCCTGTTATCTGGGATGGGATGTTGAAAAGGAGACCATTTCTCTTATCTGATTCATGCCTGAGATCAGGCATGAAGGTGGGGCTGTGTCTGGGAAGGCTCAGAGGAAGCAAGGCCATGTCCAACTATGTTGAGCTTTCTGAGCCATACAATTCTTTTATGTACACAGATATATTACCTATTATAAAAGAGTTCAGTTCGCTTTGTGCATAAAATTAAAAGTGTTCCATTGATCAGATGAAGTGTGCTATTGCTTTGGAATGTAACCTTATCCCTTCCTGAAAGTTCTAGCCAAATGCTAAGATATCTCTATCTCCATTGGTTTGGCTTTCACTGACTAGATCATGTATTGTGTTACCTTTGGGACAAGGAGAGAACCTCTTTCAGTTTGCATAACATTCCTGTGTGCTTTTTTAGCAGTGTTCTATAACCTCCACTACATTTTGAAGGTTTGGTCCCCAAATAGCAGTGCTACTTTGGGAGGTTCTACACATTGTAGGAGATGGGATTGTACTTGAACGAACTGGTCACTGGGGAGGTGTACTTTGTAGCTGTATCTTGCTGTGTCCCTCCTTATTTTATGGCTTCCATAAAGTGAACGGCTTTGTTCCTCGTTTCTGTACCCACCATGATGCTCTAATTTACCATGGAACAGAAAAACAGACCAGATGGTTGTGCACTGAAACTATGAACCAAAGAAATTAGTCCTCCCTCTACGTTTTCCTGTTAGATATTTGTGTTATAGTGACAAAAAGTCACACTATGTCTTAATATTGTTCCAAGACAAGTGAGGTCACTACTGTAAGTAAAGCTGCCCATGGGGTCCTTACACACTTGAGGCTAGTTTGGAAAGGAAGTTGGAAAACTTTTAGGAATTAATTGAAAGAAATTCTACAAAGTGACAAGCAGAGATAAGTAATGAATTCTAATGGGAGCTGGGAGCAGACTGACAATAGCAAGGCAGATTAAGCAGGTGTTTGATGCTTGAGAGATTGCAGACACAAAGAAGACTCCACTTGGTGGTGAACCAAAGACCATGCGCATTACATGTGGTACAGAGCCTGTCAACAATTTGTCCCTGTGTGAGATTTTGAAAAAAAAATTATGAATCCAAAGATGATGGGCTAATTAATCTGATAGAAAAATATATGAAAATGGGTGAATATTCAAGTTGCAATATGCTTATTACTCAGCTTAACCAAGTATAGGGGAAATTGGGATACAAAGCAGTGGAGCACTGGTTGAAGAGCTTGCAGCTTGGTCAGAAATGGATTTGTTTACTGTTACAGTGAAAGGGTCAAAGATTAGATATTTTATTCTTTAAAAATGGAGGAAAGCTCTAGGGCTTCTTGTGTCATATAGCCATCTAAAGAAATATTTCATTTCATATGCTGCTATTTATGTATTCAGAGCCTACTGCAGCCGTGATCCAGGGAGGGTCAGCTACTGCCTAATTTGGCATCAGAACTAGGCATGTAGGTGTGTGATGATTCATGTAGGCCCTATCTACATGAATTTGGTTTTACAGGAATGCAAAATTTAAGAACTATGCAGCTGTGGAGGCTTCCAAAAGATAGCAAAGAAAATCCCAGTAGGCTAGGGACTATTTGACAGGGTATGGGCCTCTGAAGCCAATTCATGAGACTATTATAGATGATTCTTTGATTGTAGGGTTAAAATACACTGGAAAATTTAGGTAATGAGAGAATCAAATTGTGAAATGCTTGCTGAAGGAAGCTGAGACAGCAAACAGAGCTTGCTCAAGAAAGAGGACATGTGACAATAAATGTCAAGACATAGGCACTTGCTGCACAAATTCTTTTTTTAAATATATTTTATTGATTTATTCATATTACATCTCAATTGTTATCCCATCCCATGTAGTCTCCCTTTCCTCCCCCCTCCCATTTTCCCCTTAATTCCCTCCCCTATGACTGTGACTAAGGGGGACGTCCTCCCCTGTATATGCTCATAGGGTGTCAAGTCTCTGCTTGGTAGCCTGTTTTCCTTCCTCTGAGTGCCACCAGGCTTCCTATCCAGGGGACATGGTCAAGTATGGGGCACCAGAGTTCGTGTGCGCTATCTCAGAAAACTGTGACTACGGCTTCCTCAAGACCCAGTTATTCCACTCCTTAGAAGATACCCTAGCACAAAACAAGAACGTTTGCTCAACCATGTTCATAGCAGCCTTATTCATAATAGCCAGAACCTGGAAACAGCCTAAGTGTCCCTCAGTAGAAGAATGGATAAAGAAACTGTGGTTCATTTACACTATGGAATACTACTCAGCTATTAAAAACAAGGAATTCCCGAAATTTGTGGACAAATGGATTGAGCTGCTCAAATTCTTAAGAGCACATAAGTGAAAGAACATGTGTACAATGACAGATGGAAATACAATGTGTAATGTTTGCCTTGATAGATTTGAGTCTTGCTTTGGCCGTATACGTCTTTTTAATGGCCCCATTCCTTACTTCTGAAATGGAAGTGTTTATTCTATACAAAGTACCTTTGTATAACATAATTTAAAAATATTTTACCAGGGGTCCTATGACAGGCGTGCATTGAATATGGGATGGAACTTGGAACTCAGACATTTGAACAAAGCTAGAATGGTGACTATATGGATTAATCCTTATCTCGTTTTTAAAATTAAAAACAACATTGTAATTAAAATGTTTTTTAACTAAACTTCTCATGTTATAGCTTTGCTTTTACTAAGTTAAAGGATTTTTAGTTAAAGCATCATTTTTCAGTCTGAGCATGAAGAACTACAGAAGGTCTTTCATATTATTATTTAGTACAATAATTTTACTTTTTTTCGAGCATCTATTAATAGCAGCGTTTAATTTTCTCCTGCCACATTTTAATATTTCAGTTGACAATTATTTGTTTTAGTTTGTAAGTATGCTTATATGTATGTTTGTGTGTGTGTGTGTGTGTGTGTGTGTGTGTGTGTGTGTGTGTGTGTATTTTTCTATGTGCACACGTACATCTGGGGAGTGTGAAGGCCAAAGTGGTCTTTAAATGTCTTCCTCATTCGCTCTCAACCTTAGTTTTGAGATAGTCTCTCAGTGAACTTGACACTCATCGTTCAGTGAGACTCACTGCTGAGGAAGCTCTAAGGGTCCTTCTCTGTCTTCCCAGTTTGGGGATTACGGGGGGAGAGGTTGTGCACGGAGTCTATGTGAGCAGTGTGGAGCAGACCTCAGAGAGTCACGCATTCACAGCCAATGCTTTACAGCCTAAGCCAGCTACGCATCACAAGACCGTGTTTCAACTTTAAGGTTTGTCTCGATCTCTGTTGAACTGGCCCCAGCTGTTACTTTCCTTCTTACAGATTGCCAGCATGACTACTGGAAATATATTTCCTTTATTCAATTCTCTTTTTTTTTTAATGTGGAATAAAACAATGCTTCTACCCTTTCTGTTGAAAGAAAATTTTAGAGCAAAATGAATTCTTATTTCCATTCATGTAAAGGGACTCCATTTACTAAAGGGCTGTTTGGAAGAACAAAGAAAACCGTGCAGCCACAAAACTGTTATCTAGGCGAGGAAAATCACTGTGAATAGGGAAGAAATATTAAAGCTGTGTTGTGTTCTTCTGTATCTACAATTTGTACAATACAGAAATGCAAAGTCAGTGGTGACAATTTTCACATCATAAAAAAATTCAAAAAGAGGCTGGATTTTTTGTGTGCATTTTGTGGGGATAGTATTTCTTCTATTTGTATTTTCATATTCAGTAGGGAGTGTGATTAATATGATACTTTGGTCATGAGGTACTAAGCCTGGCACCTGGAAATATGAACATTCAGCCTACAGTTTATACTTGAGTGACTTCAGGGTCATGTAACAGAGAATACAGGTTGGGTCCCATGATACCTCATTAGAAGAACATGGTCCATTGTTGTACAGGGCTCTCTGACCTGAACCTGTCAGCACTGGATTCTGAGTAAAATCACCATGTGTTGGGAAGCCCTCAGGATAGGGACCAGGTTTGTTCTTAAAGCAGGAGTAACATATTCTTGGGATTAAACAAATCATTGTTTAGGAAATTTTATCTAGAACATTCTCAACTTCACTTAACACTACTTAGCTAAACACTTTGGTGCATGCTAGGGACTGAACACAAGACTTTTTACATACTACGTACATAGTGTTCTACTGACAATCCACCCATCCCATGAAAAAATATTTAATTAGCCTTACAAAACTCAATTCTTATCATTATTATAGTTAGTGAACTTTATACTAAAAGGAGATGTGGACTCCTTTTCAGTCCTTAAGTGGCTATGTGTCTTTGTCTTATTTCTTTTTAATATGAACTCTGTTGTGCTTTCTCTCTTCTTTCTGTGTGATCTACACCCCTGTTAGTGGCCTATAGATGTATTCTGCCTTTAATCATCTACTTCTTTTTGACTCTTCTTTGGAGAGAAAATCCATATACTACTCCTGCCTATGGTTTGTTTTGTTTGAGGAATCCAGGTACTTCTTTTTAAACGCCATTAAGCATGCTATTACATGCTTGGCTGACAAGAAGTATTAGCCTCTTGTGAAGACCCAGACTCTAGGAGATGTGGTAGGCCCGGCATACAAATGCAACATAAGGAAGGCAGTCCTCTAACTTCTCATGAATAAAGGAGATGTCATTATCTATTCACAGGGCCATTTTATCTCCAATTTTCATTCTGCCCACAGAGAAAAAAAAACTTAGCTTGCCCAACATTTAACTGGTGAGAAAAAAAAAACATCCCTGTAAATTGACATCCCTGCTTACCTCATGATATAATATTCCTCATAAGACAAGGTATCTTCTTTTCTTTTTTATCTTTTTTTTCTTTTCCATAATGCTGAGAAAGCCTTTATTAGCTGCTTTACAGAAATCATTCTACCTCATTTGAGAAGCTGCTCTCATTACAAAATGGCTCCTAATAACATTCGTCTATACTCATAGATCAGTGTCTTGCTCAGCCATCATCAGAGAATCTTCCTCCTGCAGCAGATAGGAACAAATACAGAGACCCACAGCCAGATAATATGCAGGTAGTGAGATGCTTTGGAACATTGGGCTTTAAGTGGGATGTCTATGTCAAATCCTTCTCCACAGGGGTCAGGGAACCCCACAGAAAAGAAGGCAGAAAGAGGATAAGACCCAGAGGGGATGAAGGATACCAAGACAAGGTATTTTCAAGGATGCTGTGACTACAGAAATCAGAAACAGAAATACCTGTGTTAACCAATAACTATACAGTTACTAAGAATCACAGAAGCTGTATCTGAGAACATTGTGAGTTAATTGTAAATGTCTTATTAATTGGATGAGAATTAGAGATATGCTTGCCCATGTCCGGCTCTCTGTATGTAATTAGTGTGGGTTCCTTGATACATATTCTTCCTTTGATAGGCCACTATAACTTTATAATCCATAGTGTAGCATTGTGGATCTTAAATTATAATGATTAACTCTACACAAAATCTCATGAGAACTTTAGCTTAGTTACAAGAGCTAAAATGCCAACCAAATTAACTCAATATATAATTTAGAGTGCATCTGACACTTTCTTACATATGTGCATACGATTTGTCGGTCAGACTAGAGATTCGAATGAAAAATGTCACGCATTGGCCTAAATCAATCAAGCTGGATAGAGGCTATGCCTGTTACAAAACTGGTTCACACACTTTTTTTTTTCCTTTGCCCTAACATCCCATTCCTTACACAGCAACTTAAGTACACACAACCTCCAAAACTATATATAGTGGTTCTGTTCACGCTCCCAACCTCATTCACGTCTTCTTCCTAGTTAATTTCCAATTATACTGTAAGATTCATTTTTCTAAATTATGTATAGAACAATGCCTTTCTAACATTTTTGTAGTTCACAGAAAAATGATTGTTCTTGCCTTACAAACTAATTTGTCAGTTTGCATTAAATCTTCTCCTTCCATCTTTCCATAAGATCCCAGTTCTCTTGATTTGACAGTTGCCAATATCTCATTCCTGGAACCCAGAGTCACACCCGGCACAAGTACATTAGCAGTCTCCATCTGCTGACACTGGCTACAGTGCTGGACTAGCCTTTATTTTGCAGGCTAATTGAACTTCTGTAAGTTAGTGCACTATGTGGTTCTTTTTCCGTTGTTTAAAAAAGTACCTGAAAAAAAAGCAACCTACTGGGTTAATTGTCAGGGAAGTAAAGGCAACCGGAATGGGAAGGGGCTGATCACATCCGCAGGGTTGAACCCTGGTGCACAGCACACCTGCTGTTTATTCAGCCTAGGATCCTAGCCTGTGAAATGACACCACTCACATTTACCATGAGCCTTCTTAACTCACTCAACCCATTCTAGAACCTTCCTTGCAGACATGCCCAGAGGTTTGTCTCTTGGGTAATTCTATGTCCCGCCAAGTTGAATGGCAATACTAACAATCACACAGCATGAAGTTTACTTCAAATAAATGTTATGCTAATATATCTAGGGAAAATAACAAAGATCTCTGTTCGTGTTCAGTACAGATATAATTTTAGTTGTTAATCTGTGGTGACTGCATCCACAGACCTTCAGCCCAGCTGTAGGCATATTATATTGACATGCTAAATATCATTCTCCTTCATTTTTTTCTCTCAGTAGCTATTCCACCCAGATCTTAAGATGTCTCCAAAATATCTTTTGCATAAAACGTATTACTCCATCTAGATTAACTGTCTGAGCTAAAATTTGATAACAGGCCTTGAGAGACTGTATAAACAATGGACTGAAGACTCATCCCAGCTGTGTAGGCAATCAGATTATTTCACTTCTGATCAATGCTCCACGAATCTAACACAGTACCTCTGAAACTTCATACATTGCTAGAAAATTTAACACAGGCCTCACTCCCCTGCAGCTGTGCAATGTATGTCCTCAGCTTGGATCACAGCTGTGCCACCCACCTTGGCATTCCATGACCCTCATGGTTTACACAAGATACTGAATCTACCATTGTCCCCACTTCTCTTTCCAAGCTATGGCTATTGTTATTTTCTCTTTCAAGAAATCCGCATCACTTTGAATTGATAATGCTAGAAGCTTCCTGCTGATTCTCACGCTTGGTGCCAGTCTGACCTACCTCCCTTCACTCACTGAAAACTGGAGTTGGTCTGCAGCATCCTCATTCTTTCCTTGTTCCTGTCATAATGCATATGATCTTTAACATGTACCCACCTCAGCATTTTGTTTGCTAGCCTTCCAGATTATTTGTATCCTTTTTAAATAAATAAAAAAAAACCTGTATTACATATCCTTGAAATGTGATGCATTGTAAAAATGTCCAAGTCAGCAAATGCAATTCTTCACATCCTTACCATGGTTGTTATAGGGATCTAATAAATAACAATACCTGCCCTGAATTTTTCTGTTGTGCAATCAGTCACAACTTACTGGAATTACCATGCTGCACATTAATGCTATGATCTAAATCTGACTTTGCATCTTTACCACAAATTCCCCAATACCCCCAAGTATCGGGTGCTACTAAGGTTTCATTGTAATTTTTACTACCATGATTACATGATTTTAGTCTCTACATATATGAGTAACATTTGTTTTCTGTGTCTGACTTATCTGACATAAGCCATATTTATCTGTTTTTGCAAGTGACAGCAGGATCTCTGCCACTTTTGTGTCTGAGTAGTATCTTATTTTGTGCAGACACCACAGTCTTTATCCACCCCTGGGTGGTTATGCTGGTTCTTGACCATTTGGTATTCATGATTAATGCTAAAATGCAGATGAGGTTGCTCAGATTTTTTCAATATACTGATTTTACTTCTTTAGATATTTACCTAGTGATGGGATTATGGGTTCACATGGCGGTTCTGTTGATATTTTTATGGACTTTTGTAGTTTCTCAAAATGGATCTACTAATTTTCCATTACCACCTACAGTGTCCAGGAGCTTCCTTTTCCTCCACACTTAACTTTTGTCTTTTTGATAACTGTTAAGACTTCTTTATTACCCAGCTTTGATTCTATGATCAAAGTTAACATTGTTGCTTTGGAAGATTTAATCCCAATTGGTTTGCCAGGTGTCGAGAATATTTTCTGCATGTATCTCTGGATGAGAATCGTGAGAGAAGTGGGCAGCCTTCTTCACATGAAAGCTTACAGGATGAGATTTCCATAGGAAGGAATTCTGTCTTGGTGCTGAGACTCTGCCTGATGGCTGTATGTTTGCAAAAGGCAATTTTCTAAGTCACACATGGTCCCTCTAGTCGCTGGCGTACTCTTCTACGGCCACTGCTGCTGGAAGGAGACAGCCACCATTTTGGCTGTTTATTTCCAGGCTTTTCTTAGTCTTCTTTCTTTTGGTGTCTAAATATTAGAGCACCTCAGGTTCCTTGCTTCATCCCTTCCCTGTATAATTTGCACCATTCATCTCCTAACTTTATTTGCCCTTAATTCTGTGTTATAAGTGAACTTATATGGCCATGGATCCTGAATTAATTCCCTGGCTTCAAACTTATCTATGAGTTCCAGACTTATACATTCATTTGTACAATTGAAAAATCTACCAGATAAAGAATATGACTACTCTAGGAAACAGGACCAAAAAGACTTGGTTTCCTCAAATGTGTTTTGACCCTGCTGGTATTTTCTATGCCAGTAAGTAGTACAGCAGCCATTTCGGTATCATGAAAAATAAGCTGACAACAATGCAATCTTTCACATTCCCAGTGCTATAATCAGCCAGGGCACCAGCAAGAATCTATCAGCTTTCCGAACACAGTAATCCACTTGCATAGTACTCCGCTCAACCCAGCAATTCTCAGCTCCTGGCTGACACTCTGTATTGAAGTTCCATTGCTTCTACTTCAGTTGCTGCCTCCAGGTACCCCACTATGCAATGAGAATCACCTTTCTAAAGCATCGACCAGGTCCTAGACTTTTTTTTTTTAGTGAATGCCTGTTTCTTAGACTACCATCCACACTGGTCACTATGGTTCAATGTACTGTATCCTCTCACTACTCTCTACCTAAGCCAGACTAAGGATTAGAATCTCATATCAATTAAGAAGTTTACAGTGAGGGGGTGTTGGGATTAACTCTTTGTCCTGCTGCAAGATTTTTGCACGAAAAGCACGTTGCATTGATAACACTGTTTTAATAAGTAAACGTTTCACTATACAAACTGGGCAAATAGGGAGGAGGGAGAATTTCCAAAGATGTTGGTTTGGGCTTAAAGGCAGAAGGATGGTGATGGGCAGAAGAGATGGTTTGGGCTTGGCAGGCCAGGAGATAGGGAGCTGGAACACGGATTAAGTCCTATACTGAGCGAGAACATAGGGCCAGGGGTGAAAGTGCATAAATTGGATTCTCCGAAGGGAGTGGCAGAATTCAGACAATTAGAAGTCAAAGGAGGTAGTAGAATGGAAATCCACACCAGCCAAGGAAACTCTGAAGGCTCCAGTCTTCTGCACAGAGGGTAGACAGGGGTCAC
Organism: Acomys minous; assembly: GCF_964271855.1. Lineage (NCBI taxonomy): Eukaryota > Metazoa > Chordata > Mammalia > Rodentia > Muridae > Acomys > Acomys minous. The sequence continues at coordinate 40,298,845 of NC_140491.1, forward strand.
AGGCGGCCTGCGTCTCCTCCCAGCTTTCCAAGCGAGGCTCTGGCACGGCTCCCAAGGCTGCGTGGATACAGGGCTGGAGGTCAGTTTCCTTCTTATAAAGGTCAAAGCTTTGGTTCAGAGGCCCAGGCTTGGGAACAAAGGAAACAGCCACTCCATTTTTTATCCAGGGTTTAAAGGCTGATGAGGGCTTAGGCTCTGGTTTTTGTCTTCTGTTTTTCACCTCTGGGGCTTCAAACCACAGCGGCCCATCAAATCGCCTAGTCCCCTTCTTGCACTTGCTGAGAGCCCTCAGCACTGTCTCCTTGGCACAGGGGTCTGGAAGCTCCATAGAATGCTCTACAGGGCGTGCTGCTCCCTGCCGGAGAGTGGTCAGGGGGCTGTCTCTGCCCTCACGATGGACAATCGTTCCCGTCACCGGTCTGCTGGTACAGTTAGGGTTCCGTACACTCCAAAGCCCTCGTTTCATATATGTGTCCCGGGCGCTGGAGAGATCCAGGCCCAGGGTGGCCTCTGTGGGAGGTCTGATGGAGGAGCACCTCCTGGTCCCCACTACCCTTTGGGGCATGTGGATATTCCGCTGGGCAGGAGGAGCCTTGGGGCCAGGGCCTTGCTGAACCCAGGCAGGCAAAGGCTTAGACTTCAGGTGCCTGGGGGCAGGAGCAGGTATCGATCTCTGGGGAGAGCTTAGAGAGCTGCCCATGCTCAGTGCTTCCAGAAACCGTGGACCTTCCAATGGCAGAACCGTTGGTTGGCCTTGGGCACGAGGCTGCGAGAGGATTCTGGGAATCGACACACATGCTGCACCTTCAAGACACTGGGTGCCCAGTTCCCACAGGCCTCTCCTCAATGAGATATCTGTATGTTACTTATGCCTTCTTATAAAATGTAAACTTCTTACACATTTATATATACATGTATACTGTGATCATCAATCCAGAAACACATTCTTACCTATTTGTTCCAAAGCACTGAGCCTCTTTGGAATTTTGCTATGAACTTCAATAGGAATAGAATTCTTGCGGAGCAGTCTTGTGTGGTTCTTTTTGTTTAGTGTTGATGATTTTAACACCTGTCCCTGATGTGGCATGCTCCTCATTTCCCTTTACACCAGAAGTCACTCCATTGCGAGGGTAATTGCAGTTTTTGATCACATACATCAAGTGTACCGTGTCCGTTAGGAACAATCCTGATTTAGGCGCTCAATGTACAGTGTTGTGTAGGGACAAATGAGAGTTGGTGAATCATAGTTACTCTTGTTCTTTCTTTTGAACAGACCACCAATTATTCTCAGGTATGCACCATATGACACCAGATCGTTAAACTCACTCTGATTTTACTTTTGCCACATAGAGAGAGAAGGTGTAGTGACTTTTAGAATTCACGGGAGTTACATGTGGGCTATTTACAGAAGAATGTTTTCTTTCATTATTGAAAAAAAAAGCATTATTTATTTGAATGCTCTTAAGAAAATGTAAATAACTAGTTTTCATTTCAGTAAGTGCAGTGCATTTTTATTCTTCTAGAATAGTAGTTATTTATTTATGTATTTATTTTTACCATTTATCTTCTATGGAAATTGTGGTGGTAGACCAGATTTTTTTTTAGAACTGATGTTCATTTTATGTAGACTCCTGAAAGGTTAACTTTCTAGGATTCAGATACAGTATTCTATTTTCCTCCCTGCTACCCTTTCTTTGTGTCTTGCACTATTTTGTACTAGTAATGTGCATTTCATAGTTTGAAGACTGAATGCCCCCCTATAAACCCCCCTTTAATCATTCATATGTGGAAAGTAAGTTCCTCAGTCTCGCAATAATAGCAAAAGATCTTTCATTCCCCAGGAGTGTGCTCTCAGAGGAATTCAGGGAGTTCTCTTGGGACCCTGGGTTAGTTCTCTCAAGAATTTTATTAGAGCCGGGCGTGGTGGCGCATGCCTTTAATCCCAGCACTCGGGAGGCAGAGGCGGGCGGATCACTGTGAGTTCGAGGCCAGCCTGGTCGACAAAGTGAGTCCAGGACAGCCAAGGCTACAGAGAGACCCTGTCTTGAAAAACCAAAAAAAAAAAAAAAAAAAAAAAAAAAAAAAGAATTTTATTAGAAAGAAGTACATGATTGCCAAGAATAGTAGCCCATGCCTTTAATCCTAGTACTTAGGGAGGCAGAGGCAGGTGAATGGATCTCTGTTAGTTAGAGGCGAGCCTGGTTTACAAATCAAGAAGACCCAAGGATATGTGGAGAAACCCTGTCTGAAAAACAAGAGGAAAAAGCAAAAGCAAGGATACTATCTCTTTATGCCTTTGGTTTCCTTTGCAAGCATGACCTACTCTTCTCATCTATGACCTTTCTAAGCACTGTCACAGTACCCACATGCAGCATTCAACCAAATCCATCTAATGCCAGTGACTTTGATGCCTGTGAACCTCAAGAACTGCAAGCAAAATAAACCTTTCTATTTTATACAGTAGCTTACCCTAGTTGTCATAAAAATAAATAATGTCCGTTGTGTGCACAAAGTAACAAATATTTTCAAGTTCTAAACAACTAAAGTATTTGATGGGTAGTAAGTGATTATAATATTCAAATTTGAAAGACTGTCATAGGCTGTGAGCAATGTCCTAGTCTCCATCAGTTTTCCTAGCTGTATGTGAATAGAGCTCTCCTGAATGGGCCACAACGCTAAGGGACAGAAAACAGAGGCAGGCCGAAGAAACAAATCTAAGAGCAAGAGGAGTTCTTCCAGGATTGGAGAGAGGCATGTGGTGGGCACTAAATAGAATTGGATAAGGAGGTCCAAGTTGTCAGGAGTTCAGAGAGAAGCCCGCAGTACTGCCAGATGAAATTCTTCCTTCTCACTGACTAGCTCATTTTCATTTCCCCGAGGGCCCTTGAGTAATGATCTACAAAATACAACTTTGAACACAGAAATTAGTTCTAAATTATAACATTCTTGTCAATCATGCAGTTCTTAGTAATGATGCCAAGGACTTAGAGCCTTGGGAGTCATCCCAGGAAGTGTTATCATTGTTGTGGGTGGGTATTGCCTTTGGGAACACTTTTCTTTATATGTCTGCTTTCTTCCTGAGTTTACACTTTTCTATAGGAAGCTGCAGTAAAGACAATAAAAACTGTGTTAATTTGCCTGTCCCAGTTACCATCAATTGACTTGATCTGGTTGTTTGTTTGTAAACCAATAAAGGATTTTCTTCATTGCTAATTGAAGTCAGAGGGACTACCTCCCAGTGTGGAGCACAACCCATTGGGCTGTATAAGAAAGGCAGCTAAGTATGAGCTAGCAAGTGCGACAGCAGGCAGTGTCCCTTCATGTTGTTTTGCTTCAGATTCCTGAGTGAGCTCCTGAACTCACTTCTCTCAGTGAAGAAGTAGAAATCTATCCCTCCCCCAAGTTGCCTTTAAAAAGAAAGTTTAATCAAAGAACAGAAAACAAACTAGAACATTTTCTAAATCTTAAAAGTCATATTGAACATACAGCATAAATAGAATGCTTACACACAACCTGCAAAAGATCAAGCCAGATAAAACTCCTGCATGGGTAGGGCAGAAAGTCATAGTTAGCTACAAAGCTATGACAGTTAATATGACAGTTAATGGCTTCTAGAAAAGGAGGAGTCAGTTTTCTTCAAAGTATTTCTTGAGTTGCCACTCAGGCTCTACTAAAAGACTATACTTATGCACATACAGGCAGCAGTAAATGAACTCAGAGGGTTTTAAATAAAGATACAATGAAACTGAGATGGAAAATTGTAGGTGGAAGATAGAATAATTGACGTAGGAGGAAAAGAGATATTTGTTCAGAACATGTTATATGCACATATGAAAATCTCAAAAAATAGAAATGCATGGGCAAATGGGTGGAACTAGAAATGATCATACTGAGTGAGTTAATCCAGACCCAGAAAGACTCACATGGTATATACTCACTTATAATTGGACACTAACCCAAAAGGGATGTCCCATGAAAGTCTTCACTTACCAGAAGATTGGGATAGAAGTGAGGACATCCTATTGGGACTCTAGGTGAGAGAAGTATGGGAGAATGGGGAAATAAAAGGATCCAGAGGGTGCTAGAAACCTACAAGAAGAACATTATGATGGGCGGATATGGACCCAGGGGGGTTTGCTCAAACTACTGCACCAACCAAAGGTGATACATGCAGTAAATATTGAACCCCTATTCAAATCTAGCCAATGGACAGAACATTCTCCACAGTTGTGTGGCGAGCAGGGACTGACTCTGACATGAACTCTGGTGTCCCATATTTGACAACTTCCTCCTGGTGAGGAGGCCTGGTGGCACTCAGAGAAAGGATAAGCAGGTTACCAGGATGAGACTTAATAGGCTGTGACCATAAACTGGGAGAGGAAGTCCCCTACTTTCACAGACCTAAGGAGAGAATATGGTGAAAGAAGGAGGGAGGGAGGAACTGGAGGAAACAAGTGAGGGGATAACAATTGAGAGGTAAACTGAATAAATCTATTAAATAAAAAAAAAGAACTTTTTGGAAAACAAAATATACTATAGATATATCACTTACCACATTTTCCCCACACAGAAACAAATTCTTTACATACTTTTCTATTTCTTGTTTACTTTACTCTTTCCTTTAAGCAAGGCTTCCTGTGTGCTTTTTACTCTGTGCTGGCTTTTTTTTTTCATCTTGTAAGCCTTTGTGCTTCTTCATTTTGTCATAGTGAGTCTTTGTTCAAGAACATATTGTCAAATTATGCTTATGCTTTTCATCAATTCTCTTAAATTCTCCACAGTATTAATTTTCTTGAGAATAACACAAGTTTTTTTAGGGGCTAGGGAGATGTAAAAATACAAGTTTTGTTCTACATTTCTCTGTTATTAGATATTTAGACTGATTCCATAATCTAGCTATTTTTTTTATAGGGCTACAATAACAATTGATGTACAAAAATGTCTGCAATGGGCTGAATTGAATTTCCTTGGGTAAATTCCCAAGGGTGGCCATATCCAAGTCTTGGAACTTATGATCTCTCAGTCATGGACTTTCAAGCAAAGTTACAGTACCATCCATGAAATTCCTCCCTGCAGGGCAGGTCACAAATCTAATCAGAAACCAATTGGTTAATCTTGACTGGATTTATAGTTAACTGGCTCTGAAATCAACTTAAAAGAAAGTTGCTGGGCACTCCTATGAAGGATTTTCTTAATCAGATTATTTGAAGTTGGGAGACCCACAGACAGTGTGGATGGCGTGCCCAACAGCAGTCTAGACAAGAAATGAAAGCCTAATGCGCTCTTTTTGCCTATTTGCCTTCACTCTTGTTGGCAAGTTTTTATTTATTGCTGCCGCTGCTGCATTCCCTCATTGATATGAGAACCATATTCTTTGTGTCTCCAACATAGACTGGAGACCAGGAGATCTGGAGGGCTTCTCAAGTGTTGGGCGTCACCATTAGATTAGAACGGCTGAGATATCCAGCACTCTGAAACTAGGTACCAGATTCTCAACTTCTCCAGCAGGAATCAGCCACTGTTCCTAGGTAACCTAGGAAAAGCCACTGAAATTACCCTCTTTTTACCATGCAGTCATTCTACGGGTCAGTGGGGAGAGATCGCAGTCGTTTACTGTGATTTTCATTCACATCATAAGCCATGCCAACATAACAAATATTATGTGGAATACATGTCAAATATGGGGACTGTCTAGCCAGCATCATACTAAAAAATCTCTGAGGTAGATTCATATGTCCACTATGAAAGAGAAGATGATAAATGTGTTCACTCCCTCAACTTCTATGCAATATCGTGCTTGAAATATTAGCTATAAGAATATAACAAGAAGAAAAATGATATCAACAGGGAAATTTTTCAATTTTTTCCTTCTCTCTCTCTCTCTCTCTCTCTCTCTCTCTCTCTCTCTCTCTCTCTCTCTAATACGGAATGATGGTTTACAGAGGATACCCTATAGACATCATTAAAGATTGTTTTTTTTTCTGAGACAGAGCTTCTTTGTGTAGCCTTGGCTGTCCTGGACTTGCTTTGTGCACTAGACTGGCCTCGAACTCACAGGTATACACATGCCTCTGTGTCCTAAGTGCTGGGATTAAATGCGTGGGCAATCATACTTAAAAATCATTAAAGATTGTTAAAACTGATGAGCATGTACAATAAAGTAAGAGAATATGAAATGATCACACAAAAATCAAGAGCTTCCCTCTACGTCAGAGACAAACCTCCTGAAAAGGAAATTGAAGGAACAATCCCCAAAACAGCACATTTCTCTCTCTCTCTCTCTCTCTCTCTCTCTCTCTCTCTCTCTCTCTCTCTCTCTCTCTCTCACACACACACACACACACACACACACACACACACACACACACAAACTAACCAGGGAATAAACCTAACTAGTTAAATAGAAGATTTCTATGATGAAAAATTTAAGACACAGAAGAAAGCAGGAAATAAAGATACTAAAAGATAAAATTTCCATGTTCATGTCTGGAAAGAATTAATCTGGTTAGAATGTCCATCCTTATCAAAGTAATCTGTAGTCCAATATTGTGATTTGCATAGATTTTGTTTGACCATAACCTTTATAGAAATGTATGTGAAAAAATATGTTCACATGTATATTTTTATGAGCCTTACATCTGTTTTGTAAAATACTGAGAGCTTTAAATTATCTCATGTACCTCTGATGTACAATCTCATTCTCCAGTTAAGCAAAGAATTTGAATGAATCACCTTTGTTTCTTTAATTATTTTTGTTTCTTTCTTTGAAAATTGTGTCTTGCTGTGTAGTTCTGGCTAGCTTCAAATTAACTATGTAAACTAGGATAGCCTTGTATTCTTTATCCTTCTGTGTCACTCACCTAAGTGCTAGAATAACAGGTGTGAGCAACCTCATCTGGCTCCCACAAGTTAAATTTATTTCATTTTCAAAGTGTTAGAGAGCGTAGACAGAGTTGAACATTATCAATGTACAAGGTATAATAAGAAATTCTGTAATTCTAGCAATTAAAAAGTTATAGAGAGACTAATAGTCTTGAATGACCATGATCTGATTTATTGGAAAAGAGGAACCTAGATAAAGTGCAATCACACATACACACAATCAATAACTCAGTTTCTGCTGGCTGTTAAGATATTGAGTTGTTTGCAATGTACAGGGCAGTATCCACAGTCTCAGACCTAGTTGCACATTAGAATGTACTGAAAAATTCCAAATCCTTCCTTTTTTGACATAATTGTTTGTAGAAATTTCAGGAAATTGTTTACAATCTATTTGAAAGTCTGTCCAGTGAATTTGGTTATCAGGCTTTCAGAGAAGCCCTGAGTTAGTTGGTCCACTGTGGTCTTTAACATCCCATTGTTGGCCAGCATTGATGAGCTGACGTGTGTGAGTGCAAAGCTTCATCCTTCCATCCTGTCCCCAGGTCTGAAGCTATATTAGACAATTATGTCCCTTCATAAGAAGACCTCACCTTTGATCAAGGTAACATTACTCTGTTCTCCTGATATAAAATGTGATTAACAGCCAATAAGATGATTCGGCCAATAAAGAAAGCCACTTGCTGTCAAGCAGATGAGGTCAGTTTAGTCCCTTGGACTCACAACTGCTGCAGTTACTGTCTGGCTTTCACATGCACCATATAGCACACTTCTTCCTTACATAAATGAATAAATATAAACAAAATTGATGTGATGAAAAAAACATGATGATCTGAATATTGTGTTAATTGGTGATGAGACAAACACTGACTCTATACATAGTGCATGTCCCTTCATAAACAAGTGCTGACAGAACATTTTCTATAATCTGCATTTCAAATTTTACCCAACATTTATGAATTTAGCTTTTTGGAAGAAATTTCTTTTTAGGCATCTATATTTAATATCTTGCAGAAAAAAATCTCAGCATTAAATTTCTTTTGTGTGTGTGTTTTTTTTCAATGTTGAGAAAATGATCTAACCATAGGCCTCATGTTGAACTTATTATGCTCACAATCCCCTGCCTCTGGTCCACAGTGCTGAAATGACAGGTGTCTGCCATCATTCCCTGCCTTTGTCTTTCTTATTTTAGCTTCTACCCATTTCAGCAAGGCATCAGAAACCTTATAAGAAAAAAAAGAAAGAAATATGTTCTTGTTGAAATACAGTTAAATTAAAATTTGAGAGTAAAACTTTCAGTTCATAAAACAAATGAAGATGTGATGTTTTATGCAGCGCCATTTCTTCCCTAAGATTAAATTGTTAAGGGCAAAGATTAAGTCTCTTGTGCTGTGCTGAATAGTCTCTTCCCTTCTCTAAATGCTCAACACATGCTCAAAGTGTTCATTCATGCTAAGTTAGCATTTTAATCAACCCACAGATAATAAGTAAAGACTTAATGTACGCTGTACCCCAGGACTCCTGAAATGCAAGGACTGGAAAGAATAGCAAACTTACCTGCAGCAAGTTGGGTTCTTGTAACTCTCCTAGATTCATAATTCAAACTCTCTCACCGCCTGTTAAAATTCTTCAGAGAGAAAACAGTAATTACACAGACATAATGAATGGGTGATTTCCCAAGAAGCTTTTTGGTGCATTGGATGTCACAGTAGGAAACATATTTCTGTAGCTTTTCAAAAAGATGAACTCCACAGGTACTGCATTGAGTACATGCTCTCTGTAAGCCAGGCCTTCTACTACAGTCATCGCAAACAGTCTTCAGTCAAAAGGAAATTAGAAAGCTATTCTAACACATATTAAAATTATGCAAATCAAAAAAATCATCATAAAACATGAGTAATTTTTGATGTTGTGGGAACCAATGGATGTTATGTTGATGAACTATTCAACACGTAGCAAACCTTTATAAGAAAGCCAGCATGATTTTGGTCTTGGCCACATCTACTTGAGAACAGCAGGTTTATATCTACTGAAAATCTGGTCAAAATTGGTTATTGAAATCATAGCAGTAACTAAAGACAGGTCATGACTGCAAGACACACAGTAAACTAAACACTGTCAAAGTCAAGGGCTCTCAGTTCTACTTGAACATATATCAGGTGCTTGCTTTACTGAAATCCATGCTGAACAGTAGCACAGGTCAGAGTGGATTTTCTGCTGGCGACAGTACATGCAGCAGGCTTAGCATAATTTTATGAAAGATGATAGGTTGAGCTTTCTAGATGAAGCAAATTTTCCAAAAGATTTCTAATTAACACACAAACTTTTGTGGTTATCTTTTTATGTAAAGTCATGGTTGTACTCACAACCATAGCAGGTTTATTTGTAACCAATTATTTGGGACATGTTTGTTAGTGAACGTCTTACAATTTTAACAAAAGCATTAAATGTTTGTCTATATAAGTAATATGAATTTTTTTTACAAATAAAATTTGGAAGATACGTTGTCTGAGTTTCAGATTCCTAATTTATACCTCAAGTGATGAAATAATTCCCATAGCCTAGCATGTTTAGCATTATAAAAACACTATTTTTGTATCTAAATTATTGGAAAATATATGAGATTTTCTGAAATATGATAATTTTTAAAACAAAGTTCTATAATATGATTACAATCAATGAATTTTACAAGATAGACAATCTATCAAAGGTTATGAATTATACATTTTAAGCATTAATATATTGATTTATCAGTTTTTAAACAAAACACTGAATTTTAGTCTGTCCTATAAATATTGCATCACTGACCATATTAGTCAACACTTCAAACTTGATCTTTGAGAAATTCTGCAAAATAAATGAGCAACACTGAAAGCCTTAGGAAATATAGCTCTAATTTCCAGACAATTTTTTAAAGATTAATGCTGTAAAATATAGATGAATAAATCTTTTTTTATTGTGTCAGTAAAGATATAAATGCAAATGTTATCAGGTAAGAACTTCAGACCACTCAAGGAAATGCCTGTCAATCTACATCCCATGTGGGCAGAGCTATGCTGACAATTCACACCTGCGAAAAGTTTCTATCATCTCAAAGACAAAAGATCTTTTGGCAATATTGTATTTGATTAAAATTAAATCTAGATATTTTATCTGAACCCAGCATTGCAAAACAGAGTAAGATACACAATTACCGAACATCCTCAACTAGATGTAATGTTGTGAGCTCAAAGGAGCTAGGTGGTTCTTTTAGTAGACAATGAAGGTGGACACTTGCAAATAAAGAGAGGGAAAGCATCACAGCAGAATACAGGAAAATGTCACACAGTTCACTTTCTGTTTAGTCTTTATGTTCTCTTCTAAAATTTGTTCTTGCAAGTTGTTATCTAGCACATCTAATAAACATTTAATTATTATAAATAGGAATTTATTTATTGTTTCTAATCAGAAACAAAGAAAATCTTTTGACATGAAATATAATATCTTCCTTATGGGTAACACTAACGATACTAGTAACATTTCAGTTTCTGAAGATGTATGGGTGACTCTTTCCTTTGAACTTTGTGGTCACTAGTTTTCTCCACACATCTACTCATCTTTCCAACATTAGGCACTAATTCTGGGATGAACTGTTGTTAAATCATCTTCACAGTGTCATGAGAAGCAGTATATTCTCAATAAGCTTTAAATTATGAATTCATGGGAACATTTGCTATGGCAACAGCATATTGTAGTATAAGACAGTAGCTAAAAAGTGTCCTAGGGCCCTTTCAAACAAATCTCATATGAACTCAGAAAGACTGAAGCAGCAAGCATAGGATTTTCCTAAGTCTGTACCAGATCCTCTGTATATATACTTCAGCTTTCAGTTTAGTACTGTTATGGAACTCCTGAATGTGTGAACAAGTGAGTTAATCTCTGATTATTGTGATTGTTCTTGAGGCTCTTTTATTTTTCTGCTCGGCTGTTTGTCCAACTTTAATATTATGTCTTTTTATTTTATTTTGTCTTACTATATTATATTTTGTTTTATTTTTGAAAATTTATTTTAGAAAAGGAGTGGATATGGATTTGAAAGGAGTTAGGGAGGAACTGGAGAAAGTAGAGAGAGGGCAAACTGTATTCAGATCATACTATATAGGGAAATAACCTATGTTTAATAAAAGAAAATTTTTCTTGAGTGTTCTTTCTAGGGTTGTCCTCAAAGATTTGGTTTCATGGTTAAACTTCCACAAAAAAAAACTAAGTCAGAGTGTTTCCCATATTTAATCCTTGCCACTATCTGAAAGAGTAGATCTGATAAAAATCAGACATATGGAAAAGTTGGAGGAAAGATTAAGATTGCATAAAGATATGCTTGTTTCATAATTCTTCTTAAATAATTTGTGAAATCACTTATATTTTTTAACATCTGTCATTAATTTTGATCTTGAATGTTCACTTGCATTTTTAGAAAAATATTTTTAAATTATTTTTAATTTGTTCATTTTAGGTCTTGATTGTAGCCCTCTCCCTCGTTGCCTCACAAACCCACCCTCCCTTCTTCATGTCCTCTCCCTCCCTCCCCCAGTCTTCAGAAAGGAGAGCTCTCCTTCCCTTATATCTGACCTCAGAGTACCAAGTCTCATCTGAACTGCCTGTATCCTCTTTCTCTGTGGCTTGGCAAGGCTGCCCAACCAGGGGGAAGTGATCAACATGTGGGTCCCAGAGTCCATATCAGAAGCAGTCCCTACTCAAAAAATTATGGGACCCACAAGGATACTATGATGCCTATTTAACTACATCTGGGCAAAGGATCTAGGTCCACAGTATGCATGGTCCTTGGTTGACACATCTGTCTCTGGAGCAATCCCCTCCTCTGCCTGCATTTGCTGGCTCCACTGGTCTCCCTGTAGAACACCTGACACCCCCCGCCATGTCCCTCGATTCCTCAACTCTTCCATCAGACACCCTGTGCTCCATCCCAGAGATTGGCTGAGGGTCTCAGCATCTGCTTAGATCTCCTAATGGGTGGAGTCTTTCAGAGGACTTCTATAATAGACTCCCATCCTGTTCCTCCTCTTCAACTGCTTTCAATGTCTATTCTATTTGCCCTTCTGAATGAGAATTAAGTATCCTCCCTTGTTATTTAGTTTCCTTAGGTCTATGTATTGTACTGTGGTTATCCTGTATTATTTGGCTAATATCCACTTATAAGTGAGTATATACTGGGCGTGTCTTTCTGTGTCTGGGTTACCTCACTCAGGATGATTTTTTTCTAGTCTCATTTATTTGCCAGTAAATTTCAAGATTTCCTTGTTGCTAATAGCTGAGTAGTATTCCATTGTGTAAATGTACCATAGTTTCTTTATTCAGCTAGAAGCTGAAGACTGTTTTCTAGATCTCCCCTGAGGCATCAGGATGGTGGACAATGGGTGTTGGAGCCTGACTCAGCTCTACCGGGTTCCCTGTCTGTGTCACAGTTGGAACAGGCAGGAGAGGGGCAAGCTAAGAGTGCTTCAAAATGAAAGCTGCACTGGTGGCCCCCAGGCCATCTTGGTATGGCGAATAATGTTTGTTGTGGCTGAAGTCAGACTCTCCTCTCTTGGTTCACTTTCTGTGACCCAGATGAGCCAGGTGGGTAAGCAGCAGGTGGGTGGAGAGAGGTCCAAGCCCAAAACGGCTTTGGTGACCCCACAGGCATTCTCAGGCTGGCAGCTAATGTGGGTTGTGGGCTGAGCCTGACTCAGTTCTACCTGTTTGCTCTCTGTGTCACAGGTGGGCCAGGCTGGTAAGCAACAGGTGGGCAGAGAGAGAGAGATCCAAGCCCAAAGGGGTTCTAGTGTCCCACAGGTCTGTTCAGGATAGTAGTTAATGTGGATTCTGGCCCTTACCCAACTCAACTCTCCAAACTTGGCTTTGATGTGTAGATCCTCTGTTCTCCAGGGGGACCTGCTGTCTGCATGTGTATTAAGGGGAAGAGTGCAGGGTTCTCCGACTCCTTTCTTCAGTCTCTTTCACAGCCTCCTATCTTCTGATCCCTAGACAGGATGCACATTGCGTGCCACTGTTTTGGAATCCCATTTACTTTCTTTTGATAATTGTAACACTTTTACTTAGGCTTTTGTTCTGTTTTGTTTTCTTTGTGTTGCTCAGTTCCTTCCCCTGATCAGCTTTCCTACATTTCAAATAAAGATATGTATTCACTTCCTTATATGTAGTTTGTTATATCTTGAAATAATCATGTTATTCCTCGCCATCAATTTTTCTTAAGAATGAATAAATTATGCTTATAATCATATCAGTTGGGAGCAGAGCCTGTAGGATTGGAAGCTTAAGCCCAGACTAAACTATTGAAGAAATCCAAAGACAGAGTAGTCAGTTTGGTGAGACTAATACAATGTTTCTCAAAAATAAGAAGTAAAAAGATTCCATCCCAGTTCTCTAAAACAAAACAGCAAAAAGAAGTAGCCTAAGAGCCTTATTCATCATAGCCAAAACATGGAAGCAACCTAGATGTTCCTCAATCAAAGAATGGATACAGAAATTATGGTACATTTACACTAGGGAATACTACTCAGCTATAAAAAACAAGGAAATCCTGAAATCTGTAGGCAAATGGATGGAACTATAAATGAACATCCTGAGTGAGTTAACCCACACCCAGAAAGATACACATGGTATATACTCACTTAAATTGGACTCTAGCCCAACAGAGATATCCCCTGAAAGTCTTTACTTAGCAAGAGATTGAGATAGATACTGGGAATTCCTATTGGGACTTTAGGTGAGAGGCATATGGATGAATGGGGAGATAGAAGGACCCATATGGTCCTAGAAACCCAGAAGAATACAATTAAGTCTGGCAGATTGGGACCCAGAGGGTCTGCTCAAACTACTGGACCAACCAAGGACAATGCATGCAGTAAACCTAGAACCCATATCCAGATCTTGCCAATGGACATCACATTCTTCACAGTTGTGTGTAGAGCAGGGACTGACTCTGACATGACCTCTGGTGCCCCCTACTTGACCACTTCTTCTTGGTAGGGAGACTTTGTGGCACTCAAAGGAAGAGTAAGCAGGCTACCAGGATGAGACCTGATAGACTATGATCATATGGTGGGGGAGGAGGTTCCCTTCTGTCACAGACCTAGGGAAGGGGAATAGGATGAAAAAGGGAGGGAGGGGCAATGGGAAGATACAAGTGAGGGGATAACAACTTACATGTAATCTGAATACATTACTTTCTTTTCTGTTTTGCTTAATTTGGTACTATGGCTTACATAGATGTTTTAAAGAGGTTTAAATGTGACAGCACTGCTGTTGATTTTTTTTTTTAACACAAAAGAAATTTAAATTTATTTTATAACATCTGCACACAGCTCTGTTAGGGAACTACTAAAATTGAGTTATGCATGGGAGGCAGAGGCAGGCAGATCATTGTGAGTCGAAGGCCAGCCTGGTCCAGGACAGTCAAGGCTAGATAGAGAAACCTTGTCTCGAAAAACCAAAGTGAGTTATGTAGTTGCTTAAACCTAAAATTGACACATCTACATAGACACCAAAAAAGAAGGATAAAGCTAAATGCCAAAATCTCAAGGCACATATGCGTGATATAAAACCCCTTGGGAGAGTCGGGCCAAGAGAGGACGCTGTTTAAGGCAAACACGCCATGTGTCTTGGTTACTTGAGTTACCTTTGGAATCCACAACTGCTAGTCTGAAGCCAGCCAGCACCCTACACACGTCTAAACAAACCTCAACAATCATTTTATCCAAGCTGTTTCTGAAAGAAGGGGCTGTAAGTGTCTTCTGCACTGCTAAGCACTGGGGCTTCACACAGACGGCCTGCTCCATATACCTGGCTGCTCTGCACATGCAGCTGCTTGGCAGCGTGAGCACTGCTTTGCTGCAGCTCAAGCTGCAGCCTGTTTAGATGAGTGCCCGTGTCTGCGTTTCTACTTGCCGGTGGTCGATAAATCTCAACAGAAGGCCGCGAAGAACCGTATGTAAATGTCACTTTAGGGTTTCTCTGAGATAAGGGATTCTCCTGAACAAAATTGAGGTCTTCATCAATGAGATCATCTGGTTCTGGCTTGATATCGATCACATCATCAGAGGGTGCTGGCTCCCTCAGAGGTTTCACTGTTGACATTAGCCGGGTGGAAGCTCCATCATTGTACGAATGTCTGACATTAGTGGCTCTCTGCTCCTGTGAACTTGTAGAGACTCTGGAATCCCTTTTTTCATGTCTAGAGCTAGAAACGGTGAGGGGAGGGACGGCAGCTTCGTGCCTTCTCTCATCTCCCTGACTGAAACTGCTCTTGTTTGAAGGCACGTTCCTGTCAAATATGCTGGTGTCAGGAGACTTTAGACTAGAGGGCTCAGTTGTAACAGAGCGAGGCTTATCTAATACACCATGGAGCCATACGGTGAATCGAACTGTGTTGTTCTCTAGAAACAGGGACAGGTAGGTCCTCTGTCATTTGGTCCTGACTTTTCTTGTTGGCCACCATCACCATAATGAAATCAGGAAGTTCTTCATCCACGTAAGCTCCTAATTCTTACAATTTCCCCTTAATGGCGCTCCGGATCTTGTGGCTGATCTCTGTGACGATTTCCATGGCTCTGCGGCGGGCGGCCGAGTCAGCACTGTGCGGCGCTTCGGTTACCTGGAGCCCTCCGCGGGCTGCCAGCCTGCAGCCTGCCGCCCCTCCGCCGTAGCCGCAGCCACTGCTCTTGATTTTTAGTTTTGTTTGTTTGCTCCTTTTAGGTGACATGCCTGATCACATCTTTTGTTCATTGATAAATTTTGGATACATGTCTTTGTCAAGATTCATAGTTCTGTAACTTTTTAAGATGTTAATTTTCCTCTCAATTTCTAGAATATTCATGCATTTTATCACACTTCTCTAATTTCAATTTCATTTTGCATATTTACTTTTATGTTTATTCATGTATTTATAGAGATTGACATGAAAGCCTCACATATTGTCTTTCCTTTTTGAGTTAATGTTTTCTGTTATGTTTATATCTGTTTAAGAACTTCATTCTGAGCAGACAGAGAAGTAATTGGATTTGCAAAAGTTGTTTAGAATAATTTGCAAGGAGATACTAAGAACAAAGATACCCAACTATGTAGAACAATAATTTTCCATACCTAAAAAATTTGATTTATTAAATAACGAAGCTTCACATATTTATAGAATGCATTTTGTAGTTTTTATCAACAAACAGTCAGGGTTCATTTACTTTATTTTATTTTCGTAAACCTTTATGTGCTCATTTAAAAATCTAAAATGGTTACTTTCATAACTGTTTTTTCCTGCTAAATTTTGAAAACATAAAAATATGTAATGTATAGAATTTTAATTCTGGAGCTGGCCATTATTAGATACATTTTAAAACATATTTGAAAAGAATAGAACTGAAGCAATATTCTTATTTCCTTATTGGATCATATTCGAAAGAATGTTGCCTTAGGTCTTTTGCTAAATTTTTATGTAGATCATTATAATTACAAAAATACTTAGGGCAAAATGGAGTAAGGTTGATTTGTTTTGACCCTATTGTACTTCCCTTTTCCTGTCCTTTTGGCTTCTAATATTTGTTTCAGTACTTAAACACAACTGTAGGGATATCCTTGTATGTTCAACAGAAGGCTATTAAAACTGTTAGCATTGTATCCTGTTCTTCATTTTGCAGTTTAAAAGTCTCTCTACCACTCTGGCTTGTGGGATGGTTCTTGCACATATCTAAGCAGATAACTTTTCTTATTCTTTTCCTTTGGTTTGCGGCATTATACTTACATAAAATAGACTTTAATCCTTAGTAAAATGTACCAGATGGTATAGATTAATGATCTGAAAGGAATAGAGAGTACTTGGAATATCTATGAAGAAAAGAATTACAGCGAGCCAACTGGAACTGGGCTAAGTGATGTCAAGTACCCGCCAAACCTGGCTAAATTGGCCTAGCTTAAAACCAATGGAGTCATTCACCAGAACATTGACAACAGGAGAAGAAAACTTTTTCTTAGTGACTTTGTATGAAGTATCTGGTGGCTTTGATGGAGAGGAGGGTTAAAAGCATTAACTTTTGTACACGTGTTTTGATTCATGATCTATATCTCTGTGTATATTCATAGACCTGAAACTTTATAATACCATTTACTGAATCTTCAATTAGTATTTGTAAATTTAATTAGTCCTAGAGTTGAACTGAACAGAGATAAATTTTACTTTTTGTCTCTTTCTACTTTGTGATCATTGATAAGTAATGTTAATTTTAATTTTGTCTCTATGTGTAAACTCAGTTATATAATAACAAAGCAGGATAAATTAGGAAAATGTGAAATAAAAATATTAAAATACTTCATAAATTAAAGTTGCAAAATACATTTAACTGCAGTTAGATATGTGGGATTCACAGTGTTAAGTAAACTGCTCAGAAGTAAGTGAGGTTTCATTATTTCTATGTGAAAGCATTTTACTTCACACCAGTAATTGCTAATGCAAATATTTTCCCAGCTTTAATCATATCACAATCTATCACTTTTTTATAGCCTGAAAACACACAGACATACACATACGTGAGCTGTGTGCATGTGTGTGTGTGTGTGAGAGAGAGAGAGAGAGAGAGAGAGAGAGAGAGAGAGAGAGAGAGACAGAGAGAGAGAGAGAGAGAGAGAGAGAGAGAGAGAGAGAGAGAGAGAGAGAGACAGAGACAGAGACAGAGACAGAGACAGAGACAGAGACAGAGACAGAGACAGAGAGACAGAGAGAGAGATTGTCGTGTGTACCAAGGCAAGAGGACAATTTATGGTGTCACTTCTCTCCACCTCTCCCTTCATGTTTTCATGTGTCCCAGGGAATGAACTCTGGTCATCAGTCTTGTGAAACCAGATGAGCCATTGTTAAGCCATTATAATGGTTATTTGAAAGAGGATCTTACACCGTATCTCAGGCTTGCCTGGAACTCATGAGGTACGTAGCCTTATTTGGTTTTAAACTCTGAGAAGTTGTCCTGTCTTATCCTCCAGAGAGATGCGATTACAGATAGAAGCCACCATGTGTTAAGAATCAGAATAAAAAATTTCAGTAATAAACTCTGGGAATGTATACTTCAGTCTCTAAAATTCTGAGTGAGATTATATATAAAATACTTTATGCCCTCAAATATCTATCTTGTCAAATAAATGAGTAACACCTTTGTAGATGATCAGCAAACTTCTGAAATTCACAAGTTATTGGTAGTTTGTTATTTTAAGTTATCTTTAGTATTGTACAGTAAAAGAAGAAAATCTCTCTGTATCCTCTTTTGATGGATATTTGCTGAGTTGTCTATGATGGCAAAGAAGGTGTTTGCCTAATCTCTAGTAATTATCCTTGCAAAATATATTTAAAAAATATTTAAACTCAATAATTTGTTAATTAGTACATGCTAAAAATTGTGGGTCCTTGACAAACCATACTAAGAAGTAATAAATAGGCTATAATGTAGATGTAGTAAATTGAAGTCTGAAAATTAATAATACAAAATTATACCTAAGGGTTAGAAAAAATAAAATAGACGTGGTTTTAAGTGGTTTTTAATTGGAAGACAATACATACTTAGTTACAGAATATAGAAAAATCAAGGTAGATCTGACTTGGAAGCTTCACCCCTATTGACTAGTTTTCAAAATTCTACAAGGTGCAATGCAAAGTACTACATGAGAAAAGTAATCTTCAGTGTTATACATACGTGAACCATGTGAGCTACTATAATGGTCTAGAAAAGCATGCCCGCTGATGCAGTAGTGACATGAGTGTAGTGGGAGTAACCACCCTATTTCTGCATTAGATTTTTCATCACATAAGACCAAACCTATATGTAACAGCATTTTGGGACCAAACCTACTGCTAGACAGATCATGGACATCAAGAAGAACCCACTGTTATTCAGCTACATGGGCATAGGATTGATTCGACTCCTAAAGGCTTATCATTATATTCATAAATCAATGTAATTGCTCAAAAATCATCATCAAAGAAGCTTTCTATCTGAAATAGATGGTGAATAACTCAGAGACTCACAAGGTGAAAAGTAATAGGACTAAAAGGCAGAACTGTAAGTGTAATAGATATATACATATTAACACATTATATATACATGTAAAATATGCACCTATATATTACATATGTGTGACATATACATACATCATTTATATATCATGTGATGTGATGTGTGTGTGTGTGTGTGTGTGTGTGTGTGTGTGTGTGTGTGTGAGTGTGACCTCTCCAAATGATCAGATATCATTGTGGAAGTGGGAGCCGAAAGAGTAGAAGAGTCAGAGATGAATGGTAGTGGTAAGAAAACTGTGTCTTCTGGACATAATTTCTGTAGTTTTGAGGTCTATATGCAACATACTTTATACTTTAGAACTGGCTGTGTTAGAGAGGGATATCAATGAGGACATGAAATTGAGATAGAGTTGATATTGGTAAACTCTTTAGATGAATTGGAGGTGATAAGTAAGTAATTGATATGACAAAAGTGTGTGTGTTTGTGTGTGTGTGTGTGTGTGTGTGTGTGTGTGTGTGAGAGAGAGAGAGAGAGAGAGAGAGAGAGAGAGAGAGAGAGAGAGAGACAGAGACAGAGACAGAGACAGAGAGAGACAGAGAGACAGAGAGACAGAGAGACAGAGAGACAGAGACAGAGACAGAGAGACAGAGACAGAGAGACAGAGACAGAGAGACAGAGATTCCAAGAATAAATTAAAATTTCCAAAGATTTTATGTAACATGAAAGAACTAGATGTAGAATCAGTAAGTGAAAAATAACTACAGTACAGATGTTCATATATGTATGTGCCCAGAGCTGATAATTACTCTCTGATAGATTCTTTATTAGCTCTATAAATATACCAGCATTTCTTTCAACTACAAATGCCATCTCCTTTTTACCAATCTCCCCATTTATGTGTGATTTCTAAAGTTAGGTAAATCCTACATTCTATCTTGATTTCTTACTTTCTCCTTAGGTTCCATTTTGTTTCATTGTCTCAACAACAACCTACGTTAATTTTAGTGCCACACTACACTAGTCCTCCCTTGGCTATGAAAGTTTCTAAGACATTTTGAAAATTTAAAACTTGATATTCAGGTTTTGTGTTGACTGTTTCTCTATCAAGATGCTGATAATGTTGTACTTGGGTATAAACATTGCTCCTGGATTGGGTTTGCTCTCATTATTTCCTATCATGGGTATATACCAGCAATACGACCCTCCATTGGTAAGGCTAAATTTTTCACTGGATATGTTGTTATATTTTGGGGAATTCTTCATTAAATGTATTTTATACTAGTTGTTATAGACTCTACCTAGTATCCTAGTTGTTTTGTAAGTCATTTATCTTCTGTATTTAGTAGTTAGTGACATTATTTACCATATTTATAAGAAAATTAGGTCACACTCCTACCATGGATTGATCCTAGTCTACAACTTTAAACTTTTTTATAATTGCAAATAAGAACATATTTTCTTCTAAAGGCATTGGCACATATGCCATAAGAAATGTTTCTACCGTCCCCAAAATACTTTATCTACCGATATATGATTATGATCTTTCTCTGAAAGCCTCAGATTTTAAATCTATTCCTATTGTTTTTCCTTTTCCACCACTTCTATAGTAAGCATAATGTGCGTGCCCATTTCACTTTTTTTGTATAGAAATATGGTTTGAGTATTTAGTTGCAAATATTTTAGACCTGATATCTCATTTTCACTTCTGAATAATATTCCTTTACATAAATATAGTATAATTACTTATCCATTCAAAACTTACAGGACATCTTGCTTGCTTTCAGGTTTTAACAACTATAAAACTGTTACAAAAGCAGACCGATGTCACCGGTTTCTAGGGTAAGTTTGTAAGGATGGCAGCCATTACCTGAGGATTAATTAGATCATGGTACAGACAGATTACTTGCTATTAGTGGATTGTAAAAGCCCTGAGATTAATCTATATTGAGTGTTGACAAGAAATAAGAAATATAAGTAGGCAGATGATTCTTGCAGAGAAAAACGTATTTCCACTGGAAGCTCAAGGTGCCGTAATGATTAGGATTGCTGGCTGTTCTTCCAGAGAACCTGGGTTCAGTTCTCAGCACCCACATGGTAGCTTACTACCACCTGTAACTCCTGTTCCAAAGGATACAATGTTTTCTTTTAGCCTCTGAGAGCACTATGCACATACATGGGGATCACATACATGTAGTCAAAACGCCAATACTCATGGAAATAAAATAAAGTTTAAAAAAGAAATAAAACTATTAGAAAATTTATCTGTAGGATTTGTTCTGGAGTAGGTGTTGAAATCCACCCGATAAGTGTCTGGCAGCTTGGTTACTGGGTTGTGTAGTCTTTGTTGGAAATGCCTTTCAAACTGGGTATAACATTTTCTAGGCTCATCAGAAGAATTGGGGGTGTGCGTTCTCTGCACCTTTCCTAACACTTGATAGTCAGCTTCTAAAAGTCACCACAGTGTTTCATCACTGTTTTATAATTTTTGGGTGGCAACTATTTAAGTCTAAATTCTAGGTTTATTTATATGTCTTCTGTGGTTTCCCTTTTTTATCTACTATGTTTCTGTGGCCAGAAATTCACGTTGTTAATATGCTATGCCTTTGCAGTTTCCAGCATGTGGATTTCAGGGCTGATCTCAGGGCAACAGCCTAGAGGCAGGCACCTTTACTGGCGGTCATTTCATCCTACCCAGCTTTGGATCTAGGACAGTGATGGTAACAGGTCCTGTCTAAGATTCATGACCTCCCTAGTAGCTGACAGCTGTCTAGGTTTTCACTAACCAGGCATGATTTCCTTCCTGCTGAATGAGCCTTAAGTCCACTTATTGGTGGTTATTGGCAACATGTGAGTGCCACTATTGCATATTTAGTGATATTTAGAGAATATGGTCATTATTGTAGAGCATAGGTACCTCATCTGGATAGAACTGTTGACTGCTTCCCTACCTTGATATCATAAATAGTACTTTTTGGAATTACTTGTCCCTGTTTATTCCCTCTCATTCTCCATTGCCCATCATCTTTCTTCCTAATTAAAGATGCTTTAATTGTTTTTTTACTCATTCACCTCAGTTTTGGAAATTTATATTGCTGTGTTCAGACCCACTCTGCTTTTCCTCAGCCACATACATTCCGACCACCATTTTAATCTCAGCAGTGCCATTTTTCCTCTAATGTACTGGACCACTGAGTTCTTCAGTTTCTTTTCCCTCATTATCGTGTGTTCTTTTATGCTATTTCTTTTTTTCTATTAGGCTTGTTGCTAAAGCTCTCACAGTAATTTAAAACCCTAAGCTGATGTTTCCATTTTCTTTGCTTTATCTGATTCTCCTGGTAAACACTTGTCTTATCTCTTCACACAATTGCTTCTTGCTCCCAATCTCAAGCCTTTCAGCAAGACTTGCAGTTTTGTGCTGAAACCAGATGTAGCAGGTCAGCTGATAGCAACTAAGTTAATTAGGCTTTTAGCATAGTATCCTACGATAACAGACCTCTAAGCTGGCCCAGGCTGAACCTTTGCTAAACTAAAAATGCCAGAGATTTCATTTTCTTCTTCTTTTTCCTCCCACCTTTACTCAAGACATCACAGAAGATGCTGGAGTTGTCTAACTGACATTCTTCTGGTGAGTGAAGGCTCTAGTGAAATACTTTCCTTCTACGTTGTAAACTTTTGATATGGAGAATGCTCCATGAAGGTTTCTTATAGCCACTATTCCTTCACACTGCTCAAAGCACAGGTGGAGTTTTGTCCAGGTTCTATCATGACAACTTAATACAATGCTATGGGTGAGAGGCATGAAGCTATGGAGGCTGCACATCATGGCCACAGTGTTATAATATGTTCTCTTTATCCACACTCAGCCTGCAGTTTTTTCATCTAAATCACCACACAAATCCTTTTATCACTCATCGATTCCAGACTTTCTTTTCTGTCCTTTCTATGGATAACCAAGCTGCACTGTATTTATGTGTTCATCTTTCTCTCTGGATATTGAACAGACACTGTGTCTGATAAATTTGATTTCTGAGACATATCAGAAAATGTATTGACTTTTAATTTATTCTCTTCCTTCATGCACTGTTCGATTGCAAAGTGATTCCCCATGAACATCTTATTAGCAGAAGCTAGCAGTTTCTTCACTTAAACAGAATAATTCCATTAAATTGGTTATATGTCAATAATGTTATTATTTAATTATTTAAATATTTCACTATGTTCACTTATTATTTACAGGGTAGCTTATAGAAGAGGATATCACAGAAATTTTTATAATTTTTACCTCTGTCATTAATGTGTATAAGATAAAAAAAAAATCTAAAGAAGCAACAGGTCTGCAATACAAGGTTCTACTGGGCCATTTCAGACATCAGCCATCAATAAATATTGGGTCCTGGAACAAGTTTACACAGGTCTGGCAAGGCAAAGTACTGGTTTCAAAAACAGTAACTAAACTGCTAAAATGTTTGTAATGAAAATTTGGAGAAAGAATGAACCACCCTTGCTACAGACAAGAGGGACAGGATTGCAAAAGCAGGGCTTCTTTCGTAGTCTCTGTAAGAAGACTCAATTGTTGGGTCTGGAATCATGGCAGGAAAGACAGTTCCCAGGCTGGTTTCCATGACAGGAGTCAGGGGAAGACCTCAACATGCACTCAAGACTATGAAGTTTTCTTGCTCTTGTGTGCAGCCTGTTGCTAATCATTGCCCAATCTCTCTCCTCCTGTCAATTTCCCCACGATAAGAAAGAGGACACCTCAGACTTTTCTCTTTTTTTGTTAGTATTAGGTTACTGTACCTTTCCACTCAAACTTCCAGATTTTCTTCTTTTTCTCTCTTTTGTTTTGTGCCGTTTGAATTTGGTAAGTGTGGCAACTGTAGGTTTTGATTACACTCTGCAAGATCTAAGCTCTGGTTCCTGTTGCTGTTCTTATCTATGGAAAACTCTCTAAAAATTCTTACTTCAAGCCTGCTGTTTCTTCTCTACACTGTTGCTGTTATTTTCTTGCTATTGTTTTTTTCAATATATGGTGCATATTTGAAAGCCATGTCTCAGTTCTCAGATGTAGCACTGAGTTAATTTTTTGTTTTGAATTTTTCTTAGAAAAACAATCTACCTAAATGTCTTTAGCCAATTGGCTCTCTGCTTCATCTTAGTTACTTTTCTATTGCTTTTCTGAAACCAAAGCAACCTATAAAGGAAAATATTCAATTGGGCTCCTGTTTCCAGAGAGTAAGAGTCCATGGTGGCCAAGGGATGATGCAGTAGCAGGAAGAGCCGAGAGCTCACATCTCTAAACTGTAAGCAGGAGGCAGAGAGCATGATGGAGATGGCAGCCTTTGGAACCTCCAAAGCCTTCCCAAGTGACACAGCTCCTCCAATAAGGTAGTGACTCCTAATCCTTCTATACAGTTCTACCAATTGGGAAACAAATATTCAAACATATGAAGCCTATGGGGTTAATCTCACTGGCCATATAGTGGAGAGTCATCAGTAATATGTGAGTTATGTGAGGTTATACCAAGAATTTTTATTTCTCTTTCGCTTTTCTGCTTCCTTAAAGTATCCCTTTGTCTCATATCTTCACAGTGTTGACATGGGTTTATCGATTGCATGAATTAAGAGTAAGAAAGCCCCTACTGTAATTAATTTCTAATACACTTTATCTTTTTTGGAAAATATGCTGATTTTTAGTATGCTTTAACTGTGCTTCAATTTGAAATTCTCTGCTTCTTATATCATTCCCAGCTTTGGCTCTGGGGTAGCTCGCATCATCCTGCTGAAAGAGCAGCAAAGTGTTGAAACCCTTCATTCACATTGTGATTATTTGAATGTTTGTGTAGAAAGGTTTAATAGAGGTCTAAAATTCTTCATTTTCATCTTTACACCCTACTCTGTGATGGGCCTGCACCTCCAAACATTGAGTATCGTACATGTCTCTGAAGTAGTGTGGCCAACCCTTGCCTTTATCTCGGATCATATTGCTGGAGTCCTGGTCCACATTGGGCTGGAGTCTCCCCAGATGGAATACCGTTTAAGGAAGACCAATACCTTGGAGAACATTGCTTATGAGGAACAAGGAGCGTTCATTTCATTATGGCTGCTATTTTCTTTACCCTATCAGAGACAGAAAATGTGCTTCTGAGACATTTATTAGGAAATGCCTGGTTGTTAAAGCCATAAGGTGTAAGGGCCTCCTGATCACTGTAAGGCCATGCATTTCCTTGATTTCTCTAGTCCAAACCCACCATTCAGATATTTCAAATTTCTCATGTAGTTCCCCAGAAAGCTTGTGTTTCTGGATTTTCCACTTAATCAGAACTCACTCTCTGAATTTAATTCCACCCTACATCTGTGAGTTTTGGTTTGCTCTATAGCCATATATCCTTTGATCAGCGTGAGAATATCTGTTGACTTTATGTTTATTCACAGTAATGTATTGCTTATTCGTCTATGGCTGTAGGTTCAGTTAGATCTACACCAACGCTGCAAGGAAGACACGGACAGTAGGAGTAAAATGAGCTGTTGGCTGTTTAGCCAGGCTGGAACCTAATTAAGATAAAAGGCAAAGAGGACACATAAGCAGAGTTGGCATGTGCAAAGAAAAGCTTCTGAAAGACTCTCAGTGTTCTTTTGCTTCGGGTTGCAGTGTAACTGACCAGTGCTTTCTGTTTCTAGTTGCCTGTGGACAAAGGCTGGAGGCAACCACACTTCACACAGTAGGCACAGCTGAAACTGAAGATCCACAGGCTGGTGCACTCTCATCTCCACAGCAAATGCTCTTTCTGTGTTGCTGCAAATACAGTTTTCATAGTTCTTGTTTTTAAGTACCATTTCCATCCTCAGGGTATGGATGCTGCCCTGTTACTCTCTTCACCTGTCAAAGCCAAAGTTACATGCTTATTGTTCTCAGTATCAAAAAGAATCAATGACTTATTTGCAACATTAGGGTTTTGCTTTTTAAAAACACATTCCTTATATCTTTGTCCTCAATTCAGTTTGTAAAAAAAAATAATTACACACACTTCAATCTTTTTTAGATTTATTTATTTATTATGTATACAGTACTCAGCCTCCATGACTGAAGAGGGCATTAGAACACATTATAGATTGAGAGCCACAATGTGGGTACAGGGAATTGAACTCAGGACCTCTGAAAGAGCAGTCAGTGCTCTTAACCTCTGAGCCATCTCTCCAGCCCCTCCATCTTTTCTTTATAATAAACTTCCCCCCTGATGGCAGCCCTCTTAGTTTCATTTTTCACAAGTGTTTTATAGTCTTCTACTCAACAGTGTCTATAGTAAGGCATCAGGCTTTCTCCAGGTCACAGGTAACTTGATTTCATCAGAAATCAATTTGCCGTTTTAATATAAGCACATTTCCCCATGGCCATGGATTCCTATTGTGAAGCAAAAGTGAAAAAAAATAATTTGTTTATGTTCAGTTAAAGCCTCAAATTCTGAATCTAATTGTTTGTGTGCAGAACTCTGCTTTATGAACTGTTACTCCTAGCTTTATGGTGTAATTTAGGGTGGGGTGGGCTTGGCAAATGGTTTCTTAATTTAATGGATTTAAATATTTTCCTACCAGCTGCCAAATAATTTGTGAAAAAGCATTATCATTTGGTGTATGTGCCCTAAGAGAGGAACAAAAGTAAAAAGCTGTTTATTAAGTATGTGGCAGAGAAAAGAAAACATCATTTCCTAAAACACAATTATATAAGATCACCTTTTGTGTAGGGATTAATTAGTACAGACATATCATAATTATTTATATTTGAATAGAAGAAACTTTCCAATTAATGTAGAGTTTAGGCATAATTACTTAGCAATGATGTGATGTTTCTTCCAAACTCACAAAAGGCAATAATGTCTATACAATCACTATGCAAAGCTCTGAATTCTTAAAGTATTCATAACACAGAAGATTATAGCTAAATCACCACTGAGCTTTCGTGCTTACACTTGGATTTGAGTGTTCAAAAGTTCTTCTAAACTGAAACTCAAAGTTTCTGCCACAGTGACTTGCTTTGTTTGGCCCTATCCTATCTTATATGTATAGTTCTCATCCAGTACACTGAGAAACTCAGTACTGTGAAGGTAGTAAGTTTAGCTCCCCATCTCCGAATCCTTACTCGTCACCCAGTGATTAGCTGGACCTGGCCCATAGCCCTGCTAGAGAACTGATGGGGAACTCCACCAACAACGACGAAGAAAAATTGCAGGAGGCAGAGGGGATGAAGGACACCATAAGAACGTGGCCCACCTAGTCAGTTAAGCAGAGCTCATACAGGCACACAGAAACTGAAGAGACGGCCTGCAAGGGTCTTCATCGTGTGTTCTCATGGGACTCCTAACTGTTTCTCTGGCTGTTTGACCTGCTTCTAAGACACTTTTCTCCCTATTGCAGTGCACTGCCCAGTTCTGTTATGAGGGCTTTCCCCTTCTGTTATTGTATCTTGTTTTTTCATGTTTGGTTGGTGTCTCTTTTTAAATATTTATTTTTATTTAAAATATTTTTCATATATTTACATCATAATCTTTCCCCTCCTGCAGCTCTTCAAAATCAACTCCAACCTCTCTATCCATACTACTTCATGTTCTCTCTCTTTCAAAACAAAAAACAAAAAGACAAATGTGAACACTGAAACAAACTAAAAACTTCATTGAGATTTTTTTTAAAAACCAAATGGAGAAGTGGATCTGAGGGGCGAGTACGGAGGGGGACTGGGCGGAGTGGCAGGAGGGGAAATGGTAGTCTTAATATATTGTTTGAGAGACAAAAATATATTTTCAATAAAATAATTACATTTACATTGACCGTTAGTATTTTAAATTTTATTCAATAAAGATATATACCTGTATGTCAGAAGAAAAGACCATAAAAGACTCCTGGTCTTCACAAAAGATTTGAAAGAGATTTTACAATTTCATTTTTTAATGTGTATTAGAAAAACCATGGTTTGAAAAGAGCACCGGCGCATGTGAGGGTAGGTTCTCACCCTTCATCAAAGACACGTCTCTTTGCAATAGACAGAGAAGAAAACCACAAGTCAAAATGTAGATTTGTACACCCAGTCCCAATGGATAAATGTATAATACCACTCCCACAACTATGGCTCAACGATCACTGTGGGAAGAAGAGATGGAAAGAATGTAAAAGGCAGAGGAACAAGGAGTTTGCTGTGATACTATGTCCCAAGAAGATTTACTCACAAAGACTCATCAATATGACTGCCTAAGCGTGAGCTGAACAAGGACCATAGACATGCCAAGTGCGTAGGAGAAATCACGCGCAGTCTCAACCCTGCACAAAGAACTGTAAGCAACATAGGAATGTTGAGAGAAGGAGAAATACTTTTCCCCAGGGAAGATCACACCAATTGATTATCCAGTACCAAATGGTAGGATCCGAACGCATATATACAAGTAACACTATACAGACTGAGCAATATATACTTATGTATTTAGAAGTGTGTGTGTGTACCATTAATTTAAAATACAAACTGGGCAAATAGGGAGGAGGGAGAATTTCCAAAGATGTTGGTTTGGGCTTAAAGGCAGAAGGTTAGCAATGGGCAGAAGAGATGGTTTGGGCTTGGCAGGCCAGGAGATAGGGAGCTGGAACAAGGATTAAGTCCTACACTGAGTGAGAACATAGGGCCAGGGGTGAAAGTGCATAAATTGGATTCTCCGAAGGGAGTGGCAGAATTCAGACAATTAGAAGTCAAAGGAGGTAGTAGAATGGAAATCCACACCAGCCAAGGAAACTCTGAAGGCTCCAGTCTTCTGCACAGAGGGTAGACAGGGGTCACAGGCGGCCTGCGTCTCCTCCAAGCATTCCAAGCGAGGCTCTGGCACGGCTCCCATGGCTGCGTGATTACAGGGCTGGAGGTCAGTTTCCTTCTTATAAAGGTCAAAGCTTTGGTTCAGAGGCCCAGGCTTGGGAACAAAGGAAACAGCCACTCCATTTTTTATCCAGGGTTTAAAGGCTGATGAGGGCTTAGGCTCTTGTTTTTGTCTTCTGTTTTTCACCTCTGGGGCTTCGGGACCTCAGTCAATTCGTGAAGATCTACACCAGGGTATTTATTTGTTGATTCTAGTTAGTTTATGTCATTAGTTGAGTGAAACTGTCTTTTCTCTTTTTTTTTCTTTTTAAAATTTTTTGCTTTATTTTTGGAGATTTTAATATACTTATATCATTTCCCTTTCCCTTTTCTTCCTCCACAACCCCCATATAACTCTCTTTGTTCTCTTACAAATTCACACCCTTTTTAAAGTTGTATAGTGAAACATTTACTTATTAAAACAGTGTTATCAATGCAACGTGCTTTTCATGCAAAAATCTTGCAGCAGGACAAAGCGTTAATCCCAACACCCCCTCACTGTAAACTTCTTAATTGATTTGAGATTCGAATCCTTAGTCTGGCTTAGGTAGAGAGTAGTGAGAGGAGAGAGTACATTGAACCATAGTGACCAGTGTGGACTGCAGTTATAGGGGTGAGGAATAAGAAGGCATGAGTAACATACAGATATCTCATTGAGGAGAGGCCTGTGGGAACTGGGCACCCAGTGTCTTGAAGGTGCAGCATGTGTGTCGATTCCCAGAATCCTCTCGCAGCCTCGTGCCCAAGGCCAACCGACGGTTCTGCCATTGGAAGGTCCACGGTTTCTGGAAGCACTGAGCATGGGCAGCTCTCTAAGCTCTCCCCAGAGATCGATACCTGCTCCTGCCCCCAGGCACCTAAAGTCTAAGCCTTTGCCTGCCTGGGTTCAGCAAGGCCCTGGCCCCAAGGCTCCTCCTGCCCAGCGGAATATCCACATGCCCCAAAGGGTAGTGGGGACCAGGAGGTGCTCCTCCATCAGACCTCCCACAGAGGCCACCCTGGGCCTGGATCTCTCCAGCGCCCGGGACACATATATGAAACGAGGGCTTTGGAGTGTACGGAACCCTAACTGTACCAGCAGCCCGGTGACGGGAACGATTGTCCATCGTGAGGGCAGAGACAGCCCCCTGACCACTCTCCGGCAGGGAGCAGCACGCCCTGTAGAGCATTCTATGGAGCTTCCAGACCCCTGTGCCAAGGAGACAGTGCTGAGGGCTCTCAGCAAGTGCAAGAAGGGGACTAGGCGATTTGATGGGCCGCTGTGGTTTGAAGTCCCGAAGACGGTCAAGTGGCTAATGAAGAACAACACTACTGCCTTGCTGTCTTGGATAGCTAGCTCATGACAAGCTTTCTTACAATGTGTGGGAGATGTATTTGCTCAACTTTTGGGGAGACATAACTTGCTCTTTGATTTAAGATACTAGGGATCAATGTACACCTAATTTTAAAAAGATTCTCATTAGATCTGATTGTTGCCTTAAACCCTGAACATTTATATTCCTATTGTTGTGGTTGTTTTCTTTTTTTTTTTTTTTTTTTTTTTTTTTTTTTTTTTTTTTTTTTTGGTTTTTCGAGACAGGGTCTCTCTGTGTAGCCTTGGCTGTCCTGGACTCACTTTTTAGACCAGGCTGGCCTCGAACTCACAGCGATCCACCCGCCTCTGCCTCCCGAGTGCTGGGATTAAAGGCGTGCGCCACCACGCCCGGCTGTTGTGGTTGTTTTCTTATCAGTTGGAGTGTTCTGTGCTGCAGGTTAGCTGACCTGAAGGGGAGCATGGATCTGAGACAATGATGAGTTCAGTGCCATAGGTCACAAGAAGTCCTGAGAAATGGGATTCCACGGGTGGTTATGAGAACAAGGTATGATGTTACAGACACCCAGATATGTCCACAGTATGATGCAGTCTCAGCATTTTAAATGGCTGTGGCCTTGTCCTCAGACTGATGCAGACTTCCAGCAAATCTCAGTGAAGACACACGAAGAGCATCATATCCAATCATACCTTCTCTGACTGGGGAGAAACATGTTTGCGTTTCACAGCACGCAGAAGAGGCCCACATACAGTAATTGCTCAGGTACTAAATGGCTGACAGGCTCAGAAAAAGCTCCTCTGTGTAATGATAAAAAGAATTATCAACATTCGATTTAAAGTAAGATAAATTATGCATAAAGGCCAGGAAGTGACACTATTTGTCAGCACACGAGATGCTGTAAACAGAGAGGATGTCCCAGTCTCTGCTAGACTGAGATGGGTATATTAACCACAAACCAGGAAATCAGGCCTTTTTACCTCATAGTTTAGTTCTGTAAACCTCAGTAACTGATGGCATTTTCAGAGATCAGTAGACACATATATGTTATTCATAACCTTG
Source organism: Acomys minous (assembly GCF_964271855.1). Classification (NCBI taxonomy): domain Eukaryota; kingdom Metazoa; phylum Chordata; class Mammalia; order Rodentia; family Muridae; genus Acomys; species Acomys minous. The sequence continues at coordinate 40,330,029 of NC_140491.1, forward strand.
TCCAAAGGCATATTTTGAAATTCATATTTTCATTAGGGAAAAAAATCTCATTGGTTTGTGTGTAAATATCCTAATCAAGACTCTTGATATTCACATGACTTTATTCCCTAATGTTTCTAATAAAAACAATTTAGAAAGAATATAGCACCATATGTGTTTGGAAAACTACTTATATCTTTTTAATATACATAATAAAGTATTCTAAACACTTTTTATATACAATTCAAATATGGTTTAATATTATTAATTTCTCAACTTTTAAAACTTTATATCATAATGTTTTTTATCCTATCAAAACTTTTGACAATTTCATGACTGTATAAAATGCGTTCTGGTTTCTCTAACCCTTGTCCTCTTTCATCTGTCTCCTTCACTGTCCACCACACTTTCTCTTGTCTACTCACCTATTCATTACATTCATGTCTTTAAAAAAAATCTATTTATAGCTATTTATTTAACTAGGGCCATCTGTGTGGTCTTGGTGTTGGAACTATACATCAGAACCTAGTGAACTTACCAATATGTGCACACCTGAAAAAATTTCCTACCACTCCATCAGTGACTAGAAGTAGAATCTAATATACCTACCCCTATCCATGAGACTATTGGGCAGTTGTCTTACGTAGGTCTTGTGCAAGTAGTCACTATTGCTGTGAGTTCTTAATTACATTGGCAATGTCCTGCCTCCACAAACTGTATTCTACTATATTTTCCCCTATATTCTGTCTCATATTATTTCAGTCCCATCTGAAATATTTCCTAAGATTTATGTGTTAGGGTTAATGAGTCATTTAGGGCAAGTCCTCGTTTATTATTTATTCTTAACATTGTGAGCAGTGGTAAGGCTCCATACTCACTGTTCTTCATGGAAAAGACAGACTCCTCTTATTAGGGTTGAGGGCAGCAATTGTAGAGAAGACGTCTATGCAGCTGAGCATCAAAATTAGTTTTCCTCAGGAGGCCTATGACTTCCTGAGGCGTGGGCCCTTCCCAGCTTTGTAACACAAGGCATGGATTTCTGTCTCCAGATGGGTCTTCAAGTCCAATTACAGAGCAATTGGCTATTCCCATACTATTGTTCCGATACCACCACGCACATGGGTACATCATGTCTGGTAGGTTTCTATTACAGTTTGTTGAGTTCAACATAATTGGTACTCTTTCTACCCAGCAGTCTCCATAGCTGATTTTGACAAACTAACCAGCAGGGAGAAATTTTCCATTTACGTTTCATCTTGATTTCCTGTAGGAGTATTTGCTAGTTACTCTTTGTTGGCATGATAAAGCACCATGACCAAGGCAAGTTATAGAAGAAAAACATTATTTATATGTCCAAGTCCAGAAGGAGCATCCATAATGGGAGAGGACACATGGAAATGAGGAGCCAGAGCATGAAACTGATTAATTCCATCTCCAGTCACATGCAGGAAGCAGAGGGAAAGAACTGGAAATGGATGAGGATGTAAACTCCCAACGTTCCTCCCCAATGACATACTCCCTGCAGCATGGCTATATCTCCTGCAAGCTCTGTAACATCTCCCAAACAGTGCCATGGGGTAGGTGTTAAGTTCAAATACAGCAGCCTATGAGGGAAATTCCCACTCACACTAGTACAGTGCGCTAGTGCACTGATTCTGTATAATCTCTCTCTCTCTCTCTCTCTCTCTCTCTCTCTCTCTCTCTCTCTCTCTCTCTTCTTTCTTTACATCTTTCACCAAATTCTTTCCACTCCATTTTAATTTTTCTAGCATATAGTCATTTGGCCCTAGAGAATGTACTTTCAAATTTAAAGAATGAATAGGATTTGACAAAATAGCTCAGCACACTATGACACTTGCTTTCAAGCATTAAGATTTATGTTCAATTCCCAGGACCCAATGATGTTAAGGGATAACTCTGTCATCCACATATGTGTATGAAATCACCTGAACACACATACACACACACGCACACACACACACACAAATACACACATGCACACAAATAAATAAATAAATCTAATAAAATGGCTACAAAACAATAACTTTTTAATGCTTTACATTTAAGTAAGCACTGGCCTTACTGTGTTGTTTGCTTTTATATACAAGGTGTCCTAGGGATACTCATTTGCAAAGAAGTCAGTATCCCCAAACTATACAAATTACTGGTAGATATAATGTATCTTACAGCTAATTTGGCATAAAAGTGCCAAATTTGGAAACTTAGCTTTCAAAGAAGGTAACTGACAATAAAATCTGAGCCAGAAGTCCACTATTTGACTTTTGACTACTATCAAAGTGAAGCTATTCCTGTCTTCCCAGGCATAGTAGAGAGTTCAGCATGTTGAGGCAGGATGATAATGTTTTCAAGATCAAACTGAGTTACGTACAGATCCTTTTTCTCAAAATGTAAAATGGGAGTTGTAAGCCAACTGGAGAGAGAAATATTTTAAAGAACATTTCCTCAAGGAATGTTGGGGCCATATTGAAAGCACAGAAGTGAGGCTTGGATCCCTGCAGCAACTCTGATAGTCAAAGTCACATGTTTTCTTTCAGATACATCTCTAGGCTAGGTTCCCCTTTTTAAAAAAATAACATTTAATAAAATTAGATTCGAGGAAAGAGAATATTTTGCAGTACAACATATGTCAACGTTTTCCCTAGAACTCTACCTTTTTTAAGACACTGTAGTGCAAATGCAATTTATGTGCATTCATTGAATTGATGAAAGTTCAACATATGCATTCAGCATGGTCTGCCTTGCTGCTTGTTTCTGAATTCTTAGAACAGACAATCTTCCCATATAAAAGACTCTCCCAGAATCCCTGGATGTTCTGCTGTTTATATCGACGGCATTCTCAGAATCTTATGAGCTGCACAAGGTCAAGAGTTATATATTGTTTTGGTTTTACATTTCAGATACTGTCACATTCTATCCAGAAACTGTTGACCATGCCTAAATTTTTTTCTGTGGTCTCTTTACACTTTGGCTTTGGCTGTCTTATTGTTCAGAATATAATGTCTTTTTGGTTTACATCTGTTCTTCTCCTACAATTCACTCTTGTGTATATCTATCTATTTTAGGTATGTATACTTGTATATTTGCACATCATATATGTTTTATAAGTATGATGTATATGTTATATACATGCATGTGCATGCATTATATATAAACATATACACACACACATATATATATACATATATATACATATATATAATTAGCTGTGGTGGATTATACATTACAGTTAGTTGGGTAGTCTATTCACTTTTTATGAAAAATGTAAAAAGACAGCAGTTTTATTTACCAAAGTGTAGAGTGCAACATGGTAGATTAAAAATATATACCCCCGTCTGGCGGTGGTGTTGCATGCCTTTAATCCCAGCACTTGGGAGGCAGAAGCAGATGAATCTCCATGAAGTCAAGGACAGCCTGGACTGCAGAGTGAGTTCCTGGACAGCCAGAGCTATTATACCGAGAAACCTTGTCTCGAAAATAAATGGAATATGAGGCCTATGTTTTGAAGACATACTTATTTGCTACGGCCAATGACCTTGTACATATAGTTCTTGAGGTGAGGATGAGGCAGTCTAGATTGAGCAATGGTCAGTACTGAGAGTTTAACACAGTATCTGTGCACTCAGTTTTCAGGGCACACTCTGCACTGTCTGCTTGTTTGACTCTGCAGCTCACAGCTTGAGAATATGTAAGGTTTTTCTTTTTGTAATTTGATAATCAAACTTGTGAAAATTATCACTGTATTCAAAAAGGTACAGGGAACAATCTCTGTGTGTGCATGAGCATGTGCATGTACGTGTGTGTATGTGTGTGCACGTATACGTGTTGTGCATAATGGTTTTCTCTCAATAACAGGGACATGTAGGGTTGAATTGTTTTATATTTTCATAAACAACATGTTTGTTTGACTCCAGTTTGTAAACTGAACTTCTGTTATGTCTATAAATTTGTCACTTTGTTTTTCTCATATAATATGAAACATTATTTTAGACACGCCCTCACTGTATGACTTCTGTGTCCCAGAGTCTGTAATCTTTTTGCCTCTGTCTTGCAGAGGCCGGTTATTGACAAGAAGCATCACACTCATTTCGGTGCATCTTTTTTTTATGGCTCAGTTCTTGTTTAACCCAGTGTTTAAAGAGTTGTTTCTTTAACATGGACATGACATATGCTTGGTGTAAAAACATTAAATAAATCACTAGGTGTGGTGCTATGCTCTTGCAGTCCCTTAGCAGGAAGAGTACTTGAATCAGATGTTTGAGCTAGAAAAGAGGCCAGAAAATTAAGAGTGTGTGTGTGTGTGTGTGTGTGTGTGTGTTGTACATAGATATGTATATATGTAGCCTAAGAGTGTTAACATTATTGAAACTAAATGTTTAAATAAGGAGTAAGAAGTTGATTATCAATAGAAGTGAAAGATGGAGAAGAAGGAGATAAGAATTCAAATAATAAACAACACAGCATTGCATGGATATTTGACATTTACATTTGATTATCATCTTTCTAGACACAGTTACATAAACATAAGAGGCTTGGACATATTATGAATGAAAGAATGATCGAGAAAGCATTACTTTCAAAGTATGTATTTTCAAACTAATTATTCATTTTCATTGTTTTTTTTTAATTTTAAAATAAAAAAATATAAATTGTCAAATACAAAGAGTTTGTTTTTCTTATGTTATATAAGGAGCCATGTTCCCTTTGTTTCCAATATGGAGGTACAATTGCTGACGGACTATAATTTATCAAAACACATATCCTTTCTTCGTAGCTATAATGGAGGCGAGTGGGCAAGTGTAATACTCCGTCTGGATACTCCACGGGAGTTGCTGCAGTCAATTTGCTGTTCCGTGTCAACATCACACTTTAAAAATTGCTTTGGGACTCTGTCTCACAAAAACAACAGAAGATCCAGGTTGGTAGATGAAATGCAGGCTGGCTTTGCTAACTCTAGGGAATAACCCGAGGAAAGCTGTATAATAGTCAGAAGAGGTGGCATGGCAAGTATCATATCTGAGAAAAATAGAACTCTAAAGAATAGAACAGGAAAAGGACATAGTCCATCCTGGAGGGGGTGCGATTGTCTGATGAGTTTGCCCCTATCATGGAGGGGAAATCACCCATAAGCAAGCAAGCTCTGGAGAATGGACAGTGTGCACTCAATAATAGACCCTTGAAAGAAGGAAAAATGTAAAGTAAGGAGAAATATATGTTGTCTGTGAAAGCAGCAAAAAGAGGAGATGTGCTGGAAAATCTCCCTTCTTTTCACTGGAGAGAAACAATGGTTAGATACCATTTTATAAAAATGGTGTAGCACTTCCAAATTCTCAGCTAATTAGTTCCAAGACACTCAGAGGAAAGGCCTATATTGCAAAGTCTATAAAATAGACCATATATAAAATGTAGAAAAGAAACGGAATCAGACTAATGACTAAATGGAAACCCAGCGAGAAGCAAAGTCTCCATGAAAAATGAACCTGTTTCAAGTTTTGCTTGATTTGGAGCATAAGACAGCTTATGTTCAGTGCTTGCATTACCAACTGGAGTCCTGAGAGTATCAGCATCTGAGATCTGATGCATTAGATCTGCTGACAGGACCAACAGGACCTGACTTTATATAGTATCTACAGTGGTAGACAGTCATCATGGAGCCCACGAGGAAATGCCAGGAGAGCAGAGGCAACAAGCAGCAGTCAAAAATGATTGCCTTTGAACTCTATAATGCCACCAGGCTCTCTCCCTTTTACAATCATTTCTCCTGTATTTGATGTCCAATGTGAATTCAGCAGGCCAACTCCATCTTTCTGCATTCCTGCTTTTTCTTCTTTTTCTTCCCCTCCCATGTTCATGCTGTCTCTCTTTCATAGGCTTTCTCAAAGATGATAGGCTAGTCAAAAGTGTGAGTTCTCCATGTCTCACATTCCTGAGACCTTAGATTCTGGATATTCACATTATTTGATTGTGGTTTTTTTTTCCTCTCCTTTTTTCCTATTATTACGTATTTTTTACATATACATTTATATTATATTATTACACACATATGCAATAAACGGCCTACAGCAAGAAGAAACATGAAACAATTGTGAATTATATATTTGTTATATTCATAGTGTTTGGCATCCTCAAAGAAAACATATGTCCCATCTTGTTGCATCTAAAATTCTGAAAGTAAATCAGTATCTATTGTATCTTGTCATTATCAACTTAAAACATCTATCTAGAAGTAAGAACATCTTAACCCCTCAACAACTAAGCTTAAATTGTACAGCTAATCTCTGTTCTTCAAATTCATCAGAGACTTGAGAAGGAATAAAGGTAATTACCTGAGTATGCCGTTAGTGCAGGTTAGCAGCACACCAGATGAGAAGGTGACTGAGACAGTTTGCTGCCTGAAAAGTCCCACAAAATTCTGTATAATGTTGGAGCATCATTTTCAACCTTCTGGCCCAATATATCTGACAGACATATTTTTGAGGCAAGAACTATTGAGGATTTGCTTACCCCAGCTTGGCAGAGTTTGGCCATAGAATATGCCTACATCCAATCTTACCCATTTTTAGGCAGAAATCTGTCTGTGGCAGAAATGAGGGTATTTTGCCAAGAGGCTTATTTACCGCATTTGAAACCATCTCTATGAGGAGGTTCTTTGATGCCCATCATCTTCTTTGAGGTAGGATGGGTGTTGCCAGGAGTTAAGCTGTCTCATTGTAAATGTATCTTGGAAGGAATAAAAATATATTTAAATGCTATAATCTGTATGTCTCTGAAGTTTTTGAAGACCTTATCTACCTATTTTACCCTATCTATTTATAAAGTCATATCTATCTGTTACACCTAGGATGTATATTCTTCTGACAAAAATAGACTAGTAATTGATATGACCATGATTTGACAAACTAACAATTAATTAGTATAACTTACTTATCCTAAATAGTCTTCAATAGCACTTTCAAAGTATTGGAAATAAAACTTGAATATGACTGAGTTATATGGGTACAAAACTGCATATTAGAGAAGAAATATATATATATATATACATATATAATATGTGTGGAGAATATTATTAAAATTTAATTCTATACTAATATGTCTAAAATTAAACTGGTTTTGCATCTACATACAAAATTCTATACAAGTAAATTAAAAATAACCTTGTGAGTAACAATTAAGGCATTAAGTTTAGGAGTAGATTCACTAATCTACTTTTTGTCCTATCTTCCCTATATATTTCTACAGTCCCTCTTCTTTCTTTTCAGATTCTATCTTCAAACGTAAGAATGAAAGATAAAGGAAAAGAGAGACATCCTTGAGTCTCTTCTCTAAATAAGACTAATAATAACTTATAATGAAAATAAATATCGATCACCCAAGAAAGCAACCAAAAGCCTAAACAACCCCCCTTAAGGGAAGTTGGGCATTTTACTTTTAAGGTGTCTTCCAGCTGATTTGGGACTAATAATACCTTTGTAGGGTAGACACATCCCCTGACACTATTAATGATACTCTGCTATCCTTGCATACAGGAAACTAGCACAACTGAGAGGCTTCATCCAGTAGATAATGCAAACAGATGCAGAGACCCACTGCCAAACATTAGGTGCAACTGAAGGAGTCTTGTGGAAGAGTTAGGAGAAGGGCAGAGGGAGCTCAAGGGCTCATACACTGAACCACCAACCAAAGAACTTACATGTACAGACTGTTGCAAGGCTTCCTATGCATATGAAGCTCATTAGCTGCTTGGTAATCAAGTGGACCTCCTAACAATTGGAACAGGGGCCACCTCTATCTTGGACTCTGTTGCCTCCCTGTGGATTCCATTTCCCTAGCAGGGCTGCCTTGTCTTGCCTCAGTGAAAGCGGGGGAACTTAGTCCTTATGTAATGTGATGGGCCAGGGAGGGTTGGTACCTGGGGGTGAAGGGTGGGGGAAGGGGTATAGGGAAGTGGGTGGGAGGGTATGACTGGGAAGAGAGATTGGAATAGGGTTATGATTTGGATGTGAAATGATCATATAAATTACTATTGAAGAAAAAGGGCATGCATCAGTCCCAATGGACAAAATACAAAATGGCTCAACATGTAAAATTCTAAAACTGTTAGAGAACAGAGTATGGAAACACTTCAATATATGGTTATAGGCAATGACTTTCTGAAAATAATTCTAGTCACTTAGGTATAAAATAAGAGTTGAAAATCTGGAAATCATGAAATCAACATTTGCTTTTGGGTTTCTTGTTTTGTTTTTGTTTGTTTGTTTGTTTGTTTGGTTTGGTTTTGGAAACAGGGTTCCTCTGTTACACAGAGCTCTGGGTGTCATGGACTCATTTTGTAGACTAGGCTGGCCTCGAACTCATGAACTCACAGAGATCTTCGTGCATCTGCCTAGCAGGTGATGGAATTAACATTTCTAAACAGCAAAGGAAACACTTAACTATGTGAGGAGACAACCTGAAGAATGAGAGAAAACTCTTTTCTGACTATATCTCTGGCAGAGGATTAATAACCAGAGTACACACAGAACTCTCAATGACAAAGAAGAAATCAAATATGTATATCGATAAATGAGCACATGAAGTGAGCAAACAGTACTCAAATGACAAATCACAAAAGGTCAATAAAGAAAAGAATGTTCAATCTCACTAACCATCAGAGAAATACTTTGAGATTCTATCTCATCCCTGTCTGAATAACAGACATTAAGAAACTGAATTACAATTAAGCTTAGTTGGTTAGAGGTTAAGATTTTTTAGATCAAGATAGATGTTTTAAGTTAATAGAGATGAGCTATGATAGATATTGATTTTCATTCAGATATTTAGACCAGATAAGATACAAAAGATGCTTTTTTCAGGTTTGACAAATACAAGTAGCTAAATTACTAGGAATGTAACTTTTATATAACTCCGGATTGTCTCATGGTTCTTCCATCTATCTGTATGTAGTTTATTTTATTCATGTGTAATAATATAAGTGTATATGTTAAAACTAATAATAAATAAATAAATAAATAAACCAAATTACAACAACTACTGGTTTAAATTTGGACAAAAATGATGCTTTCACACTTGTAGAGTGGATGCATCCAGTATAGTCACTATGGAAACAAGTGTGGATTCCTGAAATACTAAATATGTATTTATCTTATGACTCAACTATAACACCTTTTTACACAAATACTCCAAGTCAATACACCATAGCAGCCCATGCACATCAATGTATATTCCAAAAACACTTACAATAACCATGTTATTAAATAAACCTAGGTTTCCAACAGCAAAAGACTAGGAAAGAAAAATGGTGCATGTGGATGCGTAACGGTCTTTTTTTAGCCACATATAAGACGAAATTCATGTCACTTTCAGAAAAAAATGTATGCAAATGGAAATGAATGCATTAAGTGACTGTTATAGAAATGGAGATTATTTTTTTTCTTTCTAGTTAGTGTTCTGTTGTTATAATAAACAGCGTGACCAAACGCAACTTGTGAGAGAAAGAATTTAGTTGCCTTACATGTTAAAACCTTATACTTTACAACGCATAACTGAGGAAAGTCAGGGCAAGAGTGAAAGTGGTAATTGAAGCAGAAACCATAGACCAATGATTCTCTACCTTCCCAATGCTGCAGCCCATTCGTACATGCTCTTCATGTCGTTAAGTACCCCAACCATACATTTAATTTTGTTGCTACTTTATAATTGTAATTTTATTACTGTTATGAATTGCGAGTAGATCTCTGATATCGTCAATAGTCTTAGGCAACAGTGAAGGGGTCCTAACCCACACGTGAGAGCCACTTCCTTAGATTTCCTTAGAGAAACACTGATTGATGACTCACTCCAAGGCCTATGGTCAGCTACTCCTGCATAGAGATGATGGCATCCACCATGATCTATGTCCTCCTCGATAAATTATCAATCAAGAAAACTGCATAGTTATTTCCAAAAGCCAGTCCAATGCACACAATTCTTTAATCAATGTTCTGTTTACAGAAGTGTGTCAGGTTAACAACCAAGATTATCCCTCAGAAGACTTAACATGTTTCTACACATAGATGATTACTAAATTGTATATACACATATAAAGTGATGTACATATATAGACCATAAAAAGAAAACTAAGGAGAAAAACAGTGACTAATGGAATGTAGAGGAGTGGAAAATGTGAGAGACGTGTTACTGAGATGGACACATGCTTACCATATGTGGGGGATAGTCTGATGTATTTTGATGTTAATTACTGTTTGTTGTCTCTCTGGTACCCTCTTTTTGTTTAATAAAAAGCCATCCCACCTGGTCAGGGCAAAAGATATAGGTGGGGCTAGGAGAGAGAGGAATTTTGGGAAGAAGAAAGACCTTCATGAGGAGGAAGGAAAAAAACCTGGGGAGGAGGAGGAGGGTAAGGCCGCCATGGGTTAAATGGGGGAGAAGCACATGCTGGGGTGGATGGGAAATTCAGCCCAGATGAAAAACGTATTTGGGATTATGAACGGGAGGTAGCTTGATAGAAGTTATTAGAAACAGATGACATAGGATTGAGGCAGGTATCCCATACCTGCCCCAGTATGGGAGTAGTTTAGAAGATTAATGTTTGCCCTGACCCAGGTTAAATAAGACTATTTTAAAATATAACCAGTGTGAGTGTCTTGATTGATCGCTAGCCAGGCCTACTGATAATACATATAATGTAAAAACAATAGACCTATAACATATTGTCATGTAAAATGATCTATATAGTACTGAAAGTATACTAACTCAACAATAAAGAGAACTAAACACAAGAAACACAAGTATAGTATACAGGTTGGAAAAGAAGAACAAAAATTAGATTGTTTTCAGAGGGCATGATTGTGTATGCACAAACTACGAATCAACAAAACACCTCCTGGAACTAATAAACAATTAAAGCAAGGTTGCAGAAAATAAGTTGGTGTAAACTATCTCTGATGTATAGTGACATACACCATAAATATATTCAAATGATAATTAAAGTAAATAGACAAATATTATGGAAATATGGCAGATAATATGTCAGAGAAAAATGAGAATGACACAGGTTACTATAAGATTTTCAGAGATGCTTAGCTCATCACAGGTCCTACAAGGCCCAGGGAAGAGATTCCACTGGAGGCCAGAGTGCCTCTAGACCTTTGGGTTCTGCCCAGGATTAACATTCCTGTGTCTGCATTCATTAAAACATTCTCTGCTTGCTGTTGCCTTTGCTGGTCAAGGAACTCCTGGTAGTCATAGCCTACTGCTCTGGATAGTCTATGTGGCCTACTTTGCTGATGGCCACATAGTATCAACCCTGCAGGTGTTGGGAATTAATGAATAACTTGCATGTACATAGTTTTGTTGTTTTACATTCATTTGTATGAATGTTTTTTGAGTTCATTTTTATTGAGGACTAGATTCATATTTTCCTTACAAAGATGTACTGCTGTTCCAGCTCCATTTTCAATGAATATAACTTTTGTCTCTTTAAATATCTTCATTCCTTTTTCAAATATCCTTTGGACGTATTAACAAGTGTCTATTTCCTAGGTGTACATTATATTCTGTTGATTTGTTTGCCCCCGGTGCCACTCTGTCTTGATCACCGTAGCTCTATGGTACAATGTGAAGCTGCTTGCTGTCTGCATACAATAATTGTTCTGATTCAACAGCAAGTGAGCCACTCTGAGTACTTTGTCTTTTATAAGCTTTAGGATCAATTTGTCATTAGCAATAAAACAACTCACTGTAACTTCATTGAATCTATAGATTAAAATTAAGTAAAATTACATTTTGAAGTATCAAATACTCCTACATAAAACTTGAAACAATCTTTCATTTCTTGAGTCCCTTCTTATCATTTTGCAGTTTTTGCCATGTAAAGCTTGGGCATATTTCACTGGGTTCTTTCCTAAGTATTTTATGTTTTGTATTAATGTACGTGGCATTGTGTTTTTAATTTCAATTCCGCTTGTTCCTTGCTGCTATATAGAAAAGCAATTGACTTCAGCAGATTATACTAACTTGCTTTCTGTAACCTTGCTTTAATTGCTTATTAGTTCCAGGAGGTGTTTTGTTGATTCATACTTTGTGCATACACAATCATGCCCTCTGTGAGCAATCTAGGTTTTGCTCTTCTTTTCCAACTTGTATACTTGTGCTTAGTTCTCTTTAACGTTGAATTAAGTATAATTTCAGTATCTATATGGAATAATTGAAACAAGAGGGCACAGCCTTCCCTCCTTATTTGTGGCTGGAAAGCCTAAAATTCTTCTCATCAAGTATGTTTCACACAGTTTGTTTTTATAGCTTTTTAAATTAATGTGAAATATTCTTCTTCACTTCAGAATTGGTGAGAAAACAAAATCTCTCTTTAAATATCATAATGTTGTTACTGTCTTTTTTTCTTACAGGGAAAATTCTTTAATATCGTTCTCTTGAGAATAACTTAAGCTGTATGTTTCATAATAAGGGGTCTTTATCAGATTTAGTCTTTGTTTTTATGACTTTTTCACTAATGGCTCTTCTTTTCATCACTCACTTATTGAATTTTATGGAAAGTGTTTTGCTTCATCTGTAATTACCATCTTTTCTACTCTTGGCTAGTGATTAAATTATGTTACTTTCCTTTTGAATATTAAACCACTCTTGTAATTCTGTTTTATTATTTATTATTTTAAAAGCATGTTTTATTTAACCATTGTGGCTTCCAAACTTTAAGTTTGCAGGGTTGCTCCTTTATTGTAAAATTATCACAAAATTTTGCTCTCAAATAAATGGTTGCCCAATTAAATGAGAGGTAGACCATTACTTTCATTATATAAAAAGTTGGTGTAGTGTTTATTATTTACCTTCAAAACATGTAGCTGATACTATCAACTCGCTTAGATTTTAACAGATCTTTAAGGGACTGAGTTTCTGACATTTAACTTTATTTTATATTTTAGTAAGATGAGTTTATTAAAAGAAATTCATTAATCCTATCCTCCATGACAATTTATTCAAAATAATCTTTTAGAGCTGAATTATAGGCAGTGTAGCTCTATCATTATAGATACTAGCATCACAATGCATCCTCCTCTAATTGATTTGTAGCGTTTGTGGTTTGGTCAAGAAAATATCAACCAAGCCAACTAAGCAGGGCCCAGAGGTCCTTGTGGAGACTGAAGTACCAGCCAAGGACCATGCACAGAGTGGACCTAGGCCCCTCCTAAGATGTAGCATATAGGCAGCTCAGGCTTCATGTGGGTCCACAAGTAAGGGGAGTGGGTCTTGTCTCTGGCATGGACTAGGTTGCCTGTCTTTTAGTCACTTCTTCCTGGCTGCCTGCCTCCCCAAGCCAAAGGGGAAGAAGATGTGCTCAGTCCTGATGAGACTTGATGTGCATGGTTGGGTTAGTGGAGGTGGGGCTGGGGTTGGGCCAGAAGGGAGACAGGAGGAAGAGGAAGGGAGAGTGGGGCTGGGAAGGGAGGAGGGAGGAGGCTGTGATTGAGAAGTAAATAAATAAAGAAATGCATTTTTAAAAAGACAAATATATAATCCAATCCCTAAAAAAGGAAACAACATTGTATTCGATGAAATATTTTCTAATATTTGGAGTTTCAGTTTAGCACCACATTTAAAAATTTATGGTTTTTTGGATTTCATAAAGTAGAACTGCATTTACATCATTTCCCTCACCCTTTCTTCCTTTTAAGCTACTATTATTGTTTTATATATAAACACTTGCATTTATAAATATAACCCTCTCAATACATTTAGCGTTGCTCATACACATGTTTTTAGAGTTAACTACTTGTGATTGGGGCATCTAAGGCTGATTTTTTTTTCTCTTGCAGCGGTCATTAATTCTCTATAGCTCATCTATTGCTGGAACTTTGTAAGATTTCTCCCATCCATGTTGGCCAGTTAAAACAGTGCTTTTTTTTTTTCCTCCTCAGGTCATGTTCAGGCAACCAAAGATATTATTGAGATGCTGTGAATGCAGGTTTCTGTAACATACAGAAGACCATATGACGGCAGACGTGCTAGTTCTCTGGCTCTTAGGATCTTTCATCCACATCCTTTCTGTTGTACACTGAGACTTCATTATAAGGATTCTATCGTAGATGTATCAGCTGTTCTTGGGCACCCATGTCTGCATTTTGAACAGTGGTATCTTTCTGTAATGGTTTCCATTTACTGCAAAAAATAAGAAATAAAATCTACCTTGATGTAGGACGAGAGTTACATTTGCCTGGGGTGTAAAGATAAATATTTAGAATGTGGTTAAAAAGTTTAAGGGCAATTCAAGATGTTTTTGTTTAACAGATATAATTAAGTTACCTTGCGGAGGGGAAAATGATTCACAAGCCACATGTTTTAAAATAAAAACATCAGTCAGTGGCAGACGTGCTGATTTAGGATGTCCCAGAACCCGCTCCCAAGCAAGACAGAGCTTTGCCATTGATCGCTGTTGTTCTCCTGTTCTTGGTGGTAAAAATCTACTTCCGAAGACACCACAAATGTTAATTTTACCTGGAGAAATTATACCTGGCTGAGCCTTCTTTATGCTGCTTGTCAGTAGTTGCAGTTTCTCGTGAAGGCGACCAGCCACCTTTTCTTGTACTCTACTTAGTTTTCCTTTCTATGACTAATCTGTTCTCCCCGACCTGAAAGATGTGGCTGCTTTATTTATACTTTTCCACACATTTGGAACATAGTTGAAACAATGTTATGTGCACTTTTTTTTGAGACAGAGTTTCTCTGTATAACCTTGGCTAGCCTGAACTCACTCTGTAGACCACGCTGGCCTCAAACTCAAAGAAATGGCCTGCCTCTGCCTCCCGAGTTCTGGGATTAAAGGCATTTCTACCATCCCTGGCATTATGTGCACTTTTTAATGTGCTGCCTCTCCAGCATGCATAAAGATTAGTATGAGTTACATACACAGATACGTTGTGAATGCAGAATATCAACATTGATAAAGGGATCAGTGGGTTTTGTTTGAAGCACCTGATATAAGAGTGAATTTAACATTGTAATGTATCACACAGGACACTAATTCTTCACAAGACCTTCTAACACTCTTTATAAACTTCTTGGGGGAAATCTTAAGATGTTTTACTCAAAGAGTATTTTCAGCTTTCAAGTTAAGTTCCCACATTGAAGTTCAGTAAAAACCAGTGAAGCTATTATCATCAGTAGAACATATTAAACTTATGACCAACACCTGAGAGGTCTTGAAGGTGACAGTTTGGACTGCTTTTCTAGTACAACGATTTTTTCCGAAGAAGTATCTGATGCCTTTAAACATCAGAAAACTGAGATTATTATGCTTGTACGATACTTCGTGAGGTCATGAAAGAGGAGAGTCCTTGAGGTTCTAAGGGAAAGAATGCCATAGAAATTCAAAGTAATACAATTTCATTATGAGCCAAATGCCAGCACCATTAATCACTGAAAATAAAATAACCATACTGACAGAATATTTTTGAATCACAGACCTTTTATTATCCAAACTATACCAGTGCTACATTTTAATGAATCCAATGCACACAAAGATTATTGTTTCTCTGTGAAAAGTAGCATATTATATTAAAGATGAAAATAAGTAATCAGTATATTAAAACCTGATTATAGCAAATAAATTAACTGTTTACTCTTCTAATTAACTGATATTTCTACTTACATTACACAAAACCATTTTTTTTAAATATGTGAAGCACAGAACTCTGGTTTAACATATATTTCAATATATTTTGTATTTTTATTAATAATGAATAAGAAACTATAATTATTTCATTTGAGACATTTTCAAATAACCTCATGAGTACAGTAATACATAAGTTTAAAACTCAATGTATTTTATGGGGTTTTTCAAGAAACATTAGGAAAGTTTTTAAAATTAAATTTAAAGGGATGTAGGCACAGAAGCAGTAGCAAATTCTGGATGTTGTTGTGTTCCTACCAACACAGCCCTGTAGGAACAACTCCAAAAGCACGACTACCAGTGGTCCAGGATGCTGGCCATATTGAGCCTGATGGAATCACGTCAGAGACTATATCTTCACTCTTCCAATGGGAACCTGAAGTCACTACGTACAATTCTGGGGGAAACTCTCTTGAATGCTATTTCAGTTAACATTATGATTTCCTTATATTTCTGACCAACTCCTAAATGATCACAGAGCCATGGTAATATTAATGTCCATCAGACACCTGAGCTGGTCATTAAAACAATTTACTCCTTTGTAGGAAATATTGTGGTACTGATAAAATTCTGGAAGAACCTCTGGGACTCAGGATGCATCTGAGATCTGTGACACTTCACCAGGGCTGATTGCCACAGATGCAAATTGCATACACATTTGAAATGTTTTAATAATTAAAGAGAAAGTAAACGCCTTTCTTAACTGAGAATTCTGCCTTTGTTTTGACTCCTCATATACTTTCTCATATTTGGGCCTTGATGTTTATAAACACAAAAAACTAAATAATAAGCCTTAGAAAAGTATGCTTTCTTGAATGAGAAGCGTTTTCATGTCTCAAAGTTGCTTGGCTGTTGACCAAAGAAGGAATCATCAAAGATAAATTGTAGAGAGCTGAGCCAGAGCTTCTTGAGTAGCTTTCAAAAAATATTGGAATTAATACTTCACACAAAATATAAAGGAGGGAACTTATCATGAACTCATAAGGATTCCAGCGATGGGGACAATTTTGTGGTTCAGATTTTCTAATGGAAATTTAAGATGATTGATCATTTCAGAAACTGAAATATTCCTTTCAACTCTAGGATTATAATTTCAGTTTATTTTATTGAATGAGAAATGGATTCCCTCTGTTGTTTACTTTACCAAATTCAGTGTTATTTTATTCAGGTCTGTGAGTGTTTTGCCTGTAAGTATGACTGTGTATGACATGCGTGCCTGGTGACAATGGAAGCCAAAAGAGTATGTCAGTTCCCATGGAACGGGAGTTACAGATGGTTGTGAGACACCAGGTGGGTGCTGGGAATTGAACCCAAGTCCTCTGGAAATACAGTTGAGTGTTAGTGATCACTCGGCCATATCTCCTGTCACTGATCTACCTCCTCAGTGTCTCCCCAAGTCTCCCTCTCAAATTCATGCCTTGTATAAATTATGTTATAAAATTATTTTTCTCACAGATAAAGAGTATGCCTATGTAATCACTGCAAAATGTACTGAGTTCAATTTGTGTAGAATTGACTACTTGGGCATGAGTACCCTTTAAGGGGATGCAATAATGAAGAAATATAATTAGTCTTTCTTCAACAGCCTATGATTTCTATAAGTCTTCAGCTAGGGAAAGGGTCTTGTGACTCCTTTTTCCTCCCTGCTTGAATATTGACTTGTGTGGGAAAGCTTTGTGTATATATAACATTCCCCAGGAATCCATGCTTATTCTAGAACCTGGGGAGCCGCTGAGGAAGCAAGGCAGCTGAAGCTGTGTATTCAATTGGATGTTTACAGTTTGTCCATTGTAATGCCATACTTGTTTGTCTAGATATGTTCATGTATGGTCCCCAAACAAGCTTTGAATCATGGACACCTAACATTGACAATAATCACATGAGCTTTTTCAGACAAGGTTTTTTGGCCAAGTCCCTTCTTTCCTGTCTCAGTTGCAAATTTGTATAGCAAATGCTAAGCTAAGAAATGTACTGATTCTCCCTAAAGCAAGATCTCAATTCTGAATGATCTTATCCAGAGAAATGATAGGGGTGCACCTGCCTTTCCCTAAAGAAAAAAGGGAGAAGGCATGTGTAAACACAGAGAAGGCATAAGCATTAGGACAAGTTTCTGATTCTGACATGGATATGGGGTCTTCAGACTCTGAACAGGAAAAAAAATTCAACTACATTTTTTAAAATCATCTCTCTACTGTAGTTTCTGTTGAAAATTATAGAAGGTTAGAAATACAAATGCACAAGATTGATTGAACGTGTGCGTGTGGCGGGTGAGTGTGTAAACAAATGACCGTCTCAGATTGGGACATGAAACAGAATAGCAACACACTCTTTACAAATGGCTTTGTAAAATTAGCATAAGAATATTTTAATGGAAGATGCTGCTGATAGTTGGTTTCATTTCCTTTCTATCTTTGAGACAGAATTTCACAGTCTAGCCCCTGCTGACCAGCTGTCTCCTGCTTAATTTTTTAATAGAACAAGGTGTTGATTTTCCTCAGTCATAAACGTTTGGAAACATTTTAGCTCTACAGCATAATCTTTTCGTTTTGTATTAAGCTACTGCATCTAGCCTCCACTATACTAATATAGTTTACATTTAGAATACACCTTTTGATATACCTTAGTCTCCATTATAACTGTAAAAAGTGGACACATATGCAAAGGCCTGTTTGTGCTTTTTCCTTCCCTGCTTAGCCTGAAAGAATGAACTACTGAGACTCTTTGCTTACTTTTTTCTTGCCAAAATGTATCTCCTTTTTTATATTTTAGAAAGCTATCTTTATTGAATAAGTAAAGTGTACAGTGAATACACATATATTTTATTTAAATAACATGAAGTCATGTGAGTTCTGGGGAGATGGCTTGGTGGATAAACTGCATATCACATAGGCGGGAGGGAGTACATGTCATGTATATCCACAGGAAAAGTCACCTGCAGTGTTGCACATCTGTAACTCCAAGCCTAGGTAGACAGCCTCTGTTTCTAAAAATAAGATGAAAAATGATGAAAAGAATACTTGACCTTTGTCCTTGGCTTCCACATACGTGCAGGCTTGCACATACCAATATAAAAAATGTATGGTTGCCTCATATCCTTCCACATACATGTTCACACACACACACACACAGACACACAAACATACACACACACATACAAATGTAAAACATTTATAAAAACAAAATAAACAAAAACACATAAGTCAACTTTTTAAACACTTGAATTAAAATTACATTACTTTTCTCTTTCTTTTCCTTCCTCTACTACCACAAGCTACACTGCCTTGAATGACTCCCCTGTGTCCTTCTCACTTTCAAGTTGACAGTGTGTTTATATTAAAACCATATACACACCATCAACAAAATAGACTCAGCACATTATGTATGTGCATATACAAATCCATATACATCCTTATATAATATGCTACAATAATAATAATAAATAAATGAGCGTTTTATAAACATATTCTGGGAGTGACAAAATGTGTTTGGAAACATAATCTTTCAAAAATATAATCGTTGTATGACTGTTAAAATTGTTTTAACCATTTATGATCCATACCTGGTTCAACTCCAATAAATAACCAGAAGTTGTAAAGAAAGACTTTATGGCTCAGTGAGAAATAATAAGTTGGCATTTTTTAAAAATTATGCCAACTGTGTAGAGAAATTCTTTTGTTTTCTATTGGATTGTATTATAAATTGATTTTCTTCAATGACAAAATATCACTAAGTATTTTGGATGGAATTTAAGTTATTAAACACTCATTATCTGGGATAAAACCCCATGTATTCTTACATTTAAAGAGGGTTTTGCTATGGTGTGATAGGAAGTAGATAAGAGATAGCCAGAAAAAAATTCATGGACATCACCAAAACTGAGACTATGTAGAAGACATCAAGTAACACAATTTTCTTACCTCATCATGGTTAGGCTCACAGCAAAGACAGATGGGCAGACATCTACAAATTTATCTAGCACAAGTTTTAAGTGATATGAAAAATTTCTGTCAGAGGTCTAGGGGAAGGGATAGGGAAAAAAAGGGAGAAGTGATAGAAAAAGGGAAATACAATTGAGGGGATAACAATTGAGATGTAATCTGAATAAAATATAATAAAAAATACCTAAAAAGATTCAAAGATGTATGATTGTGTATTTCATGAAAAGGTTTAATAATGATAGAAAAATTGATGTTTTTAAGTTTGCACATTTCAAATCTGAACCATAATAGGTATGTAGCCCATGTTGTCCGAAAGTAGCTTTTTTTTTTTCTTTTGTGGTGGTGCTAAGCCTGGAACTCAGGCACACTTCCTTCATGTACAGTGAGGGAGCAAGCAGTCTGTCAATAAGAGACACATTCACTTTCCCAAATACATCTCACATACAGATTGATTTTTTAAGAATTATATTCTTATTGAAGTTATAGTAGCATATCTAGGAATGTGGGAGCGTAAGTTGTGATACATTTATTCCCGTTCAGCCTTCTAACTTAAGTCTCTAATCTATGCTTCTGATGTCCATTGGTCCAGCTATAATGTAGCAGCATCTTCATCTTCTTCTCTGAAGGTCAACTCTATGGTCACTAGCCTCTTTCTGCACAGCATGTCCTATATTACTCCTAGGCCCTGGCACTGAAAACAGAGACATCCTTGAGGGAATTGGGTTCAGCGTAATAGCTTTAACTGCTCTTACCTTGACTGGTAGGCTGGGCACATTCTGTTGTTCTTAAATTCATACTGCTTTAAAAAAAAATTCCCATCATTCTTTTTCTTGCTTCCCTCATAAAAGGGAGAATACTACTGCTGGAACTTGGAAGAATACCCCATAATTCTCCTTATAAATATCTTAAATGTGATTGCCAATGTGAAAAACAAAGGGTATAGGGGTGGCCAGCACAGAGAAAACACTCTGATTCTCACAAATAACAGCATTATTTTACACAACTTCTTCAGTGCAGGAAAGGGTTGATGAAGCCAACAGGCCAGTGAATCCTGTTCCTTTCACCCTAGACAAGATAGAATGTCATTGCTGTAGAGACACTGGGACCTGTAAGGGTGGAGCCAGCAAATGAAACAGACTAAAGTCTCATGCAGTGGCCAACTTTATTTAGAGACTCAGACAGTTTCTCTGGTAGTTAAGATAAAGATCACATGAGTAACATTTTCATGAGTTCAGGCTGTACAGAGTCACAAGGACAAGCAAAAATATGTGTTTCCAGTAGAGGCATATAAAGGATACTTTAAACATTTAATTGAATATCAACACCAAGCAATAATGAGTATGTGGAAGTAAACTCACTTCTCTTCGCTGTACCTTGGAGGAGCGTAAAACACAGTCGATTAACATTTGCATGTACTGAAGAAACTGAGGTGGCCAGACTCTTCTTCCTTTTCTCACAAACACTCAGAATTCTCCTCACAGCTCTGTTCCTCAACCACGCTCTAACAGTAGCTAATGTTTGAGTTTCATTTGGAGGTGCTGGACATTCACTCTCCTTTCAGGAGATAAAAGAACGGCTAGAGCTACAACAGCTCCTAAACAGTTTGCAGTAATTAAGATGCCTGACACAAGTGGTGGTGAGACGTTGTGTTTCCTCAGTTGTTAGGCTCAGAGTCTCACTTATGACACATCTTTGTAGCCTTCAAGAGCCCATTGAGGAATACTTTCTACAGGCTGTATCCACGTCACAGGAGGGCACAGTTGGGTGCTTGCAGAGAACCAAGAGATTGATAACTGGCATAGGTGCCAGGCACCATCTCCCCTGTACCATCTGCTTCTCTTCTCCTGTCCCCCTCTTATAAATTTGAGCCGAAGTCTGAATTCTTATCTTGGAGTACAATCTGGATTAGAGACAATACAATTTCCCTCAACCCTCACAAGTTTTTAGCTATGGGAGAATCCTTGTAATGAAAGGTTATCTTAACATGAGCAATTCTATTGATCACTCAGCCATGTCAGGTAGGGGAGAAGTACTTCTCTGCAGTGTAACTCCTCTCAAAGCAATGGTCAGGACTCTGTCCTTAACAACAGGGTAACAAATGTGGAGTGCTGGACCATGAGGAAGAAGCTCCACGTCTTGGGGATGGATACATGCTGGTGGTATCTCTGAGCTGGCCATTATCAACAAGGCAAGGCTCACATCTCTGGCTTTAGATGGAAGATACTTAGAGTCTCCTCCAACTTCAGGCCAATCAGGAGAAAAGATAGAGATCTCCTTTCCTCCTGTTCTCCTCAGACACACAATCCCCACTGGTGCAGTCAGTGATATTTCAGTTCTCTTTGGCTTCAGAAAGTCTTCCCTCTGCACAGTCTGAAATTGTGATTGTAATGGAATTCTTCACTTCAGGATGCGTCTCTACCAACCAAGATGAAAATTCCAGCAACTAAATGCCCAAGGAAATAAATGATTAAGGCCGATTTTCAGCACCCAATTTAAATAAAATCTATCTCAGGAGACAAAAAGGGAGAATAAAGGGATGAGTGGGTGGAGGTTGAGGCCCCTCCCTGGAGAAGAGGACAAATCAGACCATCTCACAATTTGGCACACATATATTCTAGAATTTTAATTTGTGTTTTAACTAACATACGTATAAACACTGTACTCTATGACTTTTTATGCATTCTATATCTCATTTGCTTTAATTGACTTTTACCTCTCATCCCTTTTCCTCCCATCTCTCTGCTCCTGCATTTTGCTCCTTTTTTAAATTTTTATTTTATTAATTTATTCATATTACATCTCAATGGTTATCCCCTCCTTTGTATCCTCCCATTCCTCCCTCCCTCCCATTTTCCCCTTACTCCCCTCCCCTATGACTGTGACTGAGGGGGATTACCTCCACCTGTATATGCTCATAGGGTATCAAGTCTCTTCTTGGTAGCCTGCCATCCTTCCTCTGAGTGTCACCAGATCTCCCCATCCAGGGGACGTGGTCAAATATGAGGCACCAGAGTTTATGTGAAAGTCATTCCCCACTCTCCACTCAACTGTGGAGAATGTCCTGTCCATTGGCTAGATCTGGGTAGGGGCTCGAAGTTTACAGCCTGTTTGCTCTTATACCCTCTCCCCCTAGTACCTGGCTTTCACTTTCATGTCACATGTGTCCTATTAAGCTCCCATAATTCTTCCCTTATCTAGCTTCAGGATTTATATCTCCATTCACTCGCACAAAATTACACATATCCAAAAATTAGAAGCTAGAATGCACATATAAGAAAGAACATGAAGTATTTACCTTTAAGCCTGAGTTACATCATGTAACATACTTTTCCCCAGTACAGCTCAATATCCTGCAAGTTTCTTAATTCTACCTTTCTTTATGGTTGAATAAAATTCAGCTGTGTATAAGTACCATGTTTGGATAATGAGCCATTCATTCATCTGTTGATGAACATCTAGCATGTTTCCTTTTTCTTGGTTGCTGTGAGTAGAGCATCAGTGACATAGAAGAGCTACTATCTATGTAGGAGGATGTGGGGTCCTTTTATATAAGTGATACAGCTGTGTCATATGAATATTTTATATGTAACTTTCTTAGAAACATCCATACATACTCCATAGTAACTCTACAAACTGTAACTAACCACAGGCACAATTGGGAAGAAATTAGATACAGCCTTGTATTTGTTAAGACTGTTTCTTTCTGTTTTCTAATATTATTTAAAATACAGTGAAATTGTGCTGTGGGTTTAATGACACTAAGTGGCTGGAACAAAAATCTTTCATTCTGAGGTAAGTAAAAAGACACTGGTTTTTATCCTGGGTCCAGGACCTCTTTTGTGACATAAGGATTCTAACACAATATGCATGTCCTCTGACAGAAACAATGATGCTAGTTTCCTTGCTTACAAATGGCTAGGTCCATGGCTACTAAGAACCTTCTACCATAGACTGGAGGACATTTCTATGCCCAGGGGAAGCCAGAGACCTTCTGAGAGAAGGAAAGAGTCCTGTAAAGGAGGCCAGCCTGAAGCCAAATAATGGAATAAACCTGAATTTATGATAAGAAAGTGAGACAAATAGCTACCTTCTTAATAAGTTATGTACTTACACACTCGAAGAGACCCTACCTCCCATTGCTTTCTTGACTTCTAGAAGACAAAAAGTAACTGTTTTTTTTTTCTTTTTCCATCTCCCTCTTCATAGCATCTGCTGATTCAAGGAGTTGTCTTTCTTATTGGTTTTTTTTTAAGTGTCAGACAGTCTTCATGTCTCCTCTCAAGCCCATTTGTACATTATTTTTTATCTATGAGAGTAAGAACCTGCAACAGGAAACTGCAGCTCCCATGGGAGCAACTGCCCCATGGCTTCCCTCAGTCACCTCCCACCACATGACCCTCTTCTGACCTTTCTGCATAGACATCCCTGTGTGTGGTCTTGCTACAACCATGTTACCTTTGTGTTTACTTGAATCTCACACTGCCTTCAGACCTTACCCTCATGAGCACTTCCTGTAGACTTCTGAATGGAACAATTTTCGAGTACTTTCTAGTGTAGCTTTGGAGAACGTTTCACATAGCAATTAGCCTACGATGCCATTGTTGCCGAATCCCTGTTCTTTTCTTGGAGAACACAGAACAGAAATGATTAGACACTACTCATGACAGAAATTTGATGGGGAAAAAGCCAGAACTCTGATGTCCCCAACAATCTAGTCTCAGCCACCTACCCAAAATATGCCATGTAAAGAGAGAAGTAGTGTGGGAGAGCAGAGACGGCATTCACTCAGTGTTTACATATTACTAAATGGAACTGATAAAAGGAATCCTATGTCCATAATCAGAGTGATGACATGGAGCTTAGGCTGAAATATAGGAAGAAGTGGGGAAAGGGACAAGATGGGTAGTTGTAGGGTGTGTGTAGTTGGGCCCTAGGTGTGCTCTAACTGAAACTCTCTAAGTTCTTTACAACATGATTGGACCTCTGCCATTCCTTAAGAGGATTGATTTGGTTGCAGTAAGATGATCACTCTGCTTCAGTGTGCAGTCCCACAGTACTGAGGATGGGGCGTGTCTATCTGAAAAGGCTTTGTTCTTATTTATGTCTACACTTTCGGCCAAAATAAAAGAGACAGATAGAAAAATGAGACAGTGGTTGTCTGCCTTCTTTCCTCCATTTAGTTACTCTATAGGTCCAAGTGAAGTGTCAGCACTTTCGAGAAAAGTATCTCCTAACTTGCCATTTCCAGTGGGTTGCTGAGACACTCCACGTCAAAGCCACAGAAATAACTGTGGACATCCAGACAGGTTAACCTTCAAAAAAGCTGGAAGAGAAGGGGTCTTAAAAAGGGAGAACAAACATTCAGGTCCTAATAGAGCTTCAAAAGGAGAGATGTATCACATGAAAGGGGCCTAAGGCATGGAGATGGGGAGCCATGAGACTGAGAGAGCTAGCAAGGAGCAAGAGTGAGGTAGAGGTATGTCCAATCTACAACAATTTCATTGAGCACAGGCAGGAGTAAGACTGTTCCCTCCCTGCCCTGAGTCTGCATGTCTCAGCGCATATAGCCTCACAACACTGCCTCTGCCATCCTTGAGACTGTCATATAGCCTGCTGTCCAGGTTAGAGTATAAATTTCCTCTCTCCTTATAAGGCCATGCCTTGCAAGCACCTGGAATTCTTCTTCATGGAAATGAAGGATTCTCAACACCTTGGCCCCAGCCAGTGATGTACACTAGCCTTGAAGGCCGGTACACACTCCCCCTAAGATTCAAATAGCCTTTGTTCCCTTTAATTAAATGAGCTGTCTCACTGAAGTTGTCTCACTAGAAAGCTGTTTCTCAGCCACTCACTCCATCCACCTGCCCCGGCTGAGGTTCTTTCCCTCCAGTCCAGCTCCGTATACAACAACCCTGCATACGGTAAGGGGAGAAGAGGACATAGGGCAGCACTAAGGAAAGACGCTCTGAGTCACCAGAATTAAGTGATTTATAATGCATAAGGGTTTTTAGAGATGGCAAGAAGTTCCTCACCATGTGACTTACCTTGTCCTACCATATCTAAACCTAAAGCTTACATTGGTATAAGTTCCAAAATCCTGCGTTCTCCAAAGTTCCATTACAACTACATGACTTCATGATATGTCCCACAGAGATGCTTTATTTGCAAACCAATATATCAGACAATGTGGCCTTCAGTGGGTTTCTAGAAGCAAAGTGTGAGATGCCCTATGTCTTGTATATTTCATGTCTATAAAACTGGTGCCGTGTGAACAGTAGTTCAAAATTCTTCTGATAATGTGGAAGGGAACCTCAACCCATTGGCCCACTGTTACTTGGGACTTTGTGTGACTACACTGGGGAAGCACTTTCCTGTGTTTTTGAGCAGGAAGTTCCTTCAGTGCCATGCTTAAGTTAGGATCTCTCCTTTCAAACTTACTTACATTTTCAGAAGATGGAGGCTTTGATGTGGGGTCTTACCCTTGTGACATCTTTCATGCTGTGGTAGTACACAGCAGGAAGCTTCTCTCTGTTGCCACTGATCTCTTTAATTACTAGTGCTTTTTGGTCAATACCCTTCTCACCCCAAACACTAATCCTGCTACCTTGAAGTTCTTCAAATATTTTTTTTTATCTGTTTGTTTGACATTTGGCTCTTTGTCACAATAGGCTTTTACATTAAACACACTTGGTTTCTCAGGATATGTGCAGAGTGCAGCCAGATTTTTTGTTTTCTAGAATAACACACATGGTATCTAGACAGGTTCCTAGGAAAATCTTGTTATTCCCTGAAACCTCATGAGCTGGACCTCCAGTGCTGTCACTATTTCTGCACTCTTTGTCCAGACTTATCTAGAATGGTCTACTAAGTCTGGCTTATAGTATCTGAAGTCTTTTCTTACCTGAAGTTCCAATTCCTTCACATTTCTCCATTCCACCAGCTTTAAACACTTAAACTGCATCAGGCCTATCACAACATGGTTTTCTCTCTTTGTACTGTCTACATTTTCTGATAAACAAAATTTCAAAGACTAAAGAGTTTAAAAATTGCTGGTCTGATATTTTAATTAAATTTTGTCAGGGTTATTTTTACCGCTCCCCTCCCCCCCACCCCCCCCCCCCCCCCCGCCGCAAAGACCTATTCTTTGCCCACCTCTCTCTCAGACCTCCCGTTCTACATGTTGGACCAATGTATATCGAGGCATATACTTTTAAATTGTGTTGATGTATGATGCCCTCTGTTCTTTTACTATAAGAACTCTATGAGACTGTTTCCATACTGGAACAGGAAACCTGGAGGAACCTAGTTCCACGGTTTTGGGGCCATGTTTTGCTGATATTTGGCTCTAGTATAAGTTATTTCACTCTTACTTTTATGAGATATGTGTTTTCTTGTATATGTTGGCACTTATGATTCTACCTTTGTTACTTTTCCTGTTTCTGTGATTAAAATACCCTGTCAAAAGCAACTTAATGAGAGAAAGGATTCAGTTCACCTAGATAAGGAAGTTATGGTGACAGGAGCTTAAAGCAGCTGGTGCACCAGCCACCAGGGACCAGATGGTGACGACTGCAGGTACTCGGCCTGCTTTCTCCTTTGTACTCAGTCTAATAACACAGCAGCCCATGTAGCAGTGCCACTTGTTTTCAAAGTGGATCTCTCTTCCTTAATTAACCTAATTTAGACAATTCCTCACCAATATGTCCTGAAGTGTTTCTAGGTCCTGCTAAGATGACACCCAGTATTAACAATCGCACTGATTCTTTATCATATTTAACAATTTTCCTAAGATTGGGTGTTGCATGCAGTGTACATATTGCCTGAATAAAAATCCAATAGCCTAAAAAGCATTTGATCAATCAAAAACATTTTGTCAGTCACTTAACTTGAAAAAGTTTCAACTTATAATATTTTGCAGTTTTGTTGGATTTTCATCAGTTTGATTAAAGAGACAGAGAGAGAGAGAGAGAGAGAGAGAGAGAGAGAGAGAGAGAGAGAGAGAGAGAGAGAGAGATGAATGGAGCAAAGGATCTGTCAAGCTCCTAATGATCTTGTAATTCCATTTTCCATTAGCATTTTAAAAAGTCAGAAAATGCATAAGCCATTTCTTTTGCAATCTCCTCATTCACTTCTGTTTAAAAGGCTTTCTGGTCTAAGAGTTCTGCATTCATTGAACATCACTCAAGTTCTGCCTGGGAGTTACATATTCATAACACTCGTGTGGCTTATCTCTGATCACTACAATGAGGCTTTAGTTCTCATAAGAAAAGTGCAACAGCCTTCCTGCAGTGCTTGATAATAGCTGATTAAAATACCAAAAGCACAAATAAAAAAGAGGAAACAAAAATATTCCATGAAGTATATTGAAGACAAAAGCTTAGATGCAACAAAGCTCTACACTGAATTATAGCATCATCCTGACAGGATCAAAGGGCAAATCTTGGTAAAGTAAACAGCAGAGAGAACCCATTTCTCATTCAATAAAGGAAAATGAAATTATAAATCCTAGAGTTGAGAGGAATATTTCAGTTTCTGAAATGATCATTCATCTTAAATGTCCATTAGAAAATCTGAACTAAAAAATTGTCCCCCATCTCTGGAATCCTTATGAGTTTATAATAAATTCCCTCCTTTATATTTTGTGTGAAGTATTAATTCCAATATTATGTATCAAAATAAAACAGCAAGTGGGCTCTAAAAAATTGTAATCATGCAAAATCTTCCCCCACTTTCATTCTCTGTTGCTTGACAACAGGCAATTTAGAAAAGAAAGCAATGTTGCTGATAATTCCAGATTCAGGTCCATTATTGAAAAGAAGTGACAATGGCAGGAGCTGGAGACAGTTGGCCACATCACATCCACAGTCAAATCAAACAGACATAAAGGCATGCATCTTGGCTCCTGCTCCACTCCCTCTCTACAGTTGCAGGCAAAGATCTGTATCTAGGAAATGGTTCAACAATAGACTGACGAGTCTCCCCACGTCGCTTCCTGAATGATCAAGACAATCTCCCTAAACATGCCCATAAGCGAAACTGATCAAGACAGTTTCCCATTCAGACTCTCATCCTAGGTTATTCTAGTTTTTGTCCATTTGATAATAAATCATCACCAATCTCATATTTCTGAGGATTCCATACCTGGGGTCTTATCAAATATTTTTTGGTAGAATTCTGGTTTGAATATGACAGTCTGAAAGCTTGATAGGGTAGGAATATTGTTTCAGGTTGTTCTGGAAGTCATAGTAGTTTGCGTAAGGAGAGAACACCCATTTCCCATAAGGATCATAACACTGACTTCTGTGGTCCAAGAAATAAAGAAGTAAATTTCAGACCTAATCTAATATATATATATATACACACACACACACATACACACATCCTTATTCATGTTGTGGGGAAAAACATAAAGGCATGTACACCATCAGGTCCAAATTACAGGTAACTGGTAATCAGGCAACCACATCTGAGTCACATCCAGCTATTTCTTTTATTTCCATGACTTGTCTGATTGTTTCTCGTATCTACTTCATCCATGAAAAAATTTTCAAACTGCAAATCTTCCTTCCACATATTCTGCTCTGCTAATTAGGAGATTTAGGAAATTAATAAAGGATACATATTTGAAATGTTATCATTGAAAATCTCCAAATGGTTTTTCATGGTGTGCCTTGGTAAAAACCATTCAAAGCACATCTTTCCATCTTCTAATACCGTCTTCAATTTTTATCTTCAGAGACGTGAAGGTCTTGTCATACAAGTCTTTAAATTGCTTGGTTAGAGTTACAACAAGATACTTTATTTTATTTGTGGCTATTTTTAACTTTGTGGTTTCCCTAGTTTCATTCTCAGCCTATTTGTCATTTGCATACAGGAGGGCTACTAGTTTTTTAAAAATTAATTTTGTATCCAGCCACTCTGCTATAGGTGTTTATAGCTGCAGGAGTTCTCTGGTAGGTTTTTTGGGGTCACATATATACCATCATATCAACTGTGAAGAGGGATACTTTGAAATCTTCCTTTCTAATTTGTGCCCCCTTTAGTTGTCTTATTACTCCAGGTAGGATATCAAGTAATATATTGAAAAGATATTAAAAATTGGCAACCTTGTCTTGTCTCTGATTTCAGTGGGATTGCTTAAAGTTTCTCTCCATTTACTTTGATGTTAGCTATTGGCTTGCTGTATATTGCCTTTACTACATTTATATACGTAACTTGTAACCCTGATCTTTCCAAGACTTTTAAGATGAAAGAATTTAGGGTTTTGTTGGACTCTTTTTTGACATATAATGAGATGAACACGTGGTCTTTGTTTTTCAGTTTCTTTACATGGTGGATTATGTTGATGGATTTCCATATATTGAACCACACTTGTATGCCTGGGATGAATCCTACTAGACCATTGTCGATGATATTTTTGATGCGTTCTTGGATTCTGCTTGTGAATATTTTGTTGAGTATTTTTTCATCAATATACATAAAGGAATTTCGTCTCAAATTTTCTTTTTTTTTTTTTTTTTTTTTTTTTTGGTTGTTGGTGTAGTTTAGGTATCAGGGTGACTGTGGTCTATTGCAATAAGTTTGGCAATGGTCCCTCTGTTTCTATTTGTACAATAGTATGAAGAGTATTAGCTTTAACTATTCTTTGAAAGTCTGATAGAATTCCACACTGAAGCCATCTGTCCCTGGACTTTCAGAAGATGGAAAAATGTCTAATCTTCAGTGATCCGTATGATTTGCAGAGTGAAAATGGCCATCCTGCCAAAAGCAATCTACATATTTAACACAATTTCAATCAAAATACCAACAAAATTCGTGGCAGACCTTGAAAGGAAAATTCTCAACTTCAAATGGAAAAACAAAAAACTCAGAATAAGTAAAACAATCCTATATAATAGAAGAAATTATGGAGATATCTCCATCCCTGACTTCAAGCTATACTACAGTACAATGTAATTAAAGCACCATGGAACTCTAATAACAATAGACTGGTTAATCAGTGGAAACAAATTGAAGACCCAGAAATAAACCCATAGGACAATGGACACTTATTTTTGACAAAGGAGCCAAAATCATACAATGGAAAAAAAGAAAGCATCTCCAACAAATGGTGCTTTTCTAACTGAATATCTACATCTAGAAAAATGCAAAAAGATCCATATTTATCACCCTGCACAAACCCAAGTCCAAGTGGATCAAATATATCAACATGACACCAGATATACTAACTCTATTAAAAGAGGGAGTGGAAAGATCTGTGAATGCATTGGCATAGGAGAAAGCTTCCTTAACAAAACACCAACAGCTCAGGCTCTAAGATTAACAATTAACTTACTGGACTATATGTGGGTCCTCTAGTAAGGGGATTGGGAACTGTCTCTAACATACACTCTGTTGCCTGTTTTTTGATCACCTATACCCTTGAGAGGACTGCCTTGCCAGGCCAAAGAGGAAGAGGAGGAGCTCAGTCCTGATGTGACTTGATAAGACAGGATATGGGGATAAGGTGAGGGGGCCTTCACTTTTTTGAGGAATAGGGGAGGGAGAAAAAGGGAGGGAGGATGGGATTGAGAGAAGAGGAGGATCACAGCTACAGATGATATGTGAATAAATTAGTAAATTATTTTTAAACATCAAAAACAAACAAACAAACAAAAGTTCTATTCTCTGCTTGCATTTTGTTGCAGAGAATACAACGATTACATTCTTTACAGGAAAAAACATCTTTGGCATGAAATAAGTATTCTGCATGTTGTTGACGAGAAAAGAGGAAATATTAAGCCCTGTTTTCTTGATTTTTGTGACTAAAGGTTCCGTAGCTTATGTTGAACTTTTTCCAAAGCCAACTACCTGATTAGAAGGTCAGTGACTTTAGAGAGGATGGAATATTGCAGGTTATGGCATAATTACAGTTGATATTCAGTACCTTTGCATCTGACTTAACATCCTTGTGACTATCAGATAATATACTTTGGAGTATATTAACTTAGTAGACCATGGGTTTCTGCAAATGTAAATGAGTTTTCCCTCAGTCAGTATCTGAAATCTGTAATGGAGAATTTTGCAACTTGCTGATGTTTTCTTTAATGTATTTAACAAGTGACTTGATTTACCTCATGTTTCGTCTTGTTACTACAGAACTTTATACAACTCGAGCTACCCAAGAGCATGAAATTTTAGATGTCCTGAATCTGAGTCTGTGTTCCTGGGTCATGGTAGTTTGTGTTGGGTCCAGATAATCTGTCTCACTTTTGAGGAGGAAGCTGTTTCTTCTCTAGGCAAGGCTTAGCTTTGTAGTCATGTAAGAATTTTTCTCTGTGGCCTTAAATACATAATGGATGTCGGAGGTTAAGAAATAGTTGAAAACATGAGTTTTGTAAGTTCTCTGTTTATTTCTGGGCCTGATGAAAGCTTCTCTGCCATTGGCTCACATTTAAACTTGCTGTAACTTACTTGTTGTTCTGTCCTTGATTGATTTTTTAATTAATTAATTAATTAATTTGACATGCCAATCATAGGCCCTTCTTCTTCTGCTCCCAGTCACCCCCTCCTTCTTCCCCCACCCCCTCCCTTATTCCTCAGAAGGGTAGATCTCCCTCTTACCGACCCATTCTAGCTCATCAAGTTGTATCAGGACTGAGCATCTCTTTTTCCCCTGTTGTATGGCAAGTCAGCTCTGCCAGAGAGAAGTGATCAAACAGCAGGCAATATAGTCCATGATGGAGACAGCCCCTGCTCCCCTTACTAGGGGACCCATATGAAGCCCAACTGACCATCAGCTATATCTGTGCAGCGGTCCTAGGTCCAGTCTATGCATGGTCCTTGGTTGGTGCTTCAGTCTCCACAAGCCACTTTGGGCCCTAGTTAATTGGCTCTGTTGTTCCTGTGTAGCTCCTGTCATCTACAAGTCCTTCTATTCGTCCTCCAAATTTTCCACAAGGCTCCGTATGCTTTGCCCAGTGATTTGCTGTGACTTTTTGCATCTGTTTAGATGCACTTCTTGGTGGAGTGTCTCAGAGGACAGCTAAGCTATACTCCTGTCTGTTAACACAGTAGAGTATCATTAATAGTGTCAGGGATTAGATCTCTCCCATGGTGTCGGTCTCAGGATGGGCCAAGCATTATTTCCACATTCACTCAATTTCTGCTCTACTTAACCACTAGGAATCTTGTCTAGTTAGAGGTGTCCTCTTCAGTTTCCATAGCCCTTGCTACTAAAGGTCTCAGCTAGAGTCCCTCTTATATCATCTGAGATGCCTAACCTGACTTTGGTCTCCAGCTTGTCACAGAGGTGCCCTTATCCACAATTTTAATTTTCTCTGCAGGCCTCCTATCCTCCTGTCCCTGATCTCCAATGTCTGATCTCTACCCTCATTTTTCTCTGTGCTACCTCTCCTGCCTTGTTCCCTCTCTTCATATACTACCCCTGTCTATTCTATTTCCCATTTAGTGTGAGATTTAAGCTTTGTCCTTTAGATCTTCTTTGTTACTTATCTTCTTTATCTCTGGGAATTGTAGAATAGTTGTCCTGTACTATATGGTTAAAATCCAAATACATGTGAGTACATACTATGTGTGTATTTCTGAGTTTGGATTACATGAAGGAAGATGATCTTGTCTAATTCTGTCCATTTGCCTGAAAGTTTCATGATTTCATTGTTTTTAATAGCTAAATAATATTCCACTGTGTAAATGTACAAGGATTTCTTTATCCATTCTTCAGTTGAGGGATATCCAGCTTCTAGCTATTACAAATAAAGCTGATATGAACAAAGTTGAGCAAGTGCCTTGATGTATAGTAGAGCATCTTCTGGGTATATTTCCAGGAGTGGTATGGCTGGCTATGGAGGTAGCATTATTCCAAGTTTTCTGAAAAAGTGTCTGAATGACTTACAAAGTAGTTCTACAAGTTTGCAGTCCCATCAGCAATGGAAAGTGTTCCTATTTCTACACATCCTCACCAGCATGTGTTCCTCCTGTTTCTAGAGTATTCCTATTAGCTCTTCACAGAAAGTCTGGTAGAATTCTGGGCTAAAACCATCTGGTTCTGGCCTGCCTTTGGATGGGAGAGGGTTTTTTTTTTTACATATACATTTATATTATTATACATATATACAACAAACTACATATAGAAAGAAGAATCACAAAACAATCAGGAATTATATAAATGCTATATTCATAGTGTGTTAGCTATTTGTATTTGGCAGGCTTGAAGAAAACATATTTCCTATCTGGGGGAGTCTCAAATTCTGAAGGTAATTCAATATCTATCATATTTCATCTCTAACAACTTAAAACATTTATCTAGTCCTAAACCGTCTCAACCCCTAAATAACTCAGCTTAATTATAAATCAAACTATCTGATCTTCAACCTTAGAGAGTTTTAATGACTGCTTCTATTTCCTTAGGGCTTATAGCAGTTGTTTAAACTGTTTACATGATCTTGATCTAACTTTATCAAGTAAAATCTATCAAGAAAATTGTTCATTTCATTTGATTTTTTATTTTGTGGAATGTGGGTTTTTCAAATAAGACTTAATAATTTTTTGGATTTCCTCAGTTCCTAAGTTCCCCTTTTTATTTCTGATTTTGTTAATTTGCATTTTTTGTCTCAGCTTCCCTCCTTCTCTCTGTCTCTGTCTGTCTGTCTCTGTCTGTCTGCCTCTCTCCTCTCTCTCTCTCTCTCTCTCTCTCTCTCTCTCTCTCTCTCTCTCTCTCTCTCACATCTTTTAGTTAGTTTGGCTAGGGACATGTCTGCCTTGTTTCTTTTCTCAAAGTACCAGCTTTTGGTTTCATTGATTCTTTGAACTTTTTTCTTTGTTTCTAATTTACTCATTTCAGCTCTTTGTTTGATTATTTCCTCTCATTTACCTCTTTGTTGTGCTTTCTTGTATTTGCTGTTGTTGTTTATTTTACTAAAGCTTTCAGGTGAGCTGATAACTTCTAGCATGTGACCCCTTCAATTTCTTTATGAAGGAAC
This sequence comes from Acomys minous, assembly GCF_964271855.1. Taxonomy (NCBI): domain Eukaryota; kingdom Metazoa; phylum Chordata; class Mammalia; order Rodentia; family Muridae; genus Acomys; species Acomys minous. The sequence goes on from NC_140491.1 coordinate 40,364,627, forward strand.
TTATTGCTTTCTTCTTTCTTCTTAAGACTTCTTTCATAGTATCCCATGTGTTTGGCTATGTTGTTCCTTCCTTTTTAATAAAAATTTAGTAACTGTTTAATTTCTTCTCTGACTCAGTGGTCATTGTTCATGGAGTTGATCCATTTCCATGTCTGTGTAGGCTTTTTGTTATTTCTGTTTGTGTTGAAGTCTAGTTTTAATCCATGGTGATCTGATAAAGAACAAGGGGTAACTCCATTTTCTTGTATTGGTTGAGATTTGCTTTGTTCCAGACTATATGGTCGATTTTGGAGAAAGTTCTTTGCCATGCTGAGAGCAAAATATATTGTTTTTTGTTTAAGACTAAAGTTCTATCCACATCTATTAGGTCCATTTGATTCATGACATTTCTTAGTTTCATTACTTTTGTATTTAGTTTTTATCTCAATGATTTGTCAGTTGGTGAGTGTGGGTTGTTGATGTCTCCCATTATTAATGTGTGGGGATTGATGCATAGATTTAAGATTTAATAGTATTTATTTTACAAATATGGATTCCCTTGTATTTGGGGCATAGATACTCAGGATTTTTTGGTGGATTTTTTCCATTGGTGAGAATGAAGTATTCTTTATCATCTCTTTTGAGTGATTTTGGTTGAAAATCTATTTTATTAGATAATAGGATGACTACTCTCACTGGCTTCTTGGGACTCTTTGTTTGAAAAAAAACTTTTTCCAGCCCTTTACTGATGCAATGTCTATTGTTTGTTACTGAAGTGTGTTTCTGTTATGCAGCAGAATTTTGGGTCCTGCTTATGAGTCCATTCTGTTAGCCTGTATCTTTTTATTGAAGAGTTTAGGCCATTGATGATTATATTAGTGACCAGTGATTGCTAATTCCTTTTATTATGATTTTGGTGGTGATAATGTGTTTGTCTTCTTTTGGTTTTGCTGTTGTGAAGTTACTAATATCCTGTGTTTTCCTGTGTGTAGTTGACTTTGGTGAGTTGGAGTTTTCCTTATGGTATCATCTGCAGTGCTGTGTTTGGGCACAGTTATATTTGAACTTTGGTTTTGTCATGGAATATCTTACTTTTTGCCCTCTATGGTGATTGAAAGCTTTCCTGTGATTAGTATTCTGGAATGACCTGTGTGGTCTCTTAGTCTTTTTAAAAATTTTTTTATTAATTAATCTTGTTACATCTCAATGGTTATCTCATTCCTTATATCCTCCCACTCTTTCCTCCCTCCCATTTTCACCTTATTCACCTCCCCTATGACTGTTCCTGAAGGGGATTACCTCCCCCTGTATATGCTCATAGGGTATCAAGTCTCTTCATGGTATCCTGCTATCCTTTCTCTGAGTGCCACCAGGTCTTCCGCTCCAGACGACATGGTCAAATATGAGGCACCAGAGTTCATGTGAAAGTCATACCCCACTCTCCACTCAACTGTGGAGAATGTTCTGTCTATTGGCTAGATCTGGGTAGGGGTTTAAAGTTTACCACTTGTATTGTCCTTGGCTGGTGCCTTAGTTTGAGCAGGACCCCTGGGCCCAAATCTGCCTATCGTAATGTTCTACTTGTAGGTTTCTAGGACCTTCTGGATCTTTCTACTTTGCTATTCTCCCATGCTTCTCTCATCTAGAGTCCCAATAGGATGTCCTCCCCTCTGTCCCAGTTTCCTGGTAAGTGAAGGCTATCATGGGACATATCCCTTGGGCTAGTATGCAGATATAAGTGAGCATATACCATTTGAGTCTTTCTGCTTCTGGTTAACTCACTCATTATGATCATTTCTAGCTCAATCCATTTGTCCACAAATTTCGGGCATTCCTTCTTTTTAATAGCTGAGTAGTATTCCATAGTGTATATGTACCACAGTTTCTTTATTCATTCTTCTACTGAGGGACACTTAGGCTGTTTTCATGTTCTGACTATTATGAATAAGGTAGAGTCTTTATGAGATCTGCCCAAGACCTTTTGGCTTTCATAGTCCCTGTTGAGAAGTCAAGTATACTTCTAATAGATCTGTCTTTTTTTAAAAAAGAATAATGTATTCAGATTACATCCCTATTGTTATCCCTTCACTTGTACCTTCCCATTCCCCTACCATCCCTCTTTCACTCAAATTCCCTACCTCCAGGCCTGTGACAGAAGAGGGCCTCCTCCCCCACTATTTGATCACAGTCTATCCTCATCCAGATAGCCTGGTTCATCTTTCTCTGAGTTCTCCTGGGCCTCTCCACCAAGGAGTAATGGTCAAATAGGTGGCACCAGAGTTCATGTCAGATTCACTCCTTGAACTCCACACAACTGTGGAGAATGTGCTGTCCATTGGCTAGATCTGAATAGGTCATCTATGTTTACGTCATGCATTGTCCTTGGTTTGTATGGTAGTTTGTGCTGGTCCCCCAGGTCCATATTTTCCATCCTTGATGGTCTTCTTGTGGTGTTGCAGGACCCTCTGGGTCCTTTTATCTCTGCATTATCCCATACCTCTCTCACCTGAAGTCCCAATAGCAAGTCCCAGCATCTGTCCCAATCTTCCTCTGAGTGAAGGCTCTCAGAGGATATCCATGTTGGGTAAGTATCCAAGTATAAGTGATTATATACCTTGTGTATCTTTCTAGGTCTGGAGGAACAGATAATCCATAATTATCTATTTTATTTTTGCTGTCTCAACTAAATATATCTGTTCCTCCTAGACCATTACTCTCTCTATACCTAACCTTTGTGTTTCTATAGATTCTATCTTGGTTATCATTGACTAAACAGCTAGTAACTTCATATATGTAAATATTTACATTTTTTCTTCTGAGGTCTGAGAAACCTCACACAGGATGATTTTTGTTTCTAGTTCCATTCATGTAACTGTGAAATTCATGGTTTCATTTTTTTGTAATGGTAGAGCAATACTGCATCGTGTAGATGCATCAAGTTTTCTTTATTCCTTCTTCTACTGAGGGATATCTAGGTTATTTCTAGTTTCTGACTATTATGAATAGAGAAGCAATGAATTTTATTGAGCAACTGTCTCTGAGAAAGGATGAAGCATCTTTTGGATTTATGCCTAATAACGGTATAGCTGAATCTTGAAGTAGATCAATTCTCATTATTCTGAGGAACTGCCATACTGATTTTCATAGTGGCTATTTAAGTTTTCCTTTCTACCAGCAATAGATGAGTTTTTTCCTTATTCCACATCCTCACTAGCATGATTTATCACTTAATTTATTGATCTTAGCTCTTCTGACAAATGTAAGATAAAACTTCAAAATACTTTTGATTTGCATTTCCCTGATAGCTAAGGATCCAGAACATTTATTTAAGCATTTCTTAAGCATTTAAGATTTCTCTATCAAGAATTCTCAGTTTAAATATGTAACCCACTTTTAATCAAGTTATTTCTTTTCTTTGTGTTCAGCTTTTGAGGCCTAAATATATTTTGGATATTTACGCTGTATCAGATGTATAGTTGTTTCCTGTGCTTATGGTGTTCTGTTCAAAAATCATTTATAATGCCAGTGAGGTCAAGGTTGGTTATCACTTTTTTTTTATAGGTCTTTTGTATCTGGCTTTATGTTGATACCATTGATCCACTTGGACTTGAGTTTTGTACATGACTATATGTATGGATTTATTCACATTCTTCTATGTGCAGATATCTAGTTTGACAAGCACCATTTTTTGAAGATGCTATAATTTTTATTATGTATATTTATGGATTCTTTCTCAAAGAATAGGAATCTATAAGTATATGGACATATGTCTGATTCTTCAATTCTACTCCTTTGATGTACTTGTCTGCTTTGTGCCAATACCATGCTGGTTTTATTACTATAGCTCTGTTAGACAACTTGAAAACAAGAGACGTTGATGCATCCAGCAATTTCTTTATTATTTGGAAGTGTTTTAGCTATCCTGAGATTTTTGTTTTTCCATATGAAACTGGAAATTATCCTTCCAAAATATGCGAATAATTGTCTTAAAATTTGGATGAGGATTGCACTGAATCTGTAGATTGCTTTTGACAGGATGAATAGCTTTACTATTTTAATCCTACAAATGCATGAACATGGAGGTTTTTCCATCTTCTGATTTCTTCTCCAAATTCTTTCTTCAAAGATTTAATATTTTTTATCATACACATCTTTCCCTTGCTTGGGTAGAGTTACCCCAATATAACTTAAATTATTTGAAGAGATTTTGAAATGTGTGTTTCCTGATTTCTTGGAAAGTGTATTTGCCATTGCTGTACAGGAGGACTCTAATGTTTATGAGTTAATCCTGTATCCAGCTACCTTGATAGATGTATAGAAGTACTTATTATTTACACTATGAAGTACTACTCAGCTATTAAAAACAAGGAATTCCTGAAATTTGTGGACAAATGGATTGATCTAGAAATTAACATAATGAGTGAGTTCACCCAGAAGCAAAAGGAGACAAACGGTATATACTCACTTATATCAAAACACTAGTCCAAGAGATACGTATCATGAAAAACTTTACTTACCAAGAAAGTGGGTCAGAGGAGAGGACATCCTATTGAGACTTTAGGCGAGAGTAGCATGGAAGAATGGGGAAATAGTAGGAAACACAGGGTCCTGGAAACCTACAAGAAGAACTTTATGACAGGCAGATCTGGGTCCTGGGGTCCTCCTCAAACTAAGGCACCAGCCAAGGAGAATATAGGCAGTAAACTTCGAACCCCTACCAAGACCTAGCCGATGAACATGATATTCTCCACCGTTGAGTGGAGAGTGAGATCTGACTCTCACATGAACTCTGATGCCCCTTTTCTGACCATGTCCCCTGGATGGGGAGGCCTGGTGGCGCTCAAAGGAAGGATAGCAAGTTACCAAGAAGAGACTCGATATTCTAAGAGCATATATAGGGGGAGGAGGTCTCCCTTTCACAGACATAGGGGAGGGGAGAAGGGAGGAAGTGGGAGGGAGGGAGGAATGGGAGGAAATAGGGGAAGGGCTAACAATCGAGATGTAATATGAACAAATTAATAAAAAAATGTAGAAAAAAGGAGAAGTACTTATTATGTGTAAGAGTTTCCTGGTAGAAGTCTTAGTCATTTATTTTGTTAGTCAGGGTTCTCTAGAGGAGAAGAACTTGCAGAATAGAATATAAAAAATGAAAACACAGACGTAAACACTCACATATTATAATTCTATTGAATAAAGAATTAGTATGGCTTATCCAACTAGTCCAACAGAAGCTGTCTACTAATGGAAGTTCCAAGATGCAGTAATTGTCAGTTCACCGGGCTGAGTACCTCAGCTAGTCCTCAGTATATGCTGGAATCTTGAAGAAGTAGGTTCTAATGCCAGTTGTGGACCAGGCTTACTATGAGATCTAGAGAAACAAGGAAAAGAGATCAAGTTTCTTTCTTACTTTCCTTTCATTTACACAGACATTGGAAGGTGTGACCAAGATAAAAGGTGTGTATGTGGGTTTTTTTTCTTTAAGCTAGTTAATATGGTAGGTTACATTTATCAATTTGCATATGTTGAACCAAACTTGAAACTCTGGAAGAAGCCTTGATCAAGGTGAAAACAATTTTGACATATTCTTGGATTCAGTTATCAGGTACTTTATTGAGACATTTTTAAATCTATGTTCAAAAGAAAAATTGATTTTTACTTCTATGTCTTTGTTAAGAATTTTTGTGATATGAATATCAGAGTAACTATGTGCTCAAAAATGTTGGGTAATATCCATTCTGTTCGGACTTTCTTAAATAATTTGAGGAATAATATCATTAACTCTTCTTTAACAGTCTCATAGAATTCTATGCTAAAACATAGCATAGAAGAGACTTTTAATGACTTTTTCTATTAAGGCTTACAGGTCTGCTTATATTGCTTACATAATTGTGATTTAACTTTGTAAGGGGTGTATATCAAGAACATTACCTATTTCCTTTAGATTTTCCAATTTGGTGCCACATAAGGTTTTAGAGTATGCCCTTATGATACTTTGGATTTCCTTGTTTGTTGTGTCCTCTTTTCATTTCTAATTTTGATATTTTCTCTCAATATTTTAGTTAAACTCAATAAAGGAGTTGTAACTTTTACTAATTTTCTCATAGTACCCTTGTCTTATTTTGTTAATTTTTTGTAAATTGTTTGGGTTTTTTTGTTTGTTTGTTTGTTTCTATTATATTGATTTTAGGTCTGAGTTTGATCATTCTTGCCATCTATGCCTTTGGGAATGATTTCTGGTTTATTTTGTTCTAGAGATTTTTAAAATTTTTTTTAAATCTTTGATTATTTATGTATTTTTGAGACATGTTCTTACTATATAACCTTTTAAAATAATTTATTCAGATTACATCCTGGTTGTTATCCCCTCACTTGTAACTTCCCATTCCCCTACTTCCCTCTTTCACCCTATTCTCCTTCACAAGGCTTGTGACAGAATGGGACCTCCTCCTCCACCATTATGATCACAGCCTATCAGGTATCATTGGGATAGCCTGCTTCCCCTTCCTCTGCATGCCACCAGGCCTCCCCATTAAGGAGAAGTGGTCAAATAGGGGGCATCAGAGTTCATGTCAGAGTCAGTTCCTGCTCTCCCAACAACTGGAGAATGTGCTGTCTATTGCCTTGATGTGAATAGGGAGTCTATGCTTACTGCATGCATTGTTATTGGTTGGAACAGCAATTTATGCAAATTCACATGAGTCCAGATCTGGCCACCTTGATGGTCTTCCAGTGGGGTTCCTGGACCATCTGGGTCTGTCTATCTCCCCATTCTTTAGAAACCATTTCACCTGGAGTCTAATAGCAAGTCCCAGAATCTGTCCTGATCCCCTGATGTGTGAAGACTCTCAGAGAACATCCATGTTGGGCTAGTATCCACTAATAAGTGAATATACACCATGTGTGTTTTCCTAGGCTTTGGTTAACTCATTCAGGATGATCATTTCTAGCTCCATCCATTTGCCTGCACATGTGGGGATTTCCTTGTTTTTAATAGGTAAGTGGCATTTGATAGTGTAAATATACCAATTTCTTTATGCATTGTTCAACTGAGGGACGTCTAGGTTGCTTCAAAATTCTGGCTATTACAAATAAGACTTCTATGAACATAGTTGAGCAAATGTCCTTGTTGTGTAGTAGAGCATCTTTTGGGCATATGCCAAAGAGTAGAATAGCTGGGTCTTTAGGTAGCACTATGCCTAATTTTCTGAGAAAGCCAGATTGGTCCAAATTGGTTGTACAAGTTTACACTCCCACTAGCAATGAGGGAGTGTTCACCTTTCTCTAAATCCTCACCAGCATGTGTTGTTACTTGTCTTTTTGATCTTAGACATTCTGAAGGGTATAAGATGGAATCACTGAGTCATTTTGACTTGCATTTTTTCTGATGACTGAGGACATTGAACATTTCTGTAACTGATTTTGAGCCATTCAGTGTTCCTCTGTTGAGAATTCTCTGTTTGGCTCTGAACCCCATTTCTTATTTGGTTTAGTGATGTTTAATTTCTTGAGTTTGTTATATATTTTGGACATTAGCCCTTTGTCTGATGTAGGGTTGCTGAAGATCTTTTCCCAGTCTTTAGGCATTTGCTTTGTTATGTTGACAGTGTCCTTTGCCGTACAGAAGCTGTTCAGTTTCATGAGGTCCAATTTATTAAATGTTGACCTTAGAGCCTGATCTGTTGGTGTTCTTTTCAGGAAATTGTCCGTTGTGCCAATGAGTTCAAGGCTCTTCCCCACTTTTTATTCCAAAAGATTTAGTGTTTCTGGTTTTATGTTCAGGTCTTTAATCCACTTGGATTAGAAGCTTATGCATGGAGATAAGTATGGATTTACCTGCATTTTTCTACATGTAGACATCCAGTTATACCAGCACCATTTGTTGAAGATGCTATCCTTTTTCCATTGTATGGATTTGGCTTCTTGTCAAAGATCAAATGCCCATATGTATGTGGATTTATTTATGGGTTTTCTATTTAATTCCATTGATCAACTAGCCTATTTCTGTGCCAGTACCATGTTGTTTAATTACTGTTACTCTATAGTACAGCTTGAGATCCAGGACGGAGATTCCTCCACAGGATCTTTTATTGTACAAGATTGTTTTAGCTATTCTGGGTTTTTTGTTTTTCCATGTGAATTTGAGAATTGGTTTTTCAAGATCTTTTAAAAATTATGTACATATCTTGTTCTAGAGATTTTAGGTGTGTTGTTAAGTTGCTAATATGAAATCCCTCAACTTTTCTTATGTAGGCACTTAGTACTATGAATTTGCCTCTTAGAATTTCCTTCATTGTGTCTTATAAATTTTAGTATTTTCTATATTCAATTTTACTCAATTCTATGAGGTTGTTAAGTTCATTCTTAATTTATGTCTTGTGACATTTGTTTTTCAATAGTGAATTGTTCAGTTTTCATGAGTTTGTAAACTTCCAGCTGTTTCGGTTGTTGATATCCAACTTTAATCCATGATGGTGAGATAGAATGCTGACAGTTATTTCAATTTTCTGGTATCTGTTGAGATTAGCTTTTTGTCTAATTATGTGCTTAATTTGAAACACGTTACCCATGGAGCCAGTCTCTCAGTTGTCCTCTAACTCCCCATTTTAGTTTCTTTTCATTTTTTTCTATTATGTTTCAGTGATTGGGGTAAAATTTCTTTCTGGTTTTAACCACCTTAAAGACAGTAGGCTTCACTGTGAATTTTCCAAGCAAAAAGTTTCTTTTCTGATTTTACATCATATGTGTTTTTCTTGCTCCCAGTCCTCTCTTGTTCTCCTATCATGGGTCTCTATCCAGTTTCATGGTACACACAGGATTACGTGTTGCCTTTTTTACATATATATATATATATATATATATATATATATATATATATATATATGCACTTTCCAAAAGTTTTGATAATTTTCAAGGAATAGAGTTGAGTTGAATTTCTTGTATTGTCATTGGAAAGGATAATTAGCGTATGTAAACTTTTCTTTTTGACACAGAGAAAATCAGAAATGGAATTTTGGTATAATATTGGAAAGTATCCTACCAAAATGTTTACTTAGTACAACTGGCAGAGAAATGTAATTCAAGTGAATTGTCTTTGTCTATCTCCCTGCTATGAATTATAACCATTTTTTAAATGTAAGGAGAGATATATTTTCTATCTGAATTTGGCAAGATCAATTTTCAGAATCTTTACATGGAAATGAATTAGCTGCCACTTTTTGAACAAGTAGAACATCTGTGATATAATTTTTATTGCTTAAACATATGGTGCTTCCCTAATGGAGAAAATACTGCAATAGCTAGTAAAGCAACTTCAAGATTGTATTGTATTTAGGGTTAGAAGAAAAAAACAGAAATATCACATAGGGACTGCAATTCAGGGTTTAGATGGTAAAACACAATTGCAATGTTCATATTGTTAAGAATTATGTATTGGCAGAAAAAAACCATGGAATTATGATTTGAAAGATGGTTGATGCTCTACATGAAATATGGCTGAAATGTTGTCTATTGTGCTTTGACCATCTCCAATATGCATAGGAAGGAAACAACAATTATTTTGACTTAACCCATGGTATCTGCCAGGCTGTGCACAAAATTGATTGGATGAGAAAGCCAGGCTTTAGTAGAAATTGATTGTATGGCAGCAGACTAGTGTATTTCTACTCAAGGGAATCCAAGAATCAAATGAATTAGAAAATAAAGTGGAATAGTTCTGTCATGTTTTCAGTCTGAAATGTCCTGCCACAAGCTCATGTCCTTTCAGTTTAAACTCCAGCTTTGTTAGATTTCTGCAGAAGCTTAGAGAGACAAAAGGCATAAAAACACCAGTCTGGCTTTTTTCAAATATGGCAAACACAACAGAAAGAGGGTATCTGCAAAAAGGACAGGAAATAATTGGTGCTTATATAGGGGAATCATGGGATGGTAAATTAAGTTTAACTCCTGGGGCTATGTACAGGCCTCTAGGTCCTCTCTCCTTAATTTGTTTGTTCAGAAAAAAACTGTTCTGTTCTTAGAACTTACCTTGTTCTGCCTATCAAGTTGTGGTTGACATATCTGAATATAGCATTGATGGTGATGGGGAAGAGGCTGAGGAGTCTTTGTCAGTGTCTGGCAGAATGTGTTAAACGTTCATTCTAATAAGCTTGTGACCCTGTTTTGAGAGGCCGTACCCTTTTTAGGAGGTGGATCCTAGCTAGATGGTGTAACTGGCCCAGCTCTTTGGGGTTGTGTTATCCCCGGTTCTCTCTTCTCTTACTTTCTGTTTACTGATTTGATGTAAATCGAAACACGCTCCGTCAGTCAGCACCAATTCCTACTGTGTGTTTCAGCCCAAGTATGGCGGAGGAGCAGATAGCACTGGATTGAACTTTCTGAAACAATGAGCAAAACCGTTTGTAAGTCCTTCCTTTTTTGAAGCTGTTTTAGTAGGTATTTTCTCACAGTGACTTGGAATATTAGAGTGCAAAGATTCAGAGAGCCAGAGGTAATGGCACTTTTCAGTGAAACAGAATTTACAAGGCATCACAGGCTGTTGTACACCTGAACTCACAGCAGTTATGACTGTATGCACAAGATCAAGCCAACTAAAATACCAACGAGGATGGATGAAGGGCTCATAAAGCTTAGCCATTAGCTTTGGTGTTATTGGCAAAAGATGGATAGAAACAAAATCATTTTTCTATGGGAATGTCATTCCTGAGTGGGCACCTTTGTTCCAATAGACTACCTTACTGGTATTTACAATAAGTAGATTTAGTGGGTTTTGGAAAAAAAACAAAAACGAAAAATGTAATTTATATACTTGGAAAAGGAGATAATCAAGCTAATGCTGAAAGGGGAAAAGAGTTGCATTTGATAAAAGTGAATAATAGGCACATTCCAAAATCTCAAACAAATATTTCATTTCCTACATTTGCAATTAACTAAAGACTAAAATAAAAAAAATAGAGAAAATTTAGGGGTCTTAGTTTAAGTTTATTAAAAAAAAATAACTTCTAAAAATTTAAGCATCGTATCTTACAAGGCTTTTCAAGACGCTCTTTTTGTAAGCGACCCTGGTTTTTTTGGCCTAGGTTCCTTGGTAGCAAAGAATAGTAAACTTTTGAAACAAAGGAAAGCAATATATATTTAGTTTGCAGAGTATTTATTCTTTCTGGAAACCTCACATCTCATTCTTGTCCTAAAAAAACTGCAACCGTAACATGCATACAAATGAAACATGTACACAGATATCTATGGCTTTATTCTAAGGAAATCCATTCACAAAATCAAGAAAGGGATTTAGATTTGCCAATAGGCAAGTTTTAAGGAGATATGTTAGGGGATTGTAGTGTGAGTGTAACTTAACTGAATCCAAATATCGATATGTAGATACCACTTACATTGCATTTTGTTTCCATTCTCAAATGGTGTAAGTATTTTACAAGATGATGAGCTGAGTTCTAAGTGAAATTCATGGAGTAATTGGTATAATTATCCCTGTGGGCCCTACAGTTCTCTGTCATTCCCTCCGGCTCTCCAGGGGGATAATCCTATTAGCTAACTGAATTATACTTTAATATCCTCCTCCCACAGACTCACAGGGTATTGTTTAAACTGATCTTTTTGTACCAACTAGAATGTTCAGGTTAAATACGTTAAATAAATTTTCAGTTCTTTAATATTTATTTAAATGTGGAATGATCTAGAATCTAGGATGGTTGGTAGTTGTTACTGCTAATTTGTTTTCCTTCTTTTCCTTTAGTTTTAACCAGCTAGCTAACTAACTAAATACTTAACTTTATATTCTTTGAGACAGAGTATAGCACCACAACTTAGTCTATACTAGAAATCATTATGTATCCCAGAAGGTATTAAAATCACCATTCCCCTACCTCTTCTTCTTGGAATCTGTCCTACATGTTTAACCAACCATGGGATATGAATTTTGTCAAACATTTTTTCCATATCTATGAAAAAGAAAATATTTTTGTATTTTTCCTTTAATTTGTTAGCAAAGAGGTTGATATTAGAACCTTGATGTGTTTGGTGAAAGGATTATTATTCTTCTCCAATGTCTGTTAAATATCATTTAAAATTCCTGAATTATATTAATCACTGTGCCAATCTATCTTTTTGATATCATGACTGATTATCATAAGTTGTGGATTATAGGCTAGACACTTTTATTTATGTTAGGATCATTTTTTTTTATTCCTTGGAATAGTTTGACCCACACAAATACAATATATTTTCAAATAAGTCATCCATTATAAACCAGATATGCACATTCTCAAACATGACAAGCCCATAGCAATTATTCCTCCACATCACAAATAGAGAATATGATAGCCTAGCCATCCATGCACTTAATTTAATGTTAAAGGAAGCATGTTCTGAATGAATTGGCATACCATAGCAACTGTATTTATGAGTTCACAGAATACATACTAGTACGTAGAAGACTTCATGGACATTGAAGAAAAACTTAATTGACACTAGGAGAACTGTATAAATCCTGAAAGGGAATTGTATCAAGATGAAGGTCAACCTTGACAAAGAAGGAGGTTAGCATATACATTAAAAGTCGGACTTCAGAGTCAGGAAGAATTCATAAACACTAAAGTTATATCTATCTCCTGATACCATCATTAGTATCATAAATTTTTGCACATCTTTCACTTCCTTGGTTATATTTTTTCATATGTGTACATATACACATGTATATGTTACATTTGCTCACATGTGTGGGTATATATGCGGGCATAACTCTCTCTCTCTCTCTCTCTCTCTCTCTCTCTCTCTCTCTCTCTCTCTCTCTCTCTCTCTCTCTCTCCTCTCGCTGTGTGCGTGTGTGTGTATGTGTCTAATTTATAAACTGTAGGAGTTTTCTGGTGGAGTCTTTCAAGTTGTTTATATGTAGACCCACATATTTTTGCAAACAAGCATACTTTGAGGTTTCCCCCTTTTCTGCTTGTTTCCCAGTTATTTTGTTCACCTTTATTATTGCTCTAGCTAAAACATAGAGCACAATATTGAAAAGGAATGGAGGGAAAGAACATTGCTATCTTGTTCTTGATTTAGTGGAAATGTTTTTTGTTGTTGTTTTCTTTTTTAACATGATGTTGGATGTAGAGTTGTTGAATATTTCCTGTCCTGTGTTGATGTATGTTCCCTGTGCCCCTAGATTCTTTAAAAATTATTATTATGAAGGGATCTTGTATTCTATCAAATACTCTTCTGTATCTAATGAGAGGATCATGTGTTTTGTCCTTGAGTTTGTTCATATGGTAGATCTTACTTATTGATTTACATGTGACAAGTCAGTTGTGCATGCCTGAAATGAAACTAACTTGGCCATAGAGAACAATCATTTTGATGTGTTCATAAGTTCAGTTTGCTGATATTTTATTAAGAAATTTTCTATCTATGTACAACAGAGATATTGACTTCTAATTTCCTTTTTGTTAGAACCTTGTCTGATACTTTTATCAGTGTAATGCTGGCCTTGACAAAAGAAATTTGGAGCTGTTCCATCTTTTTCTATTTTATGAAACAACTTAGTTGGGCATGGTGATACATGTCTTTAATTCCAGCCCTCTGGAGGAAGAGGTAGGTGGATCACTGTGCATTCAAGGCCAGCTTGGTCTATAAAGTGAGTCCAGGACAACCAAATCTACACAGAGAAATCCTGTTTTGAAAAATGAAAGCAAGCAAACAAACAAAAAATAACTTAATAAATGTTAGTATTATATCCCTTTCTAGGGTTCAGGAGTGCTCATGGAAGAGAGGCAAAAACATTGTAAGAGTCTGAGATAGTATATTACTTTTTGGCATCTTTGTTTTATGGACATCACAAGGTGGCTAAACATATAAACTCATAGCAACTATGAAAGCATGAATAATAGCTATTAAAGCTCAAGCTAGACAGCATACCAGAGCTGGGAAGAAGGCATGCAGTCTTACCCCTAGCTGAGGAGTTAGGGTACTTAATAGCTTCTTGTACAGGGAGACTCAATTTTCTCTAAGGAAGATGTTTGTAAACCACACTCTAGTCAAAAGTCATACATCTGTGAGAATATATGGACAGTACAGAGTGAAGTTCATGAGTTTAAAGGACACAAAGAGTAGATCTAGATTGACTTGAGAGGTGAATGTGCTAAGAACACATGCTAAAACTTATCACAGTAATAATTAAAATGAAATATAACAAAAAGCAAATTACATACTGAAAATTACTCATCATAGTTCATGGTTTCTAATGACTAAAATAGTAACAAAGAATATGAATATAACAGTTTGCTATTGTATATGTTGTCACCAAGGTATATTTTAAATAGTTCAAGTGTGAAGAAGTAGTGGAAAGATCAAACCACACTAATAACTGTGGAAACAATAAAGGGACCAAGTTAAGGGAAAATACTACTGATTTAAATAGCAGCTTAGAAAGAGTTGTTTTTTTTTCCCTCATCACTGCTCAATATCCTAGCCCCATTTGCCCAGTGTCCCCATACTGATAAGTCTATAATTGTTTTTCAGTGTTTACCTAACTGACCCATCTGTCATTGACACTTGTTCAGTTTAGACAGTGTTTCTAGGCTGATAAGTGCTGTGGCTGCTTTTTAAACCTTGCCCCTACTGAGACATCTGCTATAGACCAGGACTCTATACCTTGGCTTTGTTTTTTGTATATTCCTGTTTTGTTTTGTTAGTTTTGAGAGACTAACTCATTCTGAACCATGAACTATTTTCCTGCCTTACCCTCCACAGCACTGGGATTACACTGTGCAGTACATACTAGGCTATTCCTCTTGAAGACTACTTAAATTCAACATAGCCTTTCTTCCCTGATCACTTTTATATTAATTTATTTTTACAATGAAACCTTGTAGAGGAATCTTCAAACCCCAGACCTGGCAGAGTAACAATCTATGTGAGGAAATGAGGCAGTCCAGTTGACTATGATTCAGAAGCCAGTGTTGGTTCAAATTCCTAGAGTATGACACTGGGCAAGATTATATTTTAGGCATATTTGAGTACAGTGCAATTTCAAAATATATTCCTGGTGTAACACAATTCCATGTGCACAAAGAGCCATAATTACATAGAAATGCTTCTCAACACACAAGTTACTTCTTCAATGAAGATGAGTTCTAGAGATTTTGCTTCATGTGCTGTCCTAAGAGCTTATGGCGGATATGGAGTAGCCTCAAACATACAGATGGCTTAGAGGTCATTTTCTCTATTTATCACCTCCAGTCCTTGTGTGAAAGCTTGAGGAAGGTAGGTATGGCCTGGACTCCCAAACAGCGCAGGAGTTGCCTAAGGCATTAGCCACTTCCATTAACAGCTTTAAATTGATAATGGCAACATGTGATGGAGATTGATTTACATTCAGAATTTTAGATGCACCAAGATAGGAAAGATGTTTTCTTCGAGGTGGTCAAATACAAATAGCCAAAGCACTAAGAATGTAACACTTATATAATTCCTGATTGTTTCATAGTTCTTCTTGATACAGGCAGTTTGTTGTATATACATGTAATAATACAAATGTATATGTAAGAAAAAAGAAAACAGATTATATGTCTTCCCTTTGAAAAAAAACAACATTACATGGTTAACATTTCTCATTTTTAAGTGCTCTCTGAGGAAGGACGTTTGTGCTCCCCATAAAACCTGATCATAGCCACCTTCAACGTTTTTCCTCTCCAAATCCTATCAAGTGCTCCCTCCACAAACATGAAGTATCTGCAACAGTAGGGCTCTACCATCTAGTTCTAAAGGGGAACCAATGGCCACATGTTTGGGGTGGAAATCTATGGTATCTCACATACCAACAACCAAAAAGTTAAACAGTGCATGCACTGGTCTCTTTATTCAATAGCCTATGATATCTGTTAGAGACATTGTCCCCTATTATAGGGTAACAATTTTCATTCCTATTTATATGCAAAGTTTAATATGCAAATATATAGAGATGCATATATATGCACATGTGTATATTATGTATACATTTTAGAAACTTTATGTTAACTTTTTATTGTTCCCTCTCTTCTCTTTCAAATCCTGACACCTTCTATACACACAACTGCATCACTGCTTCTTCTCATCCTTATATTCAACTTTGTACAATCTAGGCAGTTTTGAGCTGCTTTCATTCACCTTAACTATATCACAGGATCCGGAGAAAATCTCCTAGCATAAACTCACCAGAACCATTTCTCTGTGCATAAAATAAGTTGAAACAAAGAAACACATCTGTCAACTGCCCTGCTTTGGGTCTCTGTACACATAAAGTTTCCCTAGTTATCTCCTCTGACAAGCTTGTTTCCTGTTAAGAGCAGAAACTAGCTCACTACCCACACTCCACTTCCAACTTGACACATTCTGTCTTCAGAGTTACCAGAAATTTTTACTCCAATGTTCTTATCACTAACTGGCAACCTATATATTTTATTTATTTTCCTGCCTATTACCTGTCAAGTCCAACGAGATGATAAACTCTGTGAACAGAGATTTTATATATTTTATTTGCAATGTAACTACTTCTCTATCACTGTCCATCCCTCCTACTTGAAGACACGGCTAACCTAACTTCTACAGCTATAGATCAAAAGTACTTGATTTAATCTTTGCAGAAATGAAAATTCATTAAATGCATACACCATGGAATATGGATCTATTTTTATGAAGTTATTTTGTGAAATGCATTTGTGCTGATGCATATAGCTATAGCTCCTTGTCACTTCTGCATGTTATTCAAATATAATTATATCACATTTTACTTACTTTTGTTGACAGTCAGTGGGTTGTTCAACGTTTTTGAATGTGTCAGTAATTCAGTGATAATTATTTTTTGAGGTACACATTTTTCTCTCTGAGGAATGTATACAGAGAACTATTTTAGGAATACAACGAACACGAATGTGTTATGTTTGTTCTACGCCTATGCATTTTGCCTACAATGTCTGCATCTGTGCTTATGAAAATACTTGCCTGGAATTTTCTTCCCCAAAACATTTGCCAAGTATCAATATAAGTTGCATGTAATGCTCATAAAAGAAGTTGAGAAATATTTTCTTTTTCTAATTTTCTGCAAAAGTTAATATGTTTCTAGCATATTATCCTTAAATATGCAGTAATTCACATTACAACTGAAACAATGTAGCCACAAATAATAAATATGGTAGTGTTACAGATGTGTCAAACCTTTATAATAAGTTCATCATTTTTCTTGTAACTCACCATCATTGCTGACTTTGGGAACTCCTGTGCACACAGTGGATTATTGTCTTTTAAAACCATACAGTGGAAGAAGAAGACATCGGATGCCAGGGCAAGTTGAACAGCTAGACATTGGCCACAGGGAAAGCTGTTTGGAGTCTGCCTTTAACTGATGGGGTTCACAGAGTTGCCACATAATCCGGGTCTAGGTTTTAGGAGCGGAAGGTCTTCATTGCCCTCTTCTAACAACCAGTGTCTGATCATGGAGAGAGATTTGTAACCTTTTGCGGAGTGCCTCATTTAATCTTCTGTTTTTATTAACGAGCTCATTCTGTTAGTTGCTTACCATTGCAGAACACATGTCACTATGAGCAATGCACATAGGAAGCCAGGGTCCTGAGCTCTTAGCAGCTAGCTGGTGAGTTTACTCTTGACCTCAAAAAAATAAAGCACCTTAGCATTATCTCTACATGTGATTGAGTTCCAAAGAGAAAGAATAGCAGCTCAGACAGGGGCATGAGCTAAGGTAATCAGAGAGTAGAGTGTTGAAATCTATAATTCTTACTGAAAGAGGAGCCATGCTTCTCCAAGTTAAAGTAAATTATCTACTTACCTGTTTGAGCATCCATAAATTTGTTTCCTTTTATGTCATTATTGGTAAAGAAAGTAGACTTAACCACCATGGTCTTTCCTAGTTTTCCTATTGATTTGAGATAGAATTTGGGGAAAGAAGGTAGAACAGAGAAAAATCGAGAGTTAAGTTCTGATTCCTGAAGATCAGGTAATAGAGAAATATGAAAATAAAATGGATAAATGCTCTCTCCTGCTGGTGATGTGTGGTTTCTGCATACCTATTTGTATGCCAATTTTGATCTTGTTATGATGCATACAAGTATTAAATAAGCTAGTTCTAAGGGCCTGTGCCTAATAATGGGGACAGGTGCTGTTGACACCTTAGATCTGCTTAGAAAGAGGAAGGAAGCAAAGAAAACTGTTCCCATGAAGTAAACTGGAGAAACTAAAAGAAGGAGAAAAATATACAGAATTGGGCAAGCAGGTGTTTTGTTAAAATGGATAAGTTACAGAAAATATTTTTAACCAAATAATCTTAAATATTTTGTCTCCTAGTAGAAGACAGGTGAGTTTTCTAATCAAGCTAGGAACAGAAACACACACAGAAAATTAAAATTGTCTTTCTGAAAGCCCGGCACCTGGTACATAACACAGACTAAAGTACACCAATTGAAAGCTTCAAGATAGATTATTCAATCTAGAGCAAGATGGAAGAATCAACAGATGGGAAAGAATAACTGAGGATGCGACTGAGAGGTGCTGCCCAGGTTGACACTCTAGATTACTTGATATTTTCTAAGCCAGATAAAACATATATATATATATATATATATATATATATATATATATATATATATATATATATATATATATATATATATAATTATTTTTTGTCATCTACAGCCTTCTACATACGTCTGATTTTGTTAATTTTGTTAATGTTAGCTAGTACTCTTTTCTCCAAACTAATGTTTTTGCCTAAATACTGAGATTATAAAATTATTTGCTCTTAGGAAGGCAAAAACTCAGACTCTGGATTTTGAATTCCACTCTTGGACAGTCCCACTCTCTTTGTGCTGCAGCATCTCAGCTTGGGTGGGTATGGAGAATGCTGGTTCTTGAGGTCTGATTTGCATTGGTCTGCTAATGAAAGGGTCACAGTTCAAAAGTATGAATGTATTGATATTTTGATTGATCATACAGAATATTATCAATCTCTTGTTTCCTGAACTTCTCATGCATATCTTACCTTTTCTTTTGCTTTTATTTATTTTATAATATTGTTACCTTTTCACACAGGCAATAAATGTTCTCATAACACCTCAGATGTAAACATCTTTGCTCTTTATTCTTATTTGTCTCTCTCCTTAGCTCTTCTTTCCTCTTCAGGTTGGCTTTCTTGCTTCTAGTTATTCTAAACTTCTGCTTTCTCATCACATGTATTTTTTTTCCTCCTTGCCTCACATGCTGCTTTTTCTAGTCTAGGTCTAAAAATACTTCCTTCAACTCATAAACTTATAGTAGCTGTATTGTCAAAGAATAATCTCAATTTGTGAATTTATAGGTTTGCATTAATGGGAGCTGAAGGGATGCCTCAGTGGATAAGAACATTTGCTGCTTTTAGAGAGGGTCTATGTTCAGTTATCAGCACCTACATGGTGGTACGCAATCTGTAATTCTAATTTCAGACATGGTAGTCTTTCACCCATTTCTGTCCTTGATACACAAAAAGTTTTGGCTGAAGGTATTTTTCTCTACATGGTATATTCTGCCTTTTAAGATAATTTCTTAAATTATCTTAGAAGTGTTCATAGATCATAGGTAAATTTTAAGGTGGATAAACATTGAACTCTGGGACTCTTTGAACCTTAGGCCTGTCAATGTACATTTAACTACCATGAAATGGTACAGTTATTACTGCCCTTGAGATGATAGATAGAATATCATTTAAGTAAGTACCTGTTTTTGATGTTCTGACTATGTGAAGAAAATATTTGGAAAAACTGAAAAATATTTGGGATGAATTTATGAAAGATAATTTACTGAAGCACTGATGATTAAAGTCTGGAAATATGCAAAAACAAAGTTCAATTTTTGTTTTGGGATTTGAAATTTTGCAGAGTTGTAGGCTAACAGGTTCCACACAAACAGTTAATGTGAAAGATAAAATGGAATACACTTTAATATTTTTTTATTTATCTATTTGTTTGTATGTGTGGTGTAAAGTGTATGCTTTTTTAGGCATGTCTACAAGGTACTTGTAGAAGTCAGAAGTTGATGCTGCTATATCTTTCTTCATTATGTTTCCATCTTACTTTTTAAAGCAGTTCTTCTTACTGAACATGGAGTTTGCCCTTTCCACTATAGTGGAAGTCATGACTGAGGCCAAAGAAATAAAAGTGAAACAGGGAAAAAAAATAAAGATCCTTATTCATCACCCTGCACAAAACTTAAGTCCAAGTGGATTACAGTCTTCAACATTAAACCAAACACACTAAATCTGTTAGAGGATAAAGTGGGGAAGAGCCTTGAACTCATTGGCACAGAGGACAACTTCCTGAATAGAACACCAATAGATCAGGCTCTAAAATCAAATGGGACCTCATGAAACAGAAAGTTTTCTGTAAGACGAAGGATATTGTCAACAGAACAAAATAACAGCCTACAGACTGGGAGAAGATGATTTTCTTCTTCTTCTTCTTCTTCTTCTTCTTCTTCTTCTTCTTCTTCTTCTTCTTCTTCTTCTTCTTCTTCTTCTTCTTCTTCTTTTTCTCCTCCTCCTCCTCCTCCTCCTCCTCCTCCTTCTCCTCCTCCTCCTCCTCCTCCTCCTCCTCCTCCTCCTCCTCCTCCTCCTCCTCCTCCTCCTCCTCCTCCTCCTCCTCCTCCTCTTCTTCTTCTTCTTCTTCTTCTTCTTCTTCTTCTTCTTCTTCTTCTTCCTCTTCCTGTCATGTTTTTTGGATTCTGAAGTCTTTCTGGCCACCTACTTCTATGCAATTACTTATAAGTTAATACAAAAACTATTTATAATGCTTATGTATTTTCCTTACCCATCATTCAAACTTGGCTCCTGGTCTCTCACAAATGTATACTGATATGTTGATTAATACACATTTTTTATTTATAGGGCCATAAAGAAAATTGCATGTTATTAAGTGGTGGGGGAAAGGGAAATGAAGGAGATTCACTGATTGAAATAAGCTCTGTTCAGAATAAGGGAAATGCTATGGAAATAGTGTTGATGGTTCATATGATCAAATGCCATTGAATTATGTCTTTAAAAATAAATACTTTTGTTCATATTTTCCTAAAGCATATAAGTTGATAAAGTTAAATGAAAGATAAAGTATGGAAAAAACCTGAGCTTGTGAAATTCTTGTGAGGTCTGTGGAGATAAGAGATAGAGTTGATCCTAGATACAGAGCCTTAAGATTATCGTACAAGATTCAGGATGTTTTATTCTTCCCCTTGTCCCAAGTGGGGCTATGGTCTCCCAGCGGACTGCGTGAGCTAGTGCCCTGTGTCTCTGATCCCTTTCTATATCTCCCAGATGGAGAGACAAATGGCTTAGAATGGTTTGTCCTTTCTATAGAAGTACTTAGGATGCCTTATATGACCTCTATGAATGACATAACAGAGAACCTGAAGAGCTCAGAACTCTGCGACCTGTGTAGAGTCTGACTAAATATTATGTGTGCATCTACTCCAAAGTTATATGAAGATTTTTCATTATGCCCATTGGTTTCCCTTATAGCAATACAAGGCTCAATCTGTGTGTCCTCCAAAACAACAGTGTGAACTATATCCTTCACTAGATATAGTTCTACATTTTCAAGTATGACATTTTCAGGATACATGGAGTGACTTAAATAGCAATTGACAGTATTCAATCTACTTCAAGTAACTGAGAAGAGAATTAACCTGTAATGATAAAATTGAGCCTAAACTTTCTTTAAAAATTGGTATCAGCATAATTCCAAAAATAGATTCCAAAATACCTATGGAAAGAAAATGTTCAGGAGGTATGATGTTACACTCTTTTTAAAATTGCTTCTATTTGAAACTTTCATTTTTGTTCTCTGTTTTATTACAAATAATAACCTTGGTTTCATATAAAGAAGTATACAAGGTGAAAGTAACTGAGCAAGGCAATTCTTTTTTTTTTTTAATTTATTTATTTATTCATGTTACATCTTGGTTGTAGCCTCATCTCTCCTGACCTACCAGCCCCACCCTCCCTCCCTCTCCCACAACATCCTCTTCCCCTATTACTTAGAAGAGGGGAGCCTGCATTCCCTCTCTCCAGGATTATCTTGTACTATCAGGACTGAGTGTGTCCTCTTCCTCTGTGGCCTGGCAAGGCAATCTGGCCAGGGGTAAGTCATTGAAAAGCTGGCAAGAGAGTCTATGTTAGAGAAAGCCCCCACTCCTTTTACTAAGGGGCCCACATGTATCTTGGGCTGGCACTCAGCTATATTTGTAGGAGACATAAGTCCAGTCCATGCAAGGCCCTTGGTTGGAGCCTCAGTCTTGGCAGGCACCTCTGGGCACTGATTAAGTGGCTCTGTTGGCCTTCTTATGAGGCTCCTGTCACCTCTAGGTTCTTTTCTGCCCAATCGTTTTTCCTCAAGGTTTGCTATGCATTGCTCATATTTGACTGAGAGTTTCAGTATGTTTGGAAGCACTGCTGGGTGAAGCCTCTTAGAGGACAACTCTGCTTGACTCCTTTCTACAAGCATAGCAGAGTATCCTTACAATGTCAGGAGTTGTTTCTCTTCTATGGGTTGTTTGCCTTTCTTTGGCTGGGCCAGGCATTGGTTAGACATGCCCTCAATCTGTGTCCCAGGTGAACAGGACAGGTTTGGAAAAGGTCAAAAAAGCTCCAAACCTAAGGCTGCTTTCTAGGCTTCAGAACAATGATCCTGGGTATGTAGGACAATAGGTGTTGTACTCAGCACCCAGATCACCACTGCTGGGTTCGCTGTTTGTGTCCCAGTTTGGACAGGCAAGTAAGGAGCAAGCAGAGACAAATTCGAGATGATATCAGGTTAGGTGTTCCAAAGGTCTCCTCTGGTGGTGGACAATGGGGATTGGAGCCCACATTCAGCGCAGCTCTGATGGGTTAGCTATCTGCTTACCAGTTGTGCCTGCCAGGTGAGGAGCAGGATGAGTGAATGTCAAGCTGAAAGCTACGTGCATGCCCCACCAGCCTTCTCTGGATGGCAGACAATGTGAGTGTGGCCCTTGCCTGACTCCCTTTTGCTGGGTTAGCACTCTGTGTCCCAGATAGGCCAGGCAGGTGAAGATGGCAACTCTTTTTTGTGTGGTGTGTCAACACCAAACTTTGTCTAAAAACACTGTTGGCCAAAATGGTAGCTATCTTCTATCACTGATGTAGATGGTGGCTAATTCTCATTTCTTTGAAGGAAGGTTGGCTTCACAGGCTGATGCTAATTGTTATAAAGTGGGAAGGGTCAGGACAGGAAATAAGAGTGCTTGTCAGCCTCAACACCTTAGGTGGAAAAAAACTATGTACCTTGATAGGAAAACAAACAAATAGAGAAACAAAATTTTTCAGGATATAAAATAAATGAATTTAGAGCCTATTTATAAAAGAAATCCAATAAAGCAAATGCAAATAACAAGTTACCATTTATAATAAAATGATCTTTGGTTTTCAAGAAAATATTTTAGGATAAACCTATCATAAATTTGGGTCACAAGTGCTTTCTAAAGGGAAACCACTCTACGTATTATTAATGTTTGGCATTTAGGGAAAATGAACTTAAAGTATTAGAATCACAAACAGCATCTCATGTGAGATGAGATGAAAATCAAGCCCATTCCAACTCCAATCAAAACAAGGAGTGACTTAATCAGCAATTGATAGTGTTCAATCCACTTCAAGTTACTGAGAAGAGGATTAACCTGTAATGATAAAATCGAGGCAATGATTAAAAGTGTAAATGCTGTGGTCTAACTCAAAGCATAACATATGCATTCTTCACACTGTGGTTTAGTAAGTTTCACTGAGAGGGCCTAGAATCTTCCTAATTCTCTTTCCTTAGAGCAATTAATGATTCTAGTTTTGAGCTTTAAGTTCCTTCTTTCTTTGTTCCTTTCTTTCTTTCTTTATTTTGAAAACAAATATTCTGTAGGTGTGGAGGAAGTAGAAACAATGTTCTCCTCAAACCACTGTACAAACCCAGTGTGAAGATAGCATTGGGTTTTCAAAAAACATATTGTTGTCATATATATATATATATATATATATATAATCATATCATATCACATGAGGTGATGTGAGGCACTAGGAGTCAGATACACTCCCTGATAGGCAGACAGATAGACAGAGAGGCTATTACTGTGTAATAAAAATGATAAACTTCCAAGTTGGTTGGCTTCTTCCTTCCTTCCTGATAAAACCCAGGCTTCTTAAAACAAATGCCTTATGTTCTTTTCTTTCCCCTGCCAGTAGACCTCCTGCTGATGTACTGGCTGAACAATGGCAAGGCTACTTCAGGGCATTTTTGCACAACAGTTGTGGGCCAATCATACATCCTGTTTTTCTTCAAACTGATCGATCATCCTAGGTAAGGAAAGAAAGCTCCTTCAGTGACTTTAAAACTCTCAGGCCCTCCAGAAGACACTTGATTTTCAGTTTCCCAAGTGCAGGAGGTCTTCTCCCTCTTGTGTCTGCTGTACACCTTTGTTTCCTCACCCCCAATACATGCCTACAACTACCGACTCGGTCTGCTCCTGTTAATGGTGTTCACAATTCCTCTGCTGCTACGGTAGAGCAGGAGTTTTCCTGCTTTTAGTTTAACAGGCAAAGAAAACAAAACTTCTCAGACCCCTGCTTAGTAATATTGGAACGCAAAATTTGGGAATTTGGAACCTTTCAGATTTCATGTATTCCAATAAATTCAGTCTGATGTTCTAGTTATACACCTTAGTAACTGAAATTTGTGGCTTACTGTTAGAAGACAGTTTTCTAGGTCTATCTGTCTCAGAAACTGAAAGGGAAAATTTTTAATTAGCATTAAAGCAACCAGAACAGCAGAGCTCTCTAACTCATACGTGCAGGTCGACAGGTATGCTAGCCCAAGGTCCCAGATGATAAGTCACAAAGAATGCGGAGATAGGAGACAAAGGCCTACTGAGTGTTCCAGGGACCGGCTGGCCATAAAAGATAGGGAGGATACACAAGGACAAATTCCTGAGAGAAACAGGTACGAGACATGATCGAGTGAGTAATGAGCCAAGACCCCTCATCCGATCTTATGGTGTCTGCTTAATCCCCCCTTGAGGCCCGCACACAATGTTCCAGGTTTGAGTTTAACCAGATGTGTCGTTAGCTCAGATAAACATCCACCTTCGGGTTCCAAGAAAAACAGGAACCAAGGACTGTTCCCATGTGATTAAGTCTGAGCTTACCCCAGATCTGCCTACACAATTTGCTGATGTTCAAATGTTTGAAACAACCAATCGTGTGTGGCCGCGCCAAAACTTCCCACTCCCCCCGACCCTTGCCCATATAAACCCCTAACCCCTGGGCTTCTGGGTCGACCCCTCTGTCTCCTGCGTGAGATACGTGTCGACCTGAAGCTCCGCCAATAAACTGCCTCATGTGTTTACAGCAAGACAGTCATTTGTGTGTCTTTGGGTGCGCGCCATCCCGAGGCTTGAGTGAGGGTCTCCCTTTGGGGGTCTTTCAAAACAAGTTCCATTTTGATGGCAGAGTCAAAACTGAATTCATATTCCCAGGTTACAGAATCCAACTCCTATCCTGCTTCTTCCGGTGTTTCATGTTTGTCTATTAACCATAAAAAGATGTTAAGTAATTTGCCATTGTCTGTTATCTGAACTAAGACAGACAGGTTGTAAATGGGTTGCCTGTATTGAGTTACTCATTCCTCAGTTTCCAGGTCAAAGACCAAGAGACGATTTGACTGTAAAAGCAGAGGGTCCTGAAACCAGGTGACTTGGAAAGGCCCGGTCAGCAGCATTTACTTCCTTGCTCAGTGTCTTTTGTCAAGAAATGATTGGTTAACCCAACACCCCACCCTACCCCTGTTCCCATATTTTATAAGTGGGGTACAGACGAAATCAGCACCATTTTGTGTTTGGGGCATGAGCACCTAACTCCCGAGTTTTCAGGGAGAGCCACAAATACACGGCTAGCAACTGTTCCTGGAAGCTTGCACACTGGGCCAATCAATCACAGCTACAGGTCACAGTGACCAGACAAATGAAAAATTCCCTTCTGCAGTCTGGCCCTGGTACCATCCAGTAGCCCTGGTCATCCAGCCAATCAGCTTAATGGTCACCCTGTTAGCCAATCAAGTTTGTACTCATCGCTGTTGCTGAAATCTGCTTCCGTAAAGGGTATAAAAACCCACTGCTTTTGCTGCTCAGGGTGTTCTCCTTCTGGAAGGCAGGTAGACCCCATTTTTTCTGATCAATAAAAAGCCTCTTGCATTTTGCACTGATCTCAGACTTTCATTGGGGGATAGTCTTGTGTATTTTGATGCTAATTATTGCTTGCTGCCTATGTAACCCACCTTTTGTTTAATAAAAAGCCATCCCACCCTGGCAGGGCAGGAGATAAGTGTGGCTAGGAGAGAGAGGGATGCTGGGAAGAAAAAAAGTGAGACTACCATGAGGAGAAAAGAGAGAGACCTGAAGTGAAGAGAGGAGGCTTCCATGGGTTGAATGGAAGCAAAACACATGGCCGGCATGGATGCAAAATCCAGCCCAGACGAAAAACCTAAACAAGTATTTGGGATTATGGATGGGAGGTAACTTGATAAAGGTTATTGGAAACAGATACTGTGGGATTGAGGCAGGGATCCCATGCCTGCCCCAATATGGTAGGTAGTTTAAAAGATTGACATCTGACCTGCCCCAAGTTAACTAAGGCTATTTTAAAATACAACAAGTGTCTGTGTCTTGATTGATTGCTATCAGGCCTTTAGATAATACATAATAATTTAAAAACAATAGACTCTGTCTCTCTTTGGGGCTTCCAGGAAAAGACTCTCCTGACACGAGTCTTACAGTATTATCTCCCTTCATGGACAAGAGTTAAGATCCAGAACTCCCTGCATTTTAATCTTCTGTCTCCAAAGTGTTCTCTAGGCTTCCACCACAACTCAACACTTACTCCCTTCATAATCCTCTCACAACCTAATCACACCCTACCCTCCCACTTTAAAGAAATGAAATAATATCTAATATTTCACTGGGTTTTCACTGGCGTCTGATTTCTGTTGGTGGTGCTGATGGTCTCAAGCCTCAACTTTGTACATTCGAGAAAAGAGATCTATCAGTTAGCTACCTCTCTCGTCCTAAGGTGACGCTCATAGTATCCTTTGGTTAGCGCTTCCGTTTCTATTTCTGTGTTTCCTTCCTATACTGTTTTTTTTCTTTTTATTTTCCTTTTTTTTTTTTTATATACTCTTGCTATTTAACATACCAATTCAAAATGGCTTGAAACATTTTCCGTTCTATCTTCTGTGCCTATGCCCTCTGCACCTCAAGATGGGTAGCTCATGTAATAGTTCTTCTACACTCATTTCACTTCCGCCCTTCATCAAAGGCCTTGCAATCAACAGAACACTCTCCTCGGAAGACCACCTCTTGCCAGCTAAAAATTCACCAATAGATAGCTTGAAATTCTCAACCAGGAAGTCATTGCTGATTATTTCAGAGGAAAACAGATGGCTTCCAGAAAACGGCACAGCTGTTCTTCAGTGAAAAGCAAACTTAATAAAAAGGATAGTTTTTAACACTGCAATTCATAGTCCAAGGATGCCACAAAGGCTTAAGCTCTTAGACACTGGTGACACTGGGTCACGGAAAGTTGGTTTCTTTGAAATGTTACTTCAGTGAACTGCTTCTTTTGAGAAAAGGCCAGTTCCACCAGGCTTATATTTCCTTTTATAAAGAATTCATGAGCTGTTCTTGAACAGTTTGAGGGCTACACTAAATTTCAATGGGATCACAGGGTTCTTATATTCCTCCTCCTGTCCCCATTTTACCCTGTATTCAATATGGTATATTAGTTTGGCATATTTGATACAATTGATGCTTTAGATACATAAACTTCAATTCTTACTTTGAGAAACTCAAGGCCTATGACATAAGTACATTTTGTTGTCTACAAAATATGTCCATGATAATGGGAAAACAATAAAAATCAATAGAAACACAAGTGTATCAAATTCACAAATTTGTAGTCATGTATTCATTGTTTTTCATGAAACCTTCCCTACTGTTTAAGAAGCTGCACTTATTCCTCCTACCCTGTGTTTGTAGAATCACCTTCTTTTTAATATTCTGTATGATTTTTAATTAATGCATGACCCCACTTAGGAACCCAATATAGGTCATCTCAAAAGAAAAGATTGAGACTGTAGACTCATATGCATTACTAACTTAGGAGGAACGGGTCTGCAACCCAGGAAAATGAATAACACGACAGAGGCCTGTAGTAATTTCTACACACACAAAAAAAACCCTATATTTCTTGTCCGTTTTTAAGTCAATGTATATGTGTAAATAGTTAACAGTCTTATGCATTAGACAAGGTTAGCTTTGAACTCTTAGCAGAGACCTAACACACTTATTACCTTTATTGGACAGAACTCAACTGGCTATGTTCAGCTTTTTATAGAGGTATAGATGCTAAAAATCCTTACTGTTGGTCTTTCTCTATCTCCTCTGAGCATGTCTTCAGGTCTCTGACTGCATTTGCCTTGGTGTCACCAGCACTAAGATAAACATAACATTAGTTTACACTTGAGAATTCATTATGGGAAACTGCTCTTACCATCTTTATTATTGTTTTCACGCCTATATAGAAAGTCCTTGTTTTATAGTCCTTGCTTCAGACCAGTGATGATGGTTTAAATCCTAGGAACAGCAAAACTCAGAAGAGTCTTAAAACTCTTGCTCCAGGCAAGCAGCAATTGATGCTGGAACTGACACCTTTCAAGATAGGATAAAGAGGCACCAGGGCTCACATGGAGAGAACAATGTTTGCTAGGATGGTGAAGTATTCATTGGAATCAGAGCACAAACAAGGCTGAGACAGAAAAGAAGAAGAAAACAAAAAATAAACAACAACAATGACAAAACCTTTTTGACCAAGCCTGAGGAATCTGAGGCTGAAGAGAAGGCAGTTTTAATTAGATAAAATTCTGAATGGAAATCTGGGTGAAAGGATACTCAATTTTGGTCGGAAGTAACATCTAATAGCATGTATTTCACAGATGTACATTTGTAGTCATTTTTCTATTTGAGAAGAAGTACTTAGAGACCTGTTTAATTAATCAGTAAAGACATAGTTCAGAAAGTTAACTTTTTCAATCATTTTGCACTTCTGTCCGTTAGGATCACACATCCATGGCCAATGTATTATAGGGAAAATCTTGCGAAAATAGAATTACAATGTAATTCCTTAAAATTTGCCATGTGAAAAAAAATCTAAATTGAAGAATACTCAGAGTGGTCCTGTCTTCCTCACTGACTATTCTTCTAAACAGGAAGAATTTCTGAAGAAGCAGTGGAGGACTCTGAGCTGTAAATATTACCAGGCATTTTGGGGAAGGATATGTGCAAAGCTTCAATGACCTGTGAATATATATATCATTATATCCTCTGTATCTCCAAATGATCTAAACCACACTCAAAGCTAGGTGTGAACAGCAGAGCCTTCCACAAGCCACTGTAGGAGAAGCACTCTAGCCTGTGTCAAGTAACCAGAACAGGACAAGTCAATCCTGAGTATCATCATGCTGCCCAATCTCTTAGTGTCTCATCCTTTTTTTTTTTATCAGCTGTCCCTACCCTCACACAATCCTGAATTGGTAGTGGCCTCTAAATCAGGACTCACTAAATTGAGCTCTGCTAAACTGGCTTTAAGCTCTGTTGTGTTCTCCTCTGTGTTTGCCTGTCCTTGCAACATTAATGTGGGTGCAATCACAGTGGTGGGAAACATTCAGAGCCTTGGCTTTCTGTCATGGAGGTATAAAGGAGAGAATCAAGGAAATTGGATAGGATTAAGGCCATGGCAGAGGGCAGAGCTAGAGAGGCTCACCATACACTGTTTATGATCGAGGTTCAGCTCATACTGTGTACTCCAAACCTTGTCCTCAAGCACTGATATTGAGGAACCACTACTGCCCAACTTGAAGAGTGGCATTTCCCTGTGCCAGACAAAAACAGCAGAGCAGAAACTTTGAAATCTTACCTCATTTTGTGTCAACCATAATCCACAGTCAGCTATGGACAGCATACCCTACAAAATAAATTTGGATTATATTTTAAGTTTAATACTCTACTGAAAGATCCACAGACCTAAAACAGGTTATTAAAATTAGGGAAGTTGGGAAGAGGTAGAGGAAGGTGGCTCCAGCAGGAGATAAGGGAGGGGACAGAATCTGGATGTAAAGTGAGTAAATTATGGTGCACGCCTTTAATCCCAGCACTCAGGAAGCAGAGGCAGGCAGATGGCTATGAGTTCAAGGTCAGCCTGGTCTACAAAGTGAGTCTAGGAGAGCCAAGTCTACACAGAGAAACTCTCTCTCAAAAAAACAAAAAAAATTAATTAAATAAAATATTTATAGCATAATCATTATTTTTCTATCATCCAGGAAACATGGAAAATATCATTTCATTTGTAAAAAAAGAATCAACAGATACAAATAAAGTGACATGTTTTTCTGAACATAACAATATGACTGTTGTAAAAATATTTCAATATATAGAGAATCAAGAAGGAAATTCTAAAATCTCAGGAAAAGAAGAGACAAAGCAAAATGGATATGTTTAAAGCTAATTGAAAAGTTAACAAAAACTCAAAAGGAAACAATGATACATTCAGTGTTCATAAATTATATTGCCATGTGTGTCGTAGTCAATTATTGCACACTTCAACAGAACTAGGCTCTAATATAGTTACAAAAGCAAATTGGATAAAATTGGGGTGTTACAAGAGAAAAGGTTCAAGTCAATGGATGATTCTCTTCTGGGAGGACAAGGTTTCATCATGAAATTCAACAGGTGATTCAACTTTTTGCCTCTTCTACTTTCTGCTGGTTGGGATTGGGGTTCTGTCTCTCCACTATCATTTACCACTGTCAACTTCCTGAAATGCCTATTTGTCTGTCACCCATAAACACACTTGTCAAGGCATTTAGAAAGGCCTCTGAATATTCGGAAGGATACCATCTAAAATCTCTTAATTGCATCTTCAAATACTATTCCTGGCTTGTTTAACCGTTTTACCCAATGTTATTTGGGTCCCTACAAAGGTATTGTTTGCCCCAAATCAGCCAGAAGAAACCTTAGAAGAATGATGTACCATTTCTCCTAAAGGGGTTTAGGGAGGTTTTTGCTTGCTCTTTTGGGCTACAGATGATTATTTTCAATGGGAGTTGATTATAAGTTTGTATTAGTCTTATTCAGAAAGAAAATGAGGTTTGACTCAGGTATGTCTCACTTTTCCTTCATCTTCGTTTCATAGGTATGGAGCTAGGGATTGAAGTTGAAGAAGGGGAAATATAAAAATATATAGAGATGACAGGACAAAAAGTAGATTATTGAATCTATTCCTCTACTTAAGACCTTAATTGTTACTCACAAATAAGGTTATTTTTAATTCATTGGCATAGATTTTTGTATATTGATGTAAAATAGGTTTAATTTTGATATACTGATATAGAATTCAAATTAGATATTATTCTTCAAACACATTTTATATATATTTCTATTTTAATATGAGGTATTGTACACATAAAACTCCATTATAATACAAGGCTTACTTCCAATACCCTGAAAGTGGTATTGCAGGCTGTTTAGGATGATTAAGTAAAACTAGTTGATCGAAACACGGTCATGTCAATTACTAGTCTATTTTTATGACAAGATTATACATCCTAGGCTTAACAGATGGATATGACTCTATAAATATATAAGGTTACTTAGATAAGGTCTTCAAAAGCCTCAGACACTTACAGACTATGGCATTTAAAGATGTTTTTTAAATTATCTTAAAGATTCTTTGACATCAAGACATGTTAACTCATGGTAACATCCAGCCTTCTTCAAAGAGAATGATGAGCATCAAAGAAAATCTTAATACAGGTGGTTTCAAATTTGACAAACCAGCCAGTGGGCAAAATTTCCTTTTTTTTCTGCCAGAGAAAGAATTCTGCCTAAAAATGGGCAAACTTGGATGCAGGCAGAGTCAATGACCACACTCTGCCAAGACAGTGTAAACTAGTCCTCAATAGTTCTTCTCTCACAAATATGTCTGTCAGAAGAATCTCACCACGTAACATTGTCTGGCCTAGCAACTTCCTAGCATCTTGGGATAAATTTCCATGACCACACAACTCTTGCGTTCCTGTGAAACCAGCAGTATGTATGTAATGCCAATTTCTGTTAGTTTGCAATGTAATCTGCTACATCTTCCATGTAACCAGTGAGTTGCCTGCCTCTGGGTGCTTTTTGTCTGAACCAAGAATATGCTTTCCCCCAATCAATGCTGCTGAAGTGGAATTCCCTGTAAGCTCCTATTGTTCAAGCACTCTCTTTATCAAATGAACCCTTACAGGAGTTTTCAGGTAAATACCCATAGACCTTTGGGTGGTTTCTTGCCTTAGAATACTATTATCTCAATATCTTGTGTATAATTTCTCTTTGATGATATCAGTCTCTAATTCTAGATACATGTTTTCTTTTTCTTTATCCATATGAACTCATTCACACTACTTTCATTAACAAATTGTAAACTTTCATATAATTTTGCTCTGCTTGATGAACTTTTTAGCTGAAAATTTGGCATGGGACAGTGAATAGTAACCATACCACAGTCTGAATGCTATATTATCTTGAAGTTTCTCCTACCAAATTATATTACTTTTAAATTAAGCTTAACTAAAAACTATTCAGATGTCGCCTGGATTGACTCATAATTTTTTTTTTTGCCATTACCTAATATGAATTGTCTCTAGCCCAATTTCAATATAGGATTCATTCTCTTCAGAAGTCTTCTAAACTCAGCTTTAACTGTCCTCATTTCTAATTACATTTTGGTCTTTTGAGGTCTCACCAGAATGGTCCTTTAAATGTTGGTTACAACACGCTAGGGTTTTTTTCTGACCTGCAGCTATAAATGAAACCCAAATCTTCCTAAAAGACAGTTCCAAAAGCATGCATGTCTCATGGCTGGATAGTTTAAAGCTATGACACAGTTTTTGAAATCAATTTCCATATTAATTTCTTTTTCAATTGATGTAATTAAATTCCTGATAAAATGTGAACCTTCCTGGCCCCTAGGGCTTATTGGCTGATATCAGCCCACAAGAGCACATGTAGCATGGATGAAAAGTGGAGAGTTTAGAAAATGACAACTCTCTGGGATCAGTTGGGGAGACATACCAATTTTGTTTGAGGTGAGTGAGAGTTATCTAAAACTCTAGGGAGATAGTAGGAATATTTATAGTAAACAAAGATCATTGGTTGGGGGGCTAAGGGAATGAAATCCCTCATTTACATGGAGAGACATTCCATGAATCTCAGGTGCTTACTGCACATATTTTTTTTTCAGGAGAAAGGGAGCTGGACCTGTCATTTCCCAAAGGGCAACATGGGAGTCCAGGATCCCAAGGCATAGAATAAGAAGCCTCATCCACAAAGGCAGTCTGCCATTTTGTGCCAAGCTCAGGGCTCCCCAAGCATGGCTGACAATGGTCTTAGCATCAGGGTTTCCTGCCAATAAGAAGTAACTTCAAGATAGAAGACTTGGTTTCGGCTTACAGTTTGACAATGCAGTTTATTGTGATGGAGGAGGCATGACATTGGCCACTTTGCGTTGGTAGGAGGATGTGGTAGATGTTACCTCATATCTTTATGAAACAGGAACAAGTTTTTGTAAGGTGTGGGGCACATATATTTAGTGTAGGTGTTGGTGCTGTGTTAATGGGAGAAAGAAAATGACTAGGTCGTGAGGGAGGTAGAAGTGCAGGCAATGCAGACTGAAGAATAATCAGAAACTTCATGGAGGGTAATTTACATCCAGGAGTTCCTTCCCCATTAATCTTCCTGAAAATGATAGATTGAGGATAATGTGGCAGAACCTAACTCTTGTCTATCTCTAGCAATCCTTTTTAAATTACCATGAAATTGTAATTTTACAGTATGAGATTTCATACGAATTTATTTTAAGAATAACTGCTAATGAAACCTTGGAAAATTTGAAACACAAAGCAGAATTAATACTTAAACTTGCAGGATTATATCCTGCTGTGTTAAAAATGTTTTTGTTAAGGCTATTTGAGAGAACATTTTATCCTATCTGTGGTCCACCTAAACTTAAGAGTTTTAATGAGTACAAACATTTTAAACTTACTTTTCTTATACACATTTTCATACACATACCAGTGTGTCCATGAATAAATGAATGGCTCAGATTATAACACTTTCATACAGATTCTCATTGAAGGCTATCAGAATTTGAAGTTGAAAACAGAACTGTTCTTTGTAGGCCAGCATCGTCCTGGACACAGCAATATTGTGATATGTGGGAAGTTCTCTGATAATTTTCATGTTAAAAAACTAAAACCACCACCACCACCACCACCACCAACAACAACAACAACAAAACCAAGTGGGTGTGGTGGTGCAGGCCTTTAATCATAGCACTCAGGAGGCAGAGACAGGTAGGTTAATGCGAGTTTGAGGTCAGACTGGTCTACAAAGTGAGTCCAGAACAACCAAGGCTACACAGAGAAACCCTGTCTCAAAAAACCAAACCAAACCAAACCAAACAAAACAAAAAAACAAAACAAAACAAAAAACAAAACAAAAAACAAAAAACAAAAAACAAAAACCAACCAACCAAAGAAAAGGAACCCCCCAAAAAAACCCAAAACAAACAAACAAACAAACATGGACTTTAGCTGTGTATTCATTTTTCAGTGCATTAGAAATTATAAAGTCCTTCTCTGCATTCCCATTACCTGATATACACCAATTTGAACATTTTCCACTGTTTTCTCTCATTTGTGGTTCCAGATTTTATATAGATATATAAAATCGCATATGACTATATGACATAAAGATAGGAGCAAAATTATCTAAGAACTTTTCAGACTGAGCGGTGTAAGAAATGGGACAGGAATGCTTCCCAAAGGGATATTTTCAATATGATTTGCATACTCATATGATGGTATCTTTATCTAATACAGTACTATGGATGGTAAATATGCACAAAATTTTGATTTAATAATATAAAACTTGTTTCTCTTAATCAAAAAAGCCAGGTTTAGTGACCAAAAAAATCATCGTTTCTTTTCCAAATCCAAGGCTCCTCCTGTGAAAATTGTAATTTCTCTGTGCTTGAACACCACACTGCAATCTGAAAATTATAATGAGTTTACACTCTGTTCCTAATGTTTCTGATATTAGAAGAATTTTGTATATCAAATATGTCCCCTTTAACGAAGAATGATATCTGCTTGCAAAAGAGAATCAGAAGGTGTTCAGAGTGAGGAAACACATGGTGAGTGAGTAGACGGTAGATGAGCAAACATGCATCTTGTGTGCTAAGAAAAGTGCTGCAATTTCTCCCCTTAAAGGAGGCTCAGGGAGGATCCTACGGCCTTTGTGTGGTAAGGAAATTAATTTGGTGATTCTACTTTATTGTTCTGCTCTATGTGGCGCAAAGTGGGAGTAAATGGAGAGGACGCCTGAATTTTGTTTCTCAACATCACCAAACGTCTTGGGTGTTTAAAGCTTGCTCTTCTTGCAGTGAGAAGCAGCAATGAGAAGCTGTAAAACATTCAGAAGGTGGAGCCTAGGTGAAGGAAATTTGCTTGCTGGCTATGCCTGGAAGAGGAAACTGGAAACTCCGCCCCATCCCATGGTTCATTGCTTCCAGCTTTCTATAAAATGAATAAGCTCATATATAGCGCACCCCTCTCAGGATGTTTGTGCTGCCTCAGGTCTAGAGGAACAGGCTAGTCATAGACAGAAGCCACGATGTCAACTCTTACCTTCATGTGGGCTCATTGCTATAAGTAATTTGTCACAGTAGCAGAAAGTTAAGTCAGTCTCTCTCTCTCTCTCTCTCTCTCTCTCTCTCTCTCTCTCTCTCTCTCTCTCTCTCTCTCCCCTCTCTCCCCCCCAGACCTCAGTTAGAAATACGCAAGTGTAAAGCATGCATGAATGGCGAGTTACGTGTCCAATATGGAGATATGGACCACTACAATGCGTAGAGGCCATACTTCTGCTCCTTCTTTTTACATAAAGATTTGACTAAAATACAATAAAGAATTTTTATAATATTAGTACCTTAAACCTTTTCTCCAAATATATTTCTAAGGTATCACCTAATCTGTGTTTATTTCTCTTGTTCTCTCTCTCATGTTCCTTCTCCTTTCCCTCTCCATACATACCACCTCTATCTCAGTTATGGCTTCGTAAACATGTTATAACCCAATCATTTGCAATGCAACTTGTTCCGTTATTTATATCTGGCAGTAAGGAAGATCATCTTGCAGCACAGATGAAGATAGCGAAGAGAAGATGGTCTAGAATGTCCTTTCAGTGCTCTAGGCAAGCACAATGGCACTATTCTGTATTCCTAGCAGCTCAAGAGTCTGAAGCAGAGAATCTCTGGGACCCGCAGTTTCACTTCCAGCCTGAGTGAAAGAGTGACACCCACGTTATTAAAAAGTTTTTACAATTAAGATAAATAGATAAAGCCCAAGTAGGAGAAAATTTTCATTTCAGGGTTTTCTAGAGGAGGAAAAAGCCTGAATACATATTTTCAAATATGATTCTACAATGATTTTTCCATGTCTTGAAGTAATCATCATATTAAGTTATTAAAAATTTGCTAGCCCCTCCACAATAGTGTGTTCGGTTTTACTAAAAAAAAAAAAAAGAAGAAAAAAAAAACCACTAGCTCAAGAGCAGCACATATGTAATTTTGCAGCAAAGAATATAAACTCACTACCACACATATCAGCTTTGAAAGGCTATGTATTTACCCAGCAGACAAGCCAATCCATAGTCCAGCAATGTACTAAGATACTTTTAATGAACTCCAAGTATGAAGACAACTGAAGGACTGAAAGCGCCACAAGAAAAAAATTCTTTCCAAAGAGAAGAGGCAAGAAAGTAAGTATCTGCTCTACTCAAAGAGAGCTAAGATACTGGCCCTGCATTTTCCTGCCATTCCAGCAAGGTGGGTCTCCTGATAATGTCATGGCCAGAACTACACCTGTTTGTCTCAGTTTGAAAAGAAACTTCAACAGTATAAGCAAATAGGACAGTTTAGAAAGGAACTGTTTGTCAGGGGGTTTGTTTGCATTAGAGAGAATTTGATTGCCAGATCACAGTAAACACATTTCTGCTTGGAAAGGAAGAAGAAAATGTTTGTTAGTAGAACAAGGACTAAATTAACTTGGCACCAAAGGGAAGCATCCAGGAGGGCTTACTAAAACATTTCATTTTATAATCTATATCTTAACAAAGCAATTTTAAAACCCAAAACACACGTGCCAAAGACCACCGAGAGAAACTGAAAAAAGTGTCATCTACGCACATACACACACACACACACAGAGCTGCACACACACACACACACACACACACACACACACACACACACGCACACAAAGCTACACACACACACACACACACAGAGAGAGAGAGAGAGAGAGAGAGAGAGAGAGAGAGAGAGAGAGAGAGAGAGAAGAGAGAGAGAATGAAAATAAAAGTAAAGACTTAATGTCCCCGCAAAATTTGTAAATCTGAGCAGACTCCTGGAAAAAAAAACTGGATCTGCAGTGACAGATTTAATAATTAGAGGTTCAATACTTGGGAGAGGATTGGGATGTTCTAGGTCTAGAAGCTAAGTAGCTTGTTTTGGGCTAGGTTTAGTCCCCAGATTTTCCATCCTTTGCCCACCCCTCTGGTAGAACTTACCCTGTGATTAAAAGGTAAAATACTTTGTAATCTATTACCTAAGAAGACCACCAATCTACAACCTTAGAATGCATCTTAAGCATTTAGAAAAACCTTCCCTCATCTTGCAGTAACCACCTCTCTGATGTACCTGCCAACATATGGTGAACTTGCTTTGAGTTAAGACTGTGTTCTGTAACACAGTAAAGCTTCAGGAAAGTGCTTTCACATTGGGACGTGGACTCTGGGGTAATCTAAATCTCTGCTCTTGTCTATGGTCTTTTAAAATAGCTCCAAAGTAAATGGTGTCTTATTCCCTTTAAGATGAGAGGTATACTGTTTTGTTTTGTTTTTCATCAGTGTCTCCCAGAAGTGCATAAAATTTCATTTTGACAATGGATATGCCCTTTTATCCTTTTTTTCCCAAAACTAAAAGAAGTGACAATTCTAGAATAGAAGAAAGTATCAATTAGGCCAATGAGAGCATCTCTGAATCCACTGGCACTTATGGCTTCAATTTGCTGGCAAAACACACTCCCTCAAGTTTTCCCATTCATTCAAATTCTCAGCAGCAGGTAAGATCAAAACTTAAAAGGTGGAGGGTTCAAAGCCATCCTGAGACACTCTTTATGCAGAGCCTGTGAAGCCTGAGTCATCTCCTTCATGGAAATCCCTATACAAATGCCCACGTTAAGTGTGCTTTCATTTCTCTCATTCCAATTATAGCTGTGAGTTCAAATGTGATGTGAAAACATTAATGGGAACCTTCCAGAAATAACTATCTTATGTGTTTTAAACTACATGATGTTCAGAGTACCATGAGGCATCTTGCATTAGTCCCCCACCCCACCCCCATCCAATTCAATCTAGCATTTAATCTTCCCTCTGTCCACCTGCCCATGATATATAACTCACCCTTTTGGTAGTCAAGTAACAGCCACCTGCAGGCATCAGATTTGCTCTTCTGACATTATAGTGCCTCTCTCCAAATAGCCCTCATTTTACATAAAATAAGGCCATTGCCCCAGAGATTAAGAATAGTCATATTGTTAACTACACAAGCCAAAGAGAAGTAGTAAAGAGATTTCCTTAAAGAACCACATGAAAATTCTCCACTCAACAAGAAAGAAAATAGATCATTGGTAAGCTCAGGGCAATGCAATATTTTAAGGGAAGCTATATTCATATAACTGACTGAAGGGTTTTGCTTCAATTATTTTGTTATTATTTAGTAGGGTTTCACACTCCCTATGCTTAATTTAGAAGCTAAAATTTATTACAGGAAACATTATATGTATAACACAGTGTGTCAGTAGCTTCAGACATGCCCTTGAGTTCCTGAATTCTTACATAGCAAATAACAGGGGCTTCCTGTATCAAGAAGCCACAAATACTTTAAAAAGCCAACTGTCACACATGGCTGGACCTAAGAATATCACTTGGTACAGACCCTGAAGTAAGCCACCCATTCTCTTGAGTAAACGTTAGTGGATTTCATGCCTCTTTACTACTCTTAACAGTGAATGAAGTTTTTAATTAAATAGACCCAAGGCCAAGTACACTGTACTCTATCTGCCCGAAGTATTAATAAATAAAAATCATTTCATAGATGATAAAACACAGTTTTTTTTTATCCTGAAAACAAACTGTGCTATGGAGGACATTCTGAAACTTAGCACACTGATCCTTCCAAAAAGCATCAACACATGGGTCAGCAAAGAGGGAAAACTGTCCTAGAAACAAATGCTAAGAACAGGAATCCCTTGTTGGGCATATTTCTGCCAAGTTTTGTGGAAAAGCCTATGGGTCTGACCCCACAGAGTACCCTAGTACCCATGCTGCAGCTCCTGCAGCCTCAGTCTCTAAAGTCAAAAGCCTGTGGATGCTGCCCTACTTTCAGAAGCTGCACTTGGTTTCCTCCTGTTGTCATTTTGTCTGGCCTTCCCATCATGGTTGTAGAAGGGCCCCAGGCATTTCCATAGTGCATGATACAATAGCCTTGTGTTTAAGATTGCATAAGCCTGTTCTCCTTGCTTAGGCTTAGACAGTCTGAAGAATAAAACCTTTTCCTTTCCCTCAACATTTTGGGCTTGAATGAGTCTAGGCCTGGTTACTGAGTATGGTCCTTCCCTTGGCTGTGGCTGCTTAAGCACTACCCTTCTCCTTCCTCACGGTGTATCCCTGAAAGTCTTCCTCTGTCAGTCTTGTTTCAGAAGCCCAGATCAAGGTTCTCTGCCCTCTCTATCATCAGTTCAGTAGAGCATGCTGCGATGTTATCTTCCTGGTTGGTTTTAAGGACTAACCTGGGACCGAGAGAGTAATTGCATACCAAGAAACATTCAGTTCTATTACATAGAATGTCTTTCAAGTACTATGATATAGCCCAGTGGAAGAGAATTTTCATAGCATACACAAGGATCAAGCCTCTCTGTTCCATCCTATACACTACAAACTCATACATGCACATGTGTACAGATACACACATGCACATAGAGAGAGGAGGGGCGAGAGAGAAAGCCTATTTATTGTCAATTTTAAAGGTAGAGTTGGTAGATTTTCACCACCTACTATATTTCCTAAGTTAAGCCTTTCTCAGTCTATAGGCATTATTGGTTCATTAACATAGGAGCCAGAACATGCTACACTGCAATATACATGTAATCAGATTTTATTTAATACACATGATACCCACATAAGTATCATACCAGCTTTGCTATGCTTAGGACCCTAGACAGCATGCCAGAACTATGTTCAGAGGGAATGTTAAACGGTGAACTAACAAAAGTAGCTCTGTTTGAAATCCAATACACTGAGCAGATTGAAAAGGTTGCATGTTTCTGAGACAAGAAGGCAAGAGACTTTTTTCCATCCCAATGAGGAATGTGCATGTTTGATAAGCAAAATTTTTTGCTCTCTGAAAAATTCTAGTGAGTGACTGTAAAAATGCCACAGAGTTGATCTGGAAGTTAAAAATAATTTAGCAAGAAGGCAAATTTGCAAATACAGATCTATGCCTAAGGATGGTCAATTATGTATCAATAACTTCTCTACAATACTATATTGCGTGTCTCAGTATTGTTACATCTCAGCTAAAAAAGATAATTGAAAGAATTTATTTTCCTCCAGTGATGCATTCAAAAACTTAGAAATCCAAGGAGGAGCAAAAGGTGTGTACATTATACTCTTTACCAGGGTTCATTAGGTTTTCACGCTTTGGTGGCACATTTCTAATTGTCTCTCCAGCCAATATTTATACTCCTACTCTTCATTCCTTTGCAATTCAGCATCTTCTGAAAATGAGAAATGTTGCTGTAGTTTATACACTAGTCCTGACTAAAAATGACAAAGTCTGAATTTTTTATCCAATAAATATGCAATAGGAAATCAAGTTTGTGCCATTACTAGAAAATCAGAGAGAGAGAGAGAGAGAGAGAGAGAGAGAGAGAGAGAGAGAGAAGGAGAGAGACAGAGACACAGAGAGAAACAGAGACAGGGAGAGACACACAGAGAGAGACAGAAAGAGAGAGAGGGAGAGAGAGGCAGAGAGACATAGAGACAGAGAGAGACAGAGAGACACAGAGACAGAGAGAGGGGGGAAGAAAGAGAGAGAGAAAGAGAGAAACAGACGGACAGACAGACAGACAGAGAACCATGCCTGATGGGGAACAACTTTAAACCCGCACATGGGACGCAGAGGCAGGCAGAT
This sequence comes from Acomys minous, assembly GCF_964271855.1. Classification (NCBI taxonomy): domain Eukaryota; kingdom Metazoa; phylum Chordata; class Mammalia; order Rodentia; family Muridae; genus Acomys; species Acomys minous. The sequence continues at coordinate 40,406,073 of NC_140491.1, forward strand.
CTCTACGTTTTCTAAGTTTAAGGGCAGCAAGGTCTACAAAGCAAATTCCAGGACAGCAAAGGCTACAAAGAGAAAGCATATCTGAAAAATAATTAGAAATGACAAATATCACATACTTCCTTTTTATGTGGGATGTACCAAGCTACAGGGTGGTTGGTTGTGGTGAGGAAGAATGCCAATGGGAAAGAGGGAAAGGCAGACAAGAAGGGTTGCAAGGGTTGAACATGATCAGCATAAAATGAAAAACGTGGATGAAAATGACATAGTGAAACTTATTTTTGCACACAAACTTAAAAGAATAACATTGTCACTCCAGCACTAGGTTGCACAATGTCTGTGTTCATCTAGGCTCCTTAAGGTTTTTCTGTACAACAACCTTTTACTATGTATTTTTTCTTTTGTATTCTGCACTGACAGAAGTCTTTATTTTCACGTCATTTTCTATTACAAAGCTTTGAGAGCAGGTGACTAGAGGAATGCTCCACTTTCTGTCATTTCTCAGTGCCTTATTTAGGATTACTTTTAAGTGAAGCCACTGATGCACAAATGCTGCTGCACAGTGACATGGGGCATTTCTCACCATAGGATATCAAAGGCAGGCAATGCCAGGTCTTCCTGCCCTCTGTGATCCTCACCTCAATCATCTAGTTAAGATGGTGACAGAAAAATGAGAGAGATTTATTGTTTAGCCTCCCATGCCTTTGACTGTTCCGAGCTTCCCTGATTCCTCCTAGAGCTACCTCTACTCAGTTTGCCTGTGTGCCAGTGTGCTTGCCACTTTCTGGATTCCTCCCTCTCTTGAATGTATAAAAATGCTTAAATATTTTAACTCATAAACACCCATAGGAACCTTGTCTGGCTCTAGAGCTATTGCATTTCACACCCTCTCCCAATCTTTTAAAAAATGTGCTTTTGAGACACTGTCAACCGAACCAAGTGACAGCCTACAGACTGGGAAAAGATCTTCACCAACCCTACATCTGACAAAGGTCTAATATCCAAAATATATAAAGAACTCAAGAAATTAAACACCACCAAACCAAATAACCCAATTGAGAAATGGGGCTTGGAACTAAACAGAGAATTCTCAACAGAGGAATATCGAATGGCTGAGAAGCACTTAAAGAAACGCTCAACCTCTTTAGTCATCAGAGAAATGCAAATCAAAACAACTCTGAGATTCCATCTTACACCCATCAGAATGGCTAAGATCAAAAATTCAAGCGACACCACATGCTGGCGAGGATGTGGGGAGAGAGGAACACTCCTTCATTGCTGGTGGGAATGCAAACTAGTACAGCCACTTTGGAAATCTATCTGGTGCTATCTCAGAATAGGGCTTCCTCAAGACCCAGCTATTCCACTCCTTGGAATATACCCAGAAAATGCTCAACCACACAACAAGGGCATATGCTCAATCATATTCATAGTAGCCTTATTCATAATAGCCAGAACCTGAAAACAGCGTAAATGCCTCTCAGTTGAAGAAAGAATAAAAAAAAACTGTGGTACATTTACAGTACAGAATACTACTCAGCTATTTTTTTAATTAATTTATTCATATTACATCTCAATGGTTATCCCATCCCTTGTATCCTCCCATTCCTCCCTCCCTCCCATTTTCCACTTACTCCCCTCCCCTATGACTGTGACTGAGGGTGTCTTCCTCCCCCTTTATATGATCATAGTGTATCAAGTCTCTTCTTGGTAACCTGCTGTCCTTCCTCTGAGTGCCACCAGGTCTCCCTATCCAGGGATGCCACCACATGGTCAAATGTGAGGCATCAGAGTATGTGTGAAAGTCATATCCCACTCTCCACTCAACTGTGAAGAATGTCCTGTCCATTGGCTAGATCTGGGTAGGGGTTTGAAGTTTATGGTCTGTCTTGTCCTTGACTGGTGCCATAGTTTGAGCGGGACCCCTGGGCCCAAATCTGCCTATCATAATGTTAGGTTTCTAAGACCTTCTGGATCCTTCTACTTTGCCATTCTCCCATGCTTCTCTCATCTAGAGTCCCACTAGAATGTCCTCTCCTCTGTCCCAGCTTCCTGGTAAGTGATAGCCAGATCATGGAAACAGCCTAAGTGTCCCTCAGTAGAAGAATGGATGAAGGAACTGTGGTACATTTACACTATGGAATACTATTCAGCTATTAAAAATAAAAATTTCCCAAAATTTGTGGACAAATGGATTGAACTAGAAATAATCATAATGAGTGAGTTAACCCAGCAGAAGAAAGTCAATTGGTACATACTCACTTATATCTGCATACTAGCCCAAGGGGCATGTTCCATGAAAATCTTCACTTACTCAGCTACTAAAAACAAGGAAATCCTGAAATCTGTAGACAAATGAATGGGACTAGAGATGATCATGAGTGATTTAACCCAGAAGCAAAAAGACTCACATGGTATGTACTCACTTATAATTGGGCACTAGCACAAAAGGCATGTCCCATGAAAGTCTTCCGTTACCAGGAGACTGGGATAGATGTGAGGACATCCTACTATGACTCTAGGTAAGATAAATATAGGAGATGGGGAAATGGAAGGACACAGAGGATCCTAGAAACCTATAAGAACATCATGATGGGTGGATTGGGGTCCAGGGGTGTCTCCTCAAACTATTGCACTAACCAAGGACAAAACAATAGTAAACATTGAACCCTTACTCTGATCTACCCAATGGACAGGACATTCTCCACAGTTATGTGGAGAGTAGGGACTGACTTTGACGTGAACTCTGGTGCTCCATATATGACCACCTCCCCTTGGTGGGGAGGCCTGATGGCACTCAAAAAAAGAATAAGCAGGCTACCAAGATGCAACTTGATAGCCTATGACCATATAGTGGAGGAGGAGGTTCCCCTTGGTCATAGACCTATGGGGGGGCGGAGAATAGGATGAGCACGAGGGAGGGAGGAATGGGAGGATACAAGTGATGGGATAACAAGTTGTAATCTGAATAAATTAATAAATTTTTTTAAATTTAAAAAAATGTGCTTTTGATAATGTAGTTACATGTCCTCAGTACTCAGCTCCACGTGACTCAATAAATCAATATAATCTGAGTGCTTTCACTTCAGTCTAAGGTTTCCTATAAACTAATGCCACATAGAATCTCTTGTTCTGTCATTTCTCCAGTTCTTCTTGCAAGAATTAGCACTTCTACTGTCCTCTAGTCTTAACGCTCTCTTTCTCTTTTATTGTCATAAAACATTTACATTTTAGTTTTCCATCTGCCTCTCTAGTTTTAGTTCTAAGTATACTTTGGGAGTTATCTATTGTTTTTTCTTAAACATTGGTTATCTTCAGTATTTAAGTACTAATCTAATCATTCATACAATGTATATTTTCACCACTCTATGTCTTTCATAATAATGTGAGCGCTAAAGACTTCCTCTTGGATATGTGGGTTTTATCCTATGTCTGTCACCACTGTGCTGTGTTTACATATACTTCCTGCATACACTGCATCATTTTGTGAGGTATCGCTCATGCATATTTTCATTCTTTGACTCTAACTTTCATATTAAAGGAGTGCTTTACATTATATAATATCTACTAAGCATCAGACATGTAGGACAGTAAAGAAAGTTCCTGGGAGCACTAGTCGCAGCAGCTTCCTGTGTAATGAGTGGATGCCAAGGGATAATGCTGAGTTCAGTCAGAACAGCAAAGTGACTACAGAGAAAGACACATATCTGTAATTGTCCATATATATCTCTAGGAACATAAGCTACTATATAATTGTTGTATTTCTTCAATATACATCCCTTTCATACATGTGTGCAAGTGAATATGTATGTGTTTGTGTTTGTGTGTGTGTGTGTGTGTGTGTGTGTGTGTGTTGGTGTGTGTGTATCCACCTTATCTTTCATTCGTAGGCCAGAAATACTTGGGATATAAAATACTGATATGTTTGGACATGGAAAAGCATATAGCTTAAGGAAAGAATATAAATTCTTTCAGAATTCAGGTAACATATATATGGGTAATTTATATAATGCTTTTAGTGTATTTATATTTGGGTTGTGTCATGAAGTAAATATTGAATTCTATTAGTGTAATATCTTTACTACATATAATACAGACACTAAAATTCTCTATCACCTTCTAATATATCTGTTTATTAGCTAGAAGTTGCCTTAAAACATTGCAAACAGATGATGATATATTATATTTGTTTTTTAATTTCATATATCTATCTAAGGAATTCTGATTGCTTTCTCCTCTTCCACCTCTAATGTCCCCCCATCACTATCAACACCACCCCATTCCTTGCCAGTACCATTCACAAGGTCATGACTTCATTGCCAGTTCTCTTTAACAAGGGCCATCTGTGTGAATATTGTGTGGTAACTATCCATTGGTGCCTTGTGGAATTATCAGTGGATACAAAAATGAAGGTATCGATTCTTCCTTCCATGCATCTATCATAAGCAAAATAGTCTGGCAATGACGTGTAGGACAGTCCTGGTCTCTACAAGTAATGCAGTGTGGAACATCCTGGTCTGGCCTCTATCTTTGCCTGGCTGTTGACATGTTAAAATTTTCTTGCAGACATCTTCAGCTATTGTGAGGTCATTATTGCAGTGTCTTTGTCTCACCCACGAGAAAAAAAAAATCTCAGACCTTCTTTCAATCTTCTCGTTATTGTGATTGTATCCACTTCTGCAATGCATCCTGAGCCTTAAATGCCTGCATTCACTGGAAATACAGGTTTCTCTGATTAAGGCTAAGAGAAGTATATGTCTATGTGCTTAAAAATGTTTAGAATTCAGTTTCATCTTCTGAACAATACAAATACTATTCTAAACAATGCTAATCAGCCTACACCCAAAGTCAATGATCTCCTCTATCTGAGACTGTTGACCAGGTTTACAATCCCAAGCATGGAGTCTCTCTTATGGTGTATATCTCAAATACAGTCAGAGCAGTGTTACTTATCTCCCAAAGCAGTAGTGCCACTGTTGCTTTTCATTGATTTTATTGATTTTAATTGACAAGTATCCTCCTGTCCTAGAAATATTCACTTTTTAAAGTAGTGAAAAAAATTGTAATATATGAGATATAGGTAGACAAATTTCATATTAAACAATACGTATCGATACTCACTATAAAACTACTGCTTATTTTTTGTTTGTGGGAAAGCAAACTAATGCAGCAAGGTACACCTTGAAGTTATTTCAAATCTCAACTACTCATGTCACAACCAAGACCCCTCTTTATTATTATTATTGTTATTGAGAGTAATTTTTATTCTTTTTAAATGTATATCAACTATTTCAGGTTTTTGTATCACTTTACTTTCCTGTTTACTTGCTTACCAGTTCATTCTCACAATTTTTGCAAGCTAAACACATGTCAAACATAGTGTTTTGCACATAAGAATAATATTCCTGTCAAACATGTTGACAGGTACTTGAAATATGCAACTCAATTAAACTTTATATTAGCATAATAAGTAGTAATTATCATATTCAATTTATTTGGAGAGTTTAGCTTAAAAAGATAATCAATCATTAAAATTCGGCTAAAACATGGGTCTATTTAAATCCAAACCCACTGCACTAAAAGCCTCATAGTTCAATGGGAAATAAATACCAGTAAATTTAAACTCCATTGTTTGAATGCCCAATTGACACCTTTACAAAATTCAGTGAAAGATTGATTGACCAATGGTTTTCTATTTAGAAAAAAAAAAATAAGTGTTATAGATTCACGAGACACACATAAAATTTCTAATCCCAGAACAAACAGATGAGATTAGAATTGATGGAGATACATACATACATACATATATATATATATGTATATATATACTTACTTGATGTACTTAGAACAATGTAACATGGTTGAATATCAGTGTTGAGGTAGAGATGTGAATGGGACCTAGGCTATAGATGTCTTTCAGTGTTTGGATTATTCAGTGAAGGTATTTTACTATAGTCCTGGAAGCTGTCAGTACAATACCGCAATTCCACAGGATTGGATTTCAGTCTGAGTCTTCCTAATTGGTTAAAAGCTACTAACTGATTATGCAAGAGCACAAACTCTGCTTTGCATGTTGGTGGAGTGGGAAGCAGGAGGGAACAATAAAGAAAAGGTGAGAAAAGGGGGAATGAGAAGGAAGTAGGGGAAAGAAGAAGGATGGAAAGAGGATACATGTGTTGTGTGTGTGTATATATATTTAACCAAATGTGTCATGTAATAATACTCACCCTAAGAGATCAGGGCTGTACCCCTATGACTATTGGATCACCACTGTAGGATGTATAGAATGTATTTCCATGCACAGCACCATTTTTAGTTATTACTTTAATATATAAAAATTTTGGGGGAGAAACTATTTAAACCATACAATTGGACTCCAGGCCCCAGACTGATGTTCTTATGACAGAATGCATTCCTTCTATTCTAATGTGTTTGTGAAGGTTTTATCTCCTTTCACTTTTACCTCCTCTAATATAACACTGTGCTCAGAACAAAGATACTGCTGCACTCCTCCAATGTATTTTCTCCCTATGAAGAACTCCTTGCTACAGACACAGACACATATCAGCTTAGCTAAGTTTCCTGTCCAAATACAAAGTTACTGTTTACGTGCTTTGAAAAAAGTTTGACGGGCAATTGAAATGGCTTATTCAGTTGCTACTATTTAAAAGTGTTCTATCCCTTTAGTTCAAATAATCCATCCAGTCAAGATCCCAATGATGGACTTCCTTATAGGTTACTTTAATATTTAGTGAAATAAATACTTCTTGTTGTTCCAAGCCATGAGGGTTTTAAAGACTGCCCTTGCAAATAAATACTCACTATTCTACTAACACAACCACATATATGAAAACTGTGACTTTAATTAAAATTATGCCAAGTCAGTACTATATATTTTTATGTGGAGAGTTGGATCTATAATTAAAAATGCTTGCAGTGAAAGCCTCTCAGACTGACTGAGTTTGATCTCCAGAACCAGCCATTATGCACTACACACACACACACACACACACACACACACACACACACACACACACACACAAACTTGTGCTCATGTGTGCGTGCACACGCAGGCACATATGTACCCACATAGAAAAAGTAGGATACCGTAGCATTCGAAGTGCAATATAAGCACTCTTGTGGTAAGATGTTATGTAGAGATAGAATTATCCCATTGTTCTTGTGCTAGTTATCTGGAGTGCACAGCTTGTCATAAACAAAAAGAAATTCTGTCTCAGCCAGCTGGAATATGAGAGTGAACTTGCGAAGTTTGTCCTCTGACCTCCATATTTGTGCTACTGCAAGTATGCTTTCTTCCCCAATGCACTAATCATTGCCACTATCACCATCAACATCATCATCATCATTATCATTATTACCTCCGCTGCCACCACAATTGTCATCTTCGTTGTCATCGTCCTCATCATCGTCATCATCATCATGATCATCACAATCATCATCACCATCATCATGATAATCATTGCTAATACCACAATCTATTTGTAAAATATAAACTCAATAGCAAAAATATCAAATATTTGATTATATAGTTTGTTTTTCTTATGTTCTTTTGCATAAACTGAGTCTATTCCTTTGTTTATTCTTTGAGCTTATGTTGCAGTGATTGTTTTAGTAGCAAACTAATATTAAAACATTTGGAAAGCAAAGACACTAACATAAATATTTAAAAATACATATTAGTAGATGTATAATTTCTGGGTACATTAGCATAATAATTTTCTTCTAACTGAGCCTTGTTTCTCTGATGAGGCTGGCAATGGTACTAAGGGGACAGTATAGCTAAGAATTTGTCTAATTTGGAAAGATTAAAGCAGCTTAAATACCAATCTTTAGTTTTTAGACTCATGGTTATATAAAACTGAGAATATTAATGAATAATGACTAACTCTAAAAATGCTCTTCAGATTTTAAACTCAAATATTTCCAATAAAAATTTAAGAACTGAGTTAGAATAGAGCACGACTTTTAATGCATTTTTTATCTGGATAAATATGTTATCTAATCATTTTTGTTTTATTTATTATTTTAAGAATAATTTTAAATTAGCACACAATGTATTGGGTATACCGACTTACTGAATAAAATATCACTTAGTGATTCTCCAATCCCTCATCTCCACTCCTCTGACTCCTTCTAAATTATTCTCCTTGGCCTCTTTTCTTCTTTCATGTTCTTAGGCCTCATGTGTCCTTTGCCTACGCTCCATCTTTCCATATCACCTATTCTACCATCTCTAATTTTCCTTTTGTTTTATATTGCCTTAAAATATTTATGTGTCTTCATATATTGCCTTATAAGAGTGGATGAAAACATTTTTGTTATAAGATATGAATTCTAAACAAGAGAGCAATAATTGTATGCATTGTGGGAAGAGTGTCAAATAAAATTCTAAATACAGTAGTTTAGCTAATCATGGGAGATTTATAACTACTGTGCATGCTATTGAATTAGACATTGACATTACACATCTTCCTTCTGTAGAAGTTCAGGCATAGTCATTTTGGGATCATTTAATTTGCCTGTCATTTTCTTCTCAACTGAAACATTCCTTCCTGGAGTGAAGATGCTGAAGCTCATGAGACTGGGGAAGTCAACAAGCCTCACAAGTTCCGAGAAACAGAAACATAGACAATTTTAAGGTGCTTCACCAAGCTTGGATGAGTAGTAAACAATCTCTGGACAGAAAAGGCTGTCTGACATGCTGAGCTGCCTAAGGTAGATACTGTGAACCATGGAAGCTATTTGCAAGCCATGCATGGAGCTCGAATGATGCACTAATAATGAGTCATCACCAGTAATGGAGTGGGATCTTCAGTGACACATCTGCTACTGAATCATCTATGTTCCTGTAAGTAATCTCTCACCCGTAGCCTTGTAAGTAACCTCAATAAATTTCTCATTTATAAGTGACCCACCTTTTGGTATTTTGAAATAGTAGCTGGAAAAGGCTGTAAGTTTTAGGAAGCAAAATGGAGTCACGTTTGATAATGCATCATTAAAATGAATTTAATAAGGCAAGAAGTGATGAAGGAAGAGATGGTATGCATGTGTTCTTGAAAACCATTGTATAAGAAAGCGTGGGCAAAGACAAGACATATAGGTAGATAACCACAAACCCACACAAGTGCCCATGATATATTACTTCAGTTTAAGACTGTTAAAACATTCCTTATTACTTCTTAGGACTAAGGATTATATGTTTAAAGTCAATTCTACAATCCCCACATTTGTTTTCACATATCTCCTTAACCTCTTTGTGTGTGTTCTTTATGTACTTTGGTACATAGCAGATATCCTTATTTAAATGGCATCCAGTCCCTCCCAAAAGTTTGATTAATATTTAAGGAATGTGCAGCTCTGAATGTTGTTTAGTGTGGTAAGACTAAGGCAATGTAACAAAGGTTCCTTCTCTGGACTAGAATTCATGGGCTGTTAGCCTAGAAGGCTGGTCCATGCTCAGAATTCTCTTATAAATCAGAAGTCAAGAAACTGTTAATCATGATCCTCATCTTATCTTTCAGCCATGGAAAAGATAGTATGGCCATGCTCTGCACAGTTTCTATCACAGTATCTTATGGCTTCATCTCCCCTTTTGGTGATCCACACATATTTGCAAAATAACTAAAATTCTCACCCACCAAATACACAGATGAAGAGACAAACATTGTGAGTATTCCTTTATCATCTGAGTTTCCAAAGCCACAATCTCCTAAAACTGTGAAGAGAATCAATCAGCCCACAATACACAATAGAGCTGAACATTGCCTTGAGCTTGCTTTAAAACCAAGGGCAAGAGGTGGGACACAATCATAGGTCACTACACTCTATACAGAGACAATTATGTGGGATGCAAGGAGATAGTGGCCCCAAAATATGTATCTCTGAAGACAGAGTCATTGCAGCAAAATTACATTACAGGCTATCACGGACATGATGCCAGCAGTGGCATTAGTGTCCTACAATGAGAAGAGCAGCTAGCAGACTGGCATATACTCTACTCTGTAGAAAGAGCATAGGAATAGTGACAGTAGTTGAAGTCCCCCATGGAGTCCACCTCTGAGTGGATACTGGATCCACTGAGGATGAAAGAGTCTGCTTCTTTGGTCTACCAGCATCAGTATCATCAAAAAGATTAAAGAAGGAAAACCTCCTGTTCCTGTCAAAGCTCCTGAATTGGCAGCTCTGACAAAGGCCTAAGCAACATGCTGTTTCACTTGTCCACATGAGTCTGTTGCCACCTCAAGACTGAGGTTCTTACTCCACAGCCAAGCTGAGGAACAAAGGGAGGTTGGAATCAAATCCTATTTAAAACACATGTTTTGTGCTTGTATGTGTTATCTTTTGAACAAACTATCCCCTCTCTACCAATAGCAAGTTTTGTTTCATGGGGATACACTGATGATTTCCAGTTGCCTCATGATAAGTTCATATTGCACTTTAAGTTCATGAAATTAGTTTATATTGCTCATAACAACCAACACCATATGTTGCAAAAATCACACAAAAAAATGTTAGTTACTACTCTGTGATGTTTTACACTTAAAGATTAAAATCTTGTAAATCATTTAAAACTACAAAATAATATAGCATGCATTGAACAATGACTTTTTATTTTCCTTTATCTCCAAGTAGTGCCACCCAGCCAATGAGACTGACCGTTGTAAATACTTCATTTAAGTGGAATGTTCAATTTATGTCTTTAGGTGACTAGCTTGTTTCAACACATTTAATTTCTTTTCATTTTTGACATTTTAAATTTATTTTTATTATTATAATTTATTCACATATAAATTATATGTGATTATATGGATTGCAATCCCCTCACTCTTATCTTCCTGTTCCCACCCTCCCCACTCCTCTGATCTATTCCCCTCCACTGTACCTCTGACTGGTGGAGCCCTCCTCCTCCACTATTTGACCACAGCCCATCAGGTCTCATCTGCAGCCCCCTCCTCTCTGTTCCCACAGGACCTCTATGCTAAGAGGGAGTGATCCAATCCAAGGCACCAGAGATCTTGTTAGAGGCCGTCTCCTGCCCTCCTCCTCTTCCCTATGTGGACAATGAGCTGACTATTAGCTACACCTGAATAGGGTGTCCAGGTTCTCTCTTTGCACTGTCCTTGGTCTAGAACCCTCGGCCTTGATAGTCTCCTTGTGGAGAAACTGCCAAACCTCCCACCCCATCTTTCCATCCACCATCTCTTTTCTTTTTAATTTTTTTATTAATTTATTCTTGTTACATCTCAATGGTTATCCCATCCCTTGTATCCTCCCATTCTTCCCTCCCTCCCATTTTCCCCTTATTCCCCTCCCCTATGACTGTTCCTGAGGGGAATTTCCTCCCCCTGTATATGCTCATAGGTTATGAAGTCTCTTCTTGGTAACCTGCTATCCACTATCTCTTTTATACAACTTGCAGCTCTTCCCCCCAGCATCTGGCTACAAGTGCCATTATTGGTTTCCATCCCCCACTAGGTGGAGTCACTCAGAGGACATCTCTTTTTGTATGATACCCATGTGTAAGTGACTATATACCATGTGTGCCTTTCTGGGTCTGGGTTACCTCACTCTGGACGATCATTTCTAGTTCCATCCATTTGCTTGCAAATTTTAAGATATCCTTGTTTTTGATAGCTGAATAGTATTTCATTGTTTAAATGTACCACAGTTTCTTTATCTATTCTTCACTTGAGGGATATATACTGGTAGTTTGTTTCTAGATTCTGTATATTACAAATAAAGCTGCTATGAATATAGTTGAGAAAATATTTTTATTATACTGTGGATCATCTTTTGGATATATTCCCAGCAGTGGAATAACTGGGTCTTGAGGTAGCACTATTCTCAATTTTCTGAGAAAGCTCAAGATTTATTGCCAAAGTGGTTGTACAAGTTTGTGGTCCCACCAGCAACGGAGGAGTGCTCCCATTTCTCAACTTCTCACAAGTTTGTGTCATCACTTGAGTGTTTGATCTTAGCCATTCTGATGGGTATAAGAGAATCTCAGAGTCATTTTGACTTGCATTTCCTTATGACTAAGGGCATTGAGAATTTCTTTAAGTGTTTCTCAGTCATTCTATATTCCTCTGTAGAGAATTCTCTGTTTCGCTCCTAGCCACATTTCTTAATTGGGTTATTTGGTTTGGTGGTGTTTAATTTCTTGAGTTCTTTATATATTTTGGATATTAGCACTCTGTCAGATGTACGGATGTTGAAGAGCCTTTCCCAGTTTATAGGCTGTCATTTTGTTCTGTTGACAGTGTCCTTTGCCTTACAGAAGTTGTTCAGGTTCATGAGGTCCTATTTATTAATTGTTGATCTTAGAGCCTGAGCTGTTGGTGTTCTGTTCAAGAAGTTGTTTCCTATGTCAATGAGTTTGAGGTTCTTCCCCACTTTTTGATGTAATAGATTTAATGTGTTTGGTTTTATGTTGAGGTCTTTAATCCACTTGGACTTTAGTTTTCTGGAGGGTAATAAATATGATATTAATATATTTTATTAATTTATTCATAGTACATCTCAATTGTTATCCCATCCCTTGTATCCTCCCATTCCTCTCTCCCTCCTATTTTCTCCTTACTCGCCTCCCCTATGACTGTGATTGAGGGGGACCTCCTCCCAGTGAATGTGCTCATAGGATATCAAGTCTCTTTTTCGTGGCCTGTTATCCTTCCTCTGAGTGCCACCAGGCCTCCCCATCCAGGAGATGTGGTCAAATATGGGGCACCAGAGTTTTTTGTGAAAGTCAGACCCCACTCTCTACTCAACTGTGGAGAATGTCCTGTCCATTGGCTAGATCTGGGTAGGAGTTCAAAGTTTACTGCACGTATGGTCCTTAGTTGGTGCCATAGTTTGAGCAGAACCCCTGGGAATAAGTCTTCCTCAAGACCCAGCCATTCCACTCCTTGGAATAAATATGATTTTATTTTCATTTTTCTACATGTAGACATCCAGTTAGCAATCCACTGAAATCAGGGTCAAGACAAGGCTTTCTACTCCCTCTGTATCTCTTCAATATTGGACTTGAAGTCCTAGCTAGAGAATAAGACAACTAAAGGAGATTTCTTAAATTTTATATTTTATAAATATTCTTGTGTGTATTGTATGTATGCCATATCTTGTATCTACATATTATAAATTTGAGTTGTTTCCACCTTTTCATTTATTTATCTTACATGTATGTGTATGTACATTTGTATGTTCGTCTACCATGTTAATTCAGGACCATGAACACGTCAGAAGAAGCCATTAAATCACACCAGGAACTGGAATTATAGCTAAGTATAAGCCACTATGTGGGTGTTAAAAATACAACTAGGAGCTCTGTATGAATAGAGTAAATCTTTAACATTTATTTATATTTCCAGCACCTGCTCCCACACTCTTATTATTATGAGTAATACCATTATGACATAAAGTGGAATTACTGTCATACAAGAAAGTTTTTACTAGGTTTTTGGTGTTTTCCTTTAAACACAACTCTGATTCCTATAGTTGCTGCTTCACTTACATCCCCACTAAGAGTATATGGGGATTAGTTCTCATCATAGTACTGATTATTTTCTGCTTTTTTGTTTTTGGTCAAAGCCACCTTAGTAGCTATAAGATTACCATATCACTGTAGTATTGGGTCATCTTTCCCTAAGGACAGTCATGGTACACAGCTACTCATGAGCTTGTTTGCCAGAAAAGAATACTAGTTATAAAAGCCTCCTAGAGGCCATTGCCCATTCCCTCTAGGATGAAAAACATGGGACACTTGTTTTACATTCAACAGACCAGATGATCTCCAAAGACCGTCAGTTACCAAAACAAGATCTGTAATTGCGATGAGCATTGTCTCCTTATTTTTCTGCAAATATGTGTGCTTATAGATAAAGTATCTAATATTAAACCCATAGTTTACATAACTAGCAACTGTCTTGACTGTCTCTTTTTTTGTAGAGTGTTAACTCTTACTAGTTTCATCTCATAGCACTTAACTGAGTCAGTGCAATCTAAAAGCTTTCTTTTCTTTAAAATGTAGTAATATTTTATAATATCTCAACAATTATGTGGTATTCATTGAAATTAATATTTTTCTTGCTTATAGATTATGCCTGAGGAGCTGTATATGGGTAGCAAGTTGACAAAAAGCTTTTTCATGGCTATTTTCATGTGTCAGCTTGAGTAGACTATAGCATACTTAAATACTTGGCAAAAAAACATATTAGGTATTTTTAGGGTTTTTAGAAAAGAATAGCATTTAAATCCCTGGGTGGAATGGATTCCTCTCCTCATTTACTTGAAGGCTCATATAGAACAAAAATCTCCATATTTCTCCCCTTCAGAGTCAAATGTAATGGCACCTTTACTTAGACCTACATTTTGACTAAAACTACAGCATTGGCTTTTCTACTTTACAAATAGCCTTTCTACTCAGCCTGGGCCTGACACTCAGCTCTCCTAGGTCTGGACCCTACTAGATCATCTCTAGAACTGGGTATTTGTAAGTCTCTACAATTGTAAGAGGGAATATCTTACCTTTCTGCTCATAGAGGTCCTCTGAAAAACTCCACCCGTAGAGGGATTGAGGCAGATGCTGAGACTCACAGCCAAACTTTGGGGTGGATCTCAGGGAGTCTTGAGGAACAAATGGGGGATAAAAGTAGTGGACAGGAATTCTACAATGAGACCAATGGAGCCAAAATATTTGTGCCATGGGTTGGGATTTGCTGTAGAGACTGAGGCACCAACCAAGAGCCATACATGGCGAGGAACTAGAACCCTACTCAGAAGTATTCCACAGGCAGTAAAGTCTCCTTTTGGGTCATATAGTCTGGGGAGTAGGAACTATCTCTGGCATAGACTCTGGTGCCTATTAGTTTATCACTTCCCTCTGGCGACGGGGGCCTTGCCAAGCCACAGGAGAGGATACACAAGTCCCAATGAGACTTGATAGGCTGAAGTCAGATGATCTGAAAGGAGGGCTCCCCCCTTTTGAGAACAGGCGGAGAGGTACAGGGATGAAGAGGCAGGAAGGATGGGACTGGCAGGAGACGAGTGAGTGGCTACAACTGGGATGTAAAGTGAACAAATTAACATTAAAAATTAAAAATATATTCTTGTGAATGATTTTTTTTTGTCTAAGCTAGTAGAGAACCAAGTACTTTGTTAGATACTCTATACCAGATTTAAAATAAGGATAAAAATGACTTAGGGTGTATGTGTTTGTGTGGAGGAGTGAAATTGTGTGTGTTCCCTCTAATAAAGGGGACCAGGATGACTTAATCTCAAATAAGGAACACAAGCGGCAATTTTAAGGACTGTTCCCAAACACGGAAGGTGGACGGCAAACAAAAATATAGTGATTGTTGGAGATAGTCCTCAACTTCTATTTGTCATTGCTGGCAATATGTATTGCTGGGCACCTTACAGGCATGCCCATGTAAGATGGCACTGAGTGTTCCTACTCTGCAAAACACTCGTTTCAGCACTCTGATGTCATCTAGTAGCTGAAGGAGAGATGAACATGTTTTTTGTTTAGATCCCAAGTGTGGGATGAGAAACATCCTTGTGAGAGAGCAGCTGATGTGTATCTCCTTAGAAGTTGAACCACCTTGTTGGGGAGATTGGTTGTTACCAGCTGAAAAACATCCTTGAACAAATTCAGAGAGGAGATATAAACGTGAGCCAAAAACAGAAGGGGTGGCATCTTTGGAGACATGGGATCGTTTGGCTGTTCATCTTTCCACTTCGAAAGGCTCCTAGAGAGAACCACTTGAGGGGAGGTTTTGGGGCTCCAGCTCCAGCTAAGGCTCTGGATTCTGCTTGCTCCAGGTTCCAACAGAAGAAATCCTGCCAGGTGAATCTTTCCTTGGAACTAATACCCTGAAGGCTTCATTCTTGTGTTCGTTACTCTCCTTTTCCTCTTGTTTGGGTTGGGTTGGGTTATAGATGAGGTATTGCTCGGTTAATAAGTTCATAATAAAATATAATTTTTAAGAAAACTGAGCCTACAAGTAACTGTAACTCTTTTTTTTTTTTAATTTCCAGAGAAGAAAAAATTTAGTTCTGGTCATGTAGAGTTTGTGAATGTTTATGTTAGGAGGCTTGGACTTGGCTACTCTGCCATTCTACTCCAATTATTTCTTGGTTGCTTTTCATAGCAATATTGTTTCCTTCAGAATGGACTAGTAACACAAGTCGTGTATTTTCCAGGAAGGATGGAAATAAATGTTTGTATTTTGCTTTACAGTGTCAAATTTATGACAAATTATTTGTGAAATGCATGACAAATCTTATGTTAGTAAGTATGATTATGCAGTACATATAATTACATATGACTACCTATGTTAGTACAAATACATACATCCTGCCCTGAGACTAAGCTGTATCCTTTGACCTGTGGGAGCTCAGAGCTAAAACAAAGTGACTTATACCCTTTCTATCCTGCCTTGGAATTAAGCTGATAGTCAAGGTACAGCTCACGGAAACTAATACTGATGAATGCCGCTGTCTTCTATAACAACCACGGAATGCATTGTGGCAAGACTTTCAGATTCTCATTCACATTCTTGGTGCCCCTTGGCATCACTGGCTGTCTATTTGCTGGATGATAATTTCAGGGAATTTTATTGTGAGTTAAGTTCTGTATAATTAATCACAAATCAGCTTCAGAAGTTACACAGGGACTTCTGGGTTAATTCCAGAAGTCAAACCCCGAGTGAGCTGGAACTCACAGCCTCTATGAAAGTAAATATAGATATGACAGAACCTTAGAGTCCTAGGCCTGTTGTATACCTTACATACTTTACCAAATTCCTTTCTTCCTTCCTGATCTTTTTTTTTCCTCCTTTATTAATTTATTCTTGTTACATCTCAAAGGTTATCCCATCCCTTGTATCCTCCCATTCTTCCCTCCCTCCCAATTTCCCCTTATTCCCCTCCCCTATGACTGTTCCTGAGGGGGAGTACCTCCCCCTCTATATGATCATAGGGTATCAAGTCTCTTCTTCGTAACCTGCTGTCCTTCCTCTGAGTGCCACCAGGTCTCCCCGTCCAGGGGACATGGTCAAAGGTGAGGCACCAGAGTATGTGAGAAAGTAATATCCCACTCTCCACTCTACTGTGGAGAGTGTTCTAGCCAATGGACAGAACACTCTCCTGATCTATTTTGACTGGAACTAAAAACCCTATTGTTCACTTGCAGGAGTGGGGGGAAAAACCAAAGAGAGAAACAGAACAGCAACAACAAACAATCCGGGTTCAGAAGAGCACTAGAAAAACATTGACCAAGAACTATCTAGATGAATGGAATTGGTACCAAAATGAATAAAGTGATGATTCCAAAACTATAACAAAAATGCTAATGTAAGTGATGAAAGCCCTGCGTTGAGGGAAAAGAACAAACCAATGATATTAGTAAGATTTGAAACAAAACATCTAAAGAAAATAAGTTTACAACTTGAATTTTTACACATTTTTTTAAGCCAACAGCAGGCATTGCTACACGACAAATGAAATAACAAACAACTTCTTGCAATTAATGGAAGCCACGTTAAGTAATGGAGCATGGAGAGGTGGTTGTTCACTACAGTGAATTCTCTCAGGGGAACAATTATACCCACAATGCTGGCTATGTCAGATTCTGGTTTTATTTTATGAGGATATTGCCATGGAAAGGGCTAGGCAGATAGCATTCAGTTCCCAAATGAACCTAAAATATCTTACATGAAATGAAACAGCAAAAATATTCAAGGCAAGAATAACACCTGTAAGGCTGGTCTTGAATTTCTTATGTTGTATGTAGACACCAAATCTACAATGTGATCTCCTCTTTCTGGATATTGCATTCAGAGGAGACCTTAATTAGCAGGCTACATCCCACAGAAGGACTATTCTGTATGATTAGCCTTGCCCATCATTGTTTAAACATCATTCTGCCCCAAAGAATGAGCCATTAAACTAGAAAATAATTAGGCAATCCAAGTAACAAATGGGGTGCTGCCCTCCCAGTGGCAACCATGATTAAGGCTAAAGAACACCAGAAAAATTAGGAGCTAAAAAGCAAGGCCTAGTCTAAGGAAAGGCCACATATTTTAAAAATGACACTAACTTAAAGGGGGAAATATCTTTATAATTTTGTAAATCAATATGAGTAAAAATAATAATTTTTTTAGGTAGCCTTTCTTCTGGTTTAAGAGGGAGCTACATTGGAAACAGTTCCCTTATAAATGAGATGGGGAAAATCGCTAAAAGGATTTGCTGTAAAGGTCAATATTCAATTAATGTAATTGCTGAGACACTGACATGGGGCTTGATTTATGGATATTTGTAGGACTAAAATGTCCTGTTTTTTTAGAAACCAAAGTAATTTTTGTAGCTTACGTCATAAGCTACAGCCTCATACATCCAAACTGATGAGGATTAGAAGACTCTGTGTGCCTGTCCCCGTAAGGCCAACCTGCCATCCACAGGAGATAATAGATTGCTCTCAATTTGTGGGAAAACTTCCAGTTAAGAGATGCCTAGGCTTTAGATGGATTAATAAGTGACCTATAAGTGCGTACTATACAAGAGGCTTCTCCCTGGTGGCTAGACTCAATTGAGAACTGGAAGACATGAGCCATCAAAAAGGAAGGTGATTGATTAGTCATTACTGAGGTATTAGCCGTATAACTTGACAGAAATGTCACTTTGAGTCTATTAAACTGTTAAAAGAGCAAAACATAAGATAGTCATTATTTTTCCAAATAAGCTACTGGCTACAGTTTTCAACTTTTCACTGTAGTCCAAGCTATTTCCCTAAGTATAAAGGAAATAGAGGTTTTATGAAGTTGTTGAGGACAGTTTTGATTTCATGTGTCAGGGGACAAAAAATTTAGTGAGGTAAGACCAGACTCCATGAGGCAGTTACTTCATGCGATTGTCCATAAGTACACATACATGTGTTCCATCCTAGACTCCCAGGACCAGAGAGGGAGGACCAAGGAACCCTACTGTTGGTTCAAAGTACACTTTCTCATATGAAGCTGTCCAGTAAGACTGCACAAGGTGGGAATCTCCTCAGGAACTAGAAACTAAAGTTAAGTAGCAGAGTTCTTTAAACATGCTTAATAGTGAAACAATTTAAGTAAATTTAACAGAACACTATGTCAAGCAAAGGACAGCTGTGTGTCTGTGCAGGGTCTCTTTGCCTCCCAGAACCCTTTGTGTTTACCAGGAGGCCATGTCTCTCCATCTTTTCCCATCAGGTGTCTACTTTTAGAAGCTGAATGGTATAAAGGAGTGATCATTCAATCATCTCCATTGTTATTGGAATCTATTTATTACTAGATATAGATCAGTAGAAGCTCCACATCATGGAAATGGTTCTCTACCTCATTGCCTGATAAACAAGTCTTCTATGATGCTTATGAGACACAGTTAAATTGTCCCCTTAGTCCCAGCATGAGCATCAAATGTGTGTAACCCAGTCCCATAAAATTCAAAATGCCAAGTAATTTTAAAGAAAATTAAAACAAAGTTACTCTGGTTTTGTCTTCCAAAAGGTTGTAAAAATATGGGACTAAGTAACTAAAAGTAACACACAAGCCAAGTGAAATCAAGTATGGACCAAGGTAGAGGCACATGCTGGCAGATTTGGCAACATCAGATGAACGGTTACTGATAAAGCAATTAAAGAAATTCATCTGCCCCGTGTCATTAGAAATAAGAGTATAGTTGCACCATCAGCATCCACAAGATCCTTGCATCATGGGAGAAGAGTGTTCAATGCTTGAACTCCTACAAGTTATGGAACCCACATGGAACACTTACTATTCAGAAGCATTCTGTGTACATGTTATTTTTTTTTTCAAACCATCTGTCGCCCCTGACACTTTGGATCTGGCTTGAGTTTCCAGTCCCAGCCATTTCACTGTTTCTGCCTGGGATATACAATGCAGTATCAGGAGAGGTGAGCAACTCTGGTGTGTCTGTAGTCTCAGCAGTTCTGACTGAATTTTCCTTAGGATATTACATCATGTTTTTCTTCTACATGTCTTGTTTACACTTCCTTGCCCATGCATACTTAATTAAGACTCTTCTTGCCAAATTCATTTTCTCTTGCTCTCCCCCTGACTTTTTCTCCTTCCCTGTTGGCAAATATACTAACTACATATACATATTTACACAAAGTTTGTCAACCTAATTTGTTATTTAATTATTGTACAAAATGTCTATATTGTGCAGTGTAACGGAATATGGGGATGTAGAAGAATTAAACTTCTCATAGTAGAAAATTTATCAAGTTTACTTTTGAGTCTTGAGGCTACCACAAGAGATATTTTCTAAATAAATTTTGTACTATCTGTTCCTGTCAATCCTGATTGCCACAAAGATGTATCTACTGTGTCATAAGGCACATTGGATGAAGTCGTTTGGGGTGGGCATTGTTGTTGCTGAGAGAACCAGGATCTCAGGTGGCATGGGCTGTAACACTGGATAGAGAACTCAAGAACAAAATATGGCACATTCCAGGATATTGAATTTTTAGTACAGCTGAGTTCCAGAAATTGCAAGGCAGGCTAAAAATTGTATTGGCAAAATCTCTTATGGCAAAGTATACATTAATTTTTAGTATATTGAGAATTTCATTTTAAAAAAGAGATCAGGGTCAGGGGAAAAACAGGTCTCCAATATACATGAGGACACAAGTCCAGGCCTGCTGTGGAAACAAAGCAATTTCTTCAGTTGTATCTTGCTGAGAAATCCCCTGAAAAGAGGCAACGTAATAAACATTTCTCTTCTAATTGTCATGGTTAATAAGCATAAAGGATACCATCGTTCAATTTAATATATACAGAGAAGCAATCAAAAGAAAACCACGTTAAAATTTGAACCAAAGCATAGAAATTAAGTGCAAATGTGTTTAGTGTTATTGTTTGAAAAGGCCATAGGAACAAAGATTATTTTACAGTCCTATTTAAATATATACATGTATATGAATGTGCCACTATTGTACCACTGGGATAATTTGCCTAGCAATAATTGTGCTTCCTAGATTTAGCATGTGTAAACTAACTAGTCTGTAGAGTCATAGATTATCTAACAAAATCTGAAATGACAAACATGGAAAATGTGCCTTCAACTTGTTGGTCACGGGAGATTCTCCTAACTTACAGGCTTTTGCCATTACCCTTGGTTACCTCCAAGAACTTGAAGGCATGATTATATTGCTGAGCATCCCATAAAATTTGGATACAGGACTTGAAGAAATCGACCTGCAACTTGAAGCCTCTTCCACGAGGACTAGTTTCCAGAATAATAGAGTTCTCTGCAAGCTGATAAAAGAAGAAAAGCTATATTCCTACTCACAGGTTAAAACTAGGAAGCACATTTATTGCCTGGCAAATTATCCCACTAATGAAATAGTGCCATTTCATCTTGGAGGTAAGTGACAGAAGGCTAATTTAACTTAAGGCCTACTCAGTGGAAGGGAATTCACGCCTGGTATTGTAAACCTCCCTAAGTAACCCATGGCTGAAGAAGACGTATATAATGAAGGAGACTATATCACGGCTATTTTCTTAAACCAATACTGGAGTTATAACTATATTCTGAATACTTACTTTTACATCCAGAAATAAGTGTGTCTTTCACTATCACATCAAAGAAGCTTATTTTCTTTCAAAGTATGGAGAATAAGTGACTCATACATGCCCAGTCCCAACTGGTGCATCTACCACGCAGCACTTAAACCTAAAACAAAGGTGACAGCACAGAAATGATGCGGAAAGTCCAGGACACTCTCTGGAAGATACTGTCTTCTAGATGTGATGAGGCAGTTTCACCCATGAAATCAACATCATGCTTGCCTAAAGCATACCTGAAGAATGACAGGTAAGAGAGCATGCCAAAATGAATGGGAGAAATTTCACAAGACCCAACATGGAGATGAAGAGCCATAAGCAGTCAACTGAAGCTGAGAGACATCAAAGCAGTTTTCCCCAAGGAAAAGTTTCCTGGCAGGTTATTTGATATCAAGTGGCCATGCCCAAATGCTCTGAATGGACATAGCGGTTTTCTCTGTGTGTGCTTGTGTATGTGTGTGTTCACAAGTCATGTGATTAGTGGGAGAATAAGAAGTATTGACAGGGAATGTGAAGGCATTGGAAGATGCAGGAGGAGAAGGAAAGGATTGAAATAACTACTCATTTATGATATCCTCAAATAAATTAATTTTAAATATTTAATTTTCTGTCATAAAAATTTGATATTTTGTAAATGAAATTGTAAACTCAGAGAGTAGACAAGACGGGTGGCTGTGTCTGAATAACATTTTGATTCTAAGTAATGATGGTACATTTGCTATTTTAAATGTTTTAATTTAAATTATCTGACAATAATGAACATTGTCTCTATACAAGCAACTTATATATATATATATGCACATATATATTTGTTTGTTTATTTCGATATTCTTTTTCATTTTTAGTTTATTCACTTTACATCCTGATTGGAGCCCTCTCTCTAGTCTCCTCTGGTCCCACTCTCCCTCCCTCATATGCCGCCCCACCCCTACCCTAGTCCTCAGAAAAGGGGAGCCTTTCCTCACTATCATCTGATGCCAGCCTATCAATTCTCACCGGGACTGTATGCATCCTCCTCTTCTGTGGCCTGGCATGGCTGTCCTGCCAGAGGGAAATGATCAGTGAGTGGGCAACAGAGTCCAAGTCAGAGGCAGCCCCTGCTCCTCATATTATAGGGCTCGCAAGGAGGCTGCGCTGCTGTCTTTCGATTACATCTGAGCAGTGGGTCTAGGCCCTCATCATGCATGGACATTGGTTGGTGCATGAGTATCTAAAGTTGGATCCATTGGTCTCTTTGTGGAGTTTGTGTCACCTCCAGGTTCTTCTATCGGCCAACTGTTCCATAAGACTCCCTGCACATCACTCCAAAGTTTGGCTGTGAGTTCCCACATCTGCTTCAGCGCCCTGCTATGTGAAGTCTTTCAGAGGACTTCTATGGTAAGCGCCAGGCTTGTTCCTTCTCTTCAACCACTTCTTGTGTCTGTTCTATTTGCCCTCCTGAGTGAGATTTAAGCATCCTCCCAAGGGACTTCCTTCTTCTTTAGCTTCTTTGGGTCTGCAGACTGTAGTGTTTATCCTATACATATGTCCAATATCCACTTCTACCTGAGTATCTAGTTTATTTGTCTTTCTGGGTATGGGTTACCTCACTCAGGATGATCTTTTACTGCTCCATTCATTTATGTGAAAAATTCAAGTTTCCTTGGTTTTAATAGCTGAGTAGTACTCCATTGTGTAAATGTACCATCGTCTCTTTATCCATTCTTCGGTTGACGGGCAGCTAGGTTGTTTCCGGATTCTAGCTATTATGAATAAAGCTGCTTTGAACATAGTTGAGTAAATGTCCTTGTTGTATGGTGGAGCATCTTTTGGATATGTGCCCAGGAGTGGTATAGCTGGGTCTTGATGTAGTACTAGTCCCAATTTTCTGAGAAAGCATCAGATTGATTTCCAAAGTGGTTGTATAGGTTTGCACTCTCACCAGCAATGGAGGAGTGTTCCCTTTATCTACATCCTCACCTGCAGCACTGTTTTGATTTCCATTTTCTTTCTTTCTTTTCTTTTTTTTTTATTTGCATTTTCTTGATAACTAAGAGTGTTGAGCATTTAAGGATTTCTTGGCCATTTGATATTCCTCTGTTGAGAATTCTCTGCTCAGCTCTGTATTCCATTTTTAAATTGGATTACTTGGTTTGTCAGTGTTTAACTTTTTACCAATGTTTTCAATTTTTTTCTTCTTGTTGTTCTGCTGTGGTGAAATTCTTGACTTTTGGCCAGCAAGAAAGAACAGTACACAGTATCTGTGGATCAGAAGCTTCCCTGCTCTCCTACACACACACTGATATTTTTCTGCTATTCTGCACTATATCAAGGCCCCAGGCTCCTGTGTGCTTCCTCTTTGGTGCAAACATTCTGAATTTCATCTAAGATGCATCTGTTTAATATGTGATTTTTTCCAGAAATTTGAGCATCTTAGAACCTACTTATAAATATTGCAAAGATTGAGGTTAACACCCAAAAGGAGTTTCAGTGCAAGTATCAAATTAATTGCCCCTTGAAATTGAAAACCTGAGTTTATGAATATCTAATTCAGGATTAAGTACTAAAGAGAATTTCTTTAATCATGGCAGAAGGATAAATAAATGTGTACATGACTCATGCTAAGCTTTGGGTGATTAAACTGTGGCAATGAGTGTGTCTTCATTCTTTCTGTCAATTACCCCACAGAAGTCAGTGTGTGCTGAAATATGATTCCTTCTTTATGGCCCAGATGGACTTTCATTTTCTGTAGTTTCCTAAATCTATTCGAGCAGACAAGATGATAAAGGATTTCTTTCTTCATTGATTGTATCACTTGTACAAGAGTCTTTAAGACCTTAAACTATGGAATAGTTTATTATTTTTTATTTAAGTTATTTATTCAGATTACATCTAATTTGTTATCCCTTGATTTGTATCTTCCCATTCCCCCTCCCTCCCTCTTTCATCATACTCCCCTCCCCTAGGTCGATGACAGAAGGAGACCTCCTCCCCCACCATATCATCACAGCCTCTCAGGTCTCATCCTGGTGGCCTATTTACTCTTCCTCTGATTGCCACCAAGTCTCCCCACCAAAGAGAAGTGGTCAAATAGGGGGCACCAGAGTTCATGCCAGAGTCAGTCATTGCTTTCCACACAACTATGGAGAATGTACTGTCAATTGGCTAGATCTGGATAGGGGTTCTAGGGTTACTGCATGCATTGTTCTTGGTTGGTACAGTAGTTTGAGGAGACCCCCTGGGTCCAGATCCGCCAGCATTAATGGTCTTCTTGTAGAATTATCTTGGACCATCTGGATCCTTCTATTTCCCCATTCTCCCTTACCTCTTTCACCTGGAGTCTGAATAGGAAGTCCCAGTACCTATCCCAATCTCCTGCTGAAGGAAGATTTTCAGAGGACATCTCTGTTAGGCTAGTAATTGGAATAGTTTATTATTAATAGTAGGTTATTCAAATTCTAGCTCCAACAATGCTTCCCTCTGTCACCATTGGATAAGAGCCTTCTTAACATTTAAGTCCTGTCCATCTGATCAAGGAGGAAAACAACGGCTTATATGGCACATAGACTGACAAGGATGTATACCAGTTTGTGGGTGTTGATTAAGCTCTATTTGCTGCAATGAGAGGTTTCTTTCTTGAGGGGTGATAGCTACACTTATGTGTGTGTACAAGTAAGATTAAATCTAGAATATAGTAAGTAATCATGCTATTTTAGCAGTAGGACTTTCTTTTATAATGTCCATGAGTTTACTAACCCCAGGGGAAATGAATTACTCTTGAAAGAAGAAGCATTAACCTCTTCTATGGGTGAGCACCCCTTATTAGTTGTCAAATGTAGAATGGTCAGACTTGACACCATATACACACAAATAACAAAAATGGACTCAGCAGGTTTTATTTATATATTATATGACATTTTATATATATATATATATATATATATATATATATATATATATATATATATACATACATACATATAGGTATTCATGTATGTAATAAAAATAATCAATGAAAAGGAATTCATCAACTTGAGAGTGGAGGAAACATAGGAGAAGTTGAGGGGAACTAGGACAGGTAGACGGTGTAATTCTATTTCAAATAAAAATATATTTAAAAAATAAATAAGAAATTGATTAAACTGAATAATTGTGAAGAAAAGTAACTAAATATTTTCAGAGAACCATATTGGTTGATCATATAGGCCTTCTAAGAGCTTAGTACATGGCATAACCTACACTTCTTATGCCCATGTAAAAGGTTCTCGATCAACTTGCACATACAAAGTAGGGGACAGTATCATCAAAGTACATGTAAAACCATATATGATTTACAAATTTTACTTTTAATGGTTAAAATGTTCTAGAAACTATATATGGTCAGACCACTGTTGAGAGCATTTGAGTAGCAAAGCAATGCATAATAAATTCAATAACTTTTACAAAATCCCCATAACATGATGTCCAACATTGTGAAAATAGACATGGATGAGAAAATTTCTTCTGCTATTCTTTTTATTTTGTTTTGTTTTGTTTTCTGAGACAGGGTTTCTCTGTGTACCCTTGACTGTCCTGGACTCACTTTGTAGACCAGGCTGGCCTCAAACTCACAGCGATCCGCCTGCCTCTGCCTCCCAAGTGCTGGGATTAAAGGCGTGCGCCACCACACCATCGCCATCGCCATCTGTGTTCCCCATATTTGTTTCCTTAGAATAAACACAAGATTACTTTATCTCTAAGCAAGAAGCACCCACTCATGATCCTTAGCCTGACTTTAATAACTAGAGTCTTTGCTCATCCCTTCAGCTATCCATACATTGAAGCAAAAAGAAGACTTAATTCTCAGAGAAATTTACTGATTATGATTATACATATCCACTTAAAAACAGTTATTATAATTATGCTATATTAAAATGATTCAGACTATTCAGATATCTTTTTTGTTTTATTTTTTCTTAAAAGGAAACACATATGAAAGTTTTGAATAGGTGATAGAAAATAAGCCCTTTGATAAACATAATAGTCTCTCTTTTTAATGTATTACTTTGAACACCTTAAAATTGCTTTAAAGCAAAAAACCCCATAATTTTCAAATGTAATATAAACTGTTAAAAACAGACCTAAAAGGTCTCCAATCTTTGATACATAGTAAGTGATTGACCAAACAATTCACATTAATTTTTAAAATATACACGTGAGGTAACTGTTTTCCTATCAAAAAAGAATGCTGTGAAGCTAGGGAGATGAATCAGAGGATAAAGTACTTGTAGTGAGATCATTAAGAATTAAATTTGGACCCCAAGAATCAACTTAAAGTCCAGGTAGATATGATACATGGTCTACAATTCTAGAAGACGTGGAAGGCAGAGACAGGAACTTACTGGAGCAAGATGGCTGGCCAGATCGTAATGGCAATTTCCACATTCAACAAGAAACCATGCTTCAATGCATAAGGTGAATTTGATTGGGAAAGACAGTTAGCATGAGCATCATGCCTACACACACACACACACACACACACACACACACACACACACACACACACTCATATGCATGCAACAACAAATTCACACACACAAATGTACACTGTATATATGTTCAAACAAGTTTAAAGTCTTAAGTTGGTGAGATTCTCATTAGTTTCTATTAATTGTATTGTTTTCTGTAGTTTTCTATTAATTGTATTGTTTTCTGTAGTTGATTTGCTTAAATTTTAATATTTCATGAACACAGATTTTTTTTAAAATCTTATCATGTATCATTAAGCAAGCTTTACTTAAGTCACTATATGCCTGTCTCTTTGGAACACGGCCATTTACAGCATTGTAGGTCCTTGTGCTTCTGAGAACTACTATAACAAAAGTCCACATATCACACATGCTGGAGTAGGACTATGTCATTGCTAATCAGGCTTGTCACAGCTGGCAATTTCTAAAGTCACTTTTGCTGCCCATATCTTTCTTGGTACATAAAACCTAGCTTTGAAACTGCTGATTGCTTCAATCCACTAAAATATCCTGGCATCCACCTGTATCTATTTCCTGCTTTCCGGCCAAACTCTGTGATTTCTAGCTGTGATTAGACATCAGTGCTGATTTTGCCTTAATGCTATCTTCACGACTTTAAATATCGAAGTGGAAGATAATGCTTCCTGAAGCCAGTAGTCTTGATTCTCATAATGTGTGGAAATTAGGAAACAGCAACTTGTAGCGAGCGCTTAACTTCATATCAAGTCTTCATTTATAGACTCAAAGGTACAGCTTTAGGGCAAGGCCGTGTACAGGAGCTCTGCACTGCTGAGGATGCCAACCTACCTGTCATGGGATTTGGTGAGGATATGCCAAAATCAATACAAAAATCTTAGGATGTTATCTTAGTAATTGCTGCCCCGTGGCTCTAAGAAAAGATGACACCAGGAGTTACTTGTTAACACTGTCAGGAAGTAGGATAATGTCACTTCAAATTTTGAAATCGGCTGTGGTGTGCTCCTGGTGTGCTACTACTTTGGAGGTGGAAGCAGGGTTCAATATCATTCTCAGCCACACCATGCCTCTAAAAATATATAACCTATCTCTTCAAAGATCAAACAAGTAACTTTTTGAAATCTGATAAGTATCTTAGTGTCATAGATTATATTTTAGAAGGGGAGACATTTTAGGGTTACGTCACTATTGTACTCAATCTTTTCTTTCTTTCCTTCCTTCCTCCTTCCTCCCTTTCTAGATATCTTTTTCTTTCTCCCTCTCTCTTTTTAAAGACGGGACATTATACTAGTTGGCCTGTAATTCACTTTGTAGAGCAGGCTGGCCTTAGAAAATCACAGAGAACCTGTATCTCTCTCTACCTCACAGTGCTGCACTTAGAAGTATGAGCCACAAAGCCCATTTTTGTTATCACAGTGAAAGTTACGCTTTCATGTCACTATTCCTTGACATTTAGCAACTTTCTCACCCCAAGGCACTGAATATAAGTGCACAGTAATAATTGGACACCATGATCCTATCACAAACACACACTCACAAACAGGCTTACTTCCAGGCAAACCCTGTCTTTGACTTTATGTGAAGACAGTCAGAGTCTTGACAGCTCACAACATGTCGAGAATAGGCACGCTGTGTGAGGCAAGCACTATCTCCATAACCATCTTTTGCTTCACCTCACAGATATTCTCCACTGTTGTGTGGATTTTTCTTTAGTTTGGTTTACCACAGGAGGACAATAGGCATTAAAATGGTTAACAAATGTGCTTAAAATGGCTCGATATTTTCAATGTCTGCTTTAAAGTGAAATGAGAACAAAGATTCTGACAAGGAAGTAATCCATCACTGTTATATTTCCTAAAAAATTTCCATTTTTCTTAAAGCTATAGAGACCTTTTTTCAGCATAAGTATACCAGAGAAAAGACATCTCCACAAACACAGCCGTGCGTTGAGCCTTTATGTCACACAGCGCCCATCACTGCCCGGGTTCGCAACACTGAGCACACATCAACAGCTCCTTTTCTGGTTTGGTAAGCACAGAAAACATTACCTCAAAGGAAATTTCAGTTTATGTTTTCTGCATGGTTATTGTTTATGCAAGTTTGCTGCACTGATAATATTTTATCACAGTGCCAACAAATTCCATCCTAAGTTTGCCTCTGAAATCAAGAGAAACAAAGCTCAGCATGATGTAGACGAACAAGGCTGAGTGAGACTTACAGTGCAGCGCTCATATGTACAAGGATGCACAGACACAGAGAGACATTTCTACAGAACTTAGGTTTCCCAAGTTCTGTGTTTGTCATCAGAAGAAGATAACTATCTGTCCGTGAATTATTCTGGTTACTGTTCTTGTATTTCTTTGGAGCTACTGCTTGAAAGTTTATCCTCCGTACCTGATTTCTTCCTTTCATCATTTTCATCTTCTGGTTTTTTTTTTAAAGAATATGTCTGACATCTGTCTCCCTAGCCACTGACAACATTTTACTAATCTTGTTCCTCTCTCCAAGGATAATGAAGCAGATT
Organism: Acomys minous; assembly: GCF_964271855.1. Taxonomy (NCBI): domain Eukaryota; kingdom Metazoa; phylum Chordata; class Mammalia; order Rodentia; family Muridae; genus Acomys; species Acomys minous. The sequence continues at coordinate 40,435,691 of NC_140491.1, forward strand.
GTAATTGTTCTTGGACAATTTCCTCCTCGGTTGCATAAGGCAAAATTTTGGATGGGAGAGATGGGTCAGAGGATAAGAACATGTTCTTTCAGTGGACCCAATTCCCAGCATCTACAACAAGTAGTTCTGTGCTGGATTGAATAGGTATGACCCCTGTAGACTCATTTATTTGAATGCTTGGTCCATATCGACCTGCACTATTAAGATGAATGGGCTTGTTGGAGTAGGCGTGGCCTTGTTGTAGGATGTGTGTCATTGTGGGGAGTGGGCTTTGATGTCTCCTATGCTCAAACTATGCCCAGTGAGGCACACCGTGTCTTGCTGCCAGTGGATCAAGGTGTAGAACTCTCAGATCGTTCAGCACCATATCTGCCTGCACACTGCCATGCTTTCCACTATGATGATAATGAATTAAACCTCTGAAGCTGTACCCCAGCCACAATCAAATGTTTTACTTTATGAGAGTTAGCTCCTCACAGCAATAAGACCCTAAGACATGTTCACAGCCACCTCTAACATGAGGTCTGGCGTACCCTATATACCTAACCTCTGTGGGCACATATGTATATATGCAAATACCCACCACAGCTACATGCATATAACTTAAAATAATAAAAATAAAATTTAAAATGTCTGATTTTATTTTAAAAATAAAATAGAATTTTATCATACTTTTGGTTACATTTTTCTTTGGACATGTTGTTTACCAAAATTGACAGTACAAATAATGTCTAAATTACTTTCTCATTTAAACTTAAATAATTTCATCAAATTCCTTTTCTGCTTTCACGTTCATATCAAATGTTCTGTCCTTTGATTTATTACAGTGTGTTTTCATGAGAACAAGTCGTCATCTATAAAAGAAAAAAGGAACAGACAGGAAGTGGTTCTTTCACAAACTTGAAGTAGATGAATTCTCCCCAAATTCCCTTACCACCTCCAAAATGTGTGGAAAACAAAGCAATCATTATTGAAAAGGTTAAAAGGCAAGGACTGCAAGGAATCAGAGAACTGAAACAAGTTTTATGTGCAGCATAATCATAGAATGGAAAACTATCGAATAAAAATGACAGATTAATGCCAACACTAAATATTTATGGTAAGGAGACAAACAGAAACGGTAAATGCAAAATGATTAAAAGAAACAACTGACTTTAGAAGCACACTGAAATGAGTAAAGAACTTCATTATTCTTGGATGATAAAGTAATGTATGTCTGGAAAATTATCAAATGCTTAATGACATATAAAACCACCTGGAAGCATAAAACCTGGACGTCTTAGTGAATTATGGAGCAATAAGTGAAGTGTGTGTGTGTGAGTGTGTGTGTGTGTGTGTGTGTGTGTGTGTGTGTATTACAGAGGACATACTTTCATATAAAAATATATAAACCTGGAAATATATTTGAATATTTACAATGTTTTCCACATTTTAGATGAAAGTTCATTTTACTAGATATGAACTTATTTTGGAAGGGAAAAAAATAAATGTAGTTTCTATTTAAATGATTCATTGAATAAGTTAACATGAGAATTGATAGGTATTTCTGTGACTCTCTGTTAAAAATCAAAGTTTTGGAGCCAGTTAACACACACATTTAATGATCATGTAATTTAAAACTTATTTCCTCTGGAAAAATCTTAGTTTTTATCCTTCTCTCACAACAAAGTGTTTGAGCATGCATTTATCAACATGTCCTTGTGAAACACACTACTGTATATAACTCTTATAAGTTAATTTCTGGATTATCCATTGGTGGAAAATAGTATCTTCAGATTTTTTTCTTTACTAAACTTACTGGACAATTTATTCACTAGAGGATGTTACTATTCTTTATAGAAAAGATCGTTCAAGGATGCTGACCATTTTTTCTACTTGGGTAAAGGCAGGAAAAGATTTTCGAATGGTAGAATCAATTAAGAAAAGACAAATTGAGAAAACTCTGGAAATGGCAAACTTAAAGAAGAGATCAGAAATGCAACAGGTAAGTATTGCAAACAAAATTCAACATATGGAGGAGAGAATCTCAGGGGCTAAAGATACAATAGAAAAAAAGATACAACTCTCAAAGAAAATATTAAAGCAGAAAAATTTGTGACACAAAAATCCAAGAAATGAATAACACCATGGAAAGGCATAACCGCAGGATTATAGAAGCAGATGAAAAGGAAGATGCCAGGTTCCAAGGATCAGAAAATGTTTTCAAGAAACTCATAGAAGAAAAGTTCCCAAACCTAAAGAAACAGATGCCCTTGAACATATAGGAGCCCCAAATAGGATAGACCAGAAAATAAGTTACTCCAGCCCCATAATAATCAAAACACCAAATCTGCAGAACAAAGAAACAATATTAAAAGCAGTAAGGGGAAAAAGTCAAATAACATAAAGACAGATGCGTCGGAATTACACCTTTCTTCTCAACAGAGACAATGAAAGCCAGAAGGTCTCAGCTGATGTCATGCAGACATTAAGAGACCACAGAAGCCAACCCAGACTGCTATATCCAGCAAAATTTCAATCACTATGGATAGAGAAAACAAAATATCCCATGACAAAACCAATTTAAACAATATCTATGCACCAACCAAGTTCTACAGAGATATTAGCAGGAAAATCCCAACACAATGAGGTCAAATACATCCTCGAAAACACAGTATATATAACCAAAACAGGCACAGCCACACATGATTACCACCAACTCCATAATAAAAGGACCCAAGAATCCTTGGTCGCTAACATCTCTTAATATTAATGGCCTCAACTACCAATAAAAAAAACACATACTAAAAGAATGGCTGTTAAAACAAGATCCAACATTCTGCTGTATTCAAGAAACACACATCAAGAAACAAAGATGACAACAAAAGGAGATCAAGGGTATTCAAATGGGAAAGGAGGAAGTCAAATTATCCCTATTTGCAGATGATATGATAGTCTACATAAGTGACCCTCAAAACTCCACCAGAGAACTCCTACAGCTGATAAACACCTTCAGCAAATTGGCTGGATACAAAATTAACTCAAAAAAGTCTGTAGCATTCCTATACACAAATGACAAGCTTGCAGAGGAAGAAATTAGGAAAACTACACCCTTCACATTAGCCACAAGCAATATAAAGTACTTAAGAGTTACTCTAACTAAGCAAGTGAAGGACTTGTTTGAAAAAAATTTCAAAACTCTAAAGAAAGAGATTGAAGATGACATGAGAAGATGGAATGATCTTCCTTGCTCATGGATCAGGAGAATTAACATAATAAAAATGGACATCCTACTAAAAGCAATCTACAGAGTCAATGCAATCCCTATCAAAATACCTACACAATTTTTTAAAGACATTGAAAGTTCAATTCTGAACTTCATATGGAAAAACAAAAAACCCAGAATAGCTAAAACAATCTTGTACAATAAAAGGTGCTCTGGAGGAGTCGCCATACCTGATCTCAAACTGTACTATAAAGCAATAGTAATTAAAACAGCATGGTACTGGCACAGCAACAGGCTGGTTGATCAGTGGAATCGAATTGAAGACCCAGATATGAATCCACACATACATGGTCACTTGATTTTTGACAAAGAAGCCAAATCCATTCGATGGAAAAGGGATAGCATCTTCAACAAATGGTGCTGGTCTAACTGGATGTCTATGTGTAAAAAAATGCAACTGGACCCATATTTGTCACCTTGTACAAAACTCAAATCCAAGTGGATTAAAGACCTCAACATAAAACCAGAGACACTAAGTCACTTAGAAGAAAAAGTGGGGAAGAGCCTGGAACATATTGGCACAGGAGACAACTTCCTGAACAGAACACCAACAGCCCAGACATTAATGTCAACAATTAATAAATGGGACCTCATGAGGCTGAGAAGCTTCTGTAAGGCAAGAGACACTGTCAGGAGAACAAAGCGACAGCCTACAAACTGGGAAAAGATCTTCACAACCCTACATCTGACAAAGGTCTAATATCCAAAATATATAAAGAACTCAAGAAATTAACCACCACCAAACCAAATAACCCAATTGAGAAATGGGGCTTGGAACTAAACAGAGAATTCTCAACAGAGGAATATCAAATGGCTGAGAAACACTTAAAGAAATGCTCAACCTCCTTAATCATCAGGGAAATGCAAATCAAAACAACTCTGAGATTCCATCTTACACCCATCAGAATGGCTAAGATCAAAAATTCAAGCGACACCACATGCTGGCGAGGATGTGGGGAGAGAGGAACACTCCTTCATTGCTGGTGAGAATGCAAACTAGTACAACCACTTTGGAAATCTATCTGGTGCTATCTCAGAAAAATGGGAATAGGGCTTTCTCAAGACCCAGCTATTTTACTCCTTGGAATATACCCAGAAGATGCTCCAGCACACAACAAGAAAATTTGCTCAACCATGTTCATAGCAGCCTTATTCATAATAGCCAGAACATGGAAACAGCCTAAGTGTCCCTCAATAGAAGAATGGATATAGAAACTGTGGTACATATACACAGTATAGAAATTTTAAACAAAAGTTATCTACTGCTTAAGTGGTTGTTACAAATGTTGCAAACTAATGTAGTGTATTCATAGGAGGAAAACCCAGAGCAGGGAGAGTAAGATCTCTCTCTACTACCTCTAAGTCTAAAGTTAATTAAAAATTTTAAATGATTTAATTGAGAACTCAAAGAGTGGTTTATATAATACTTCGGGCATCTTTTCAGATGTGGGAGTCAGAGAAAGGATACATTAAGGATATTATGAAGATACTATATTTCAATTGTTGATTATATGTCCCTGGGTGGCCATGGCATTTAAGGCTAGGAATATATGGTTTTACTAAGTCAAATACATTGGGTGATGACTCACTGGGTAAGTGTGCTTGCTATGCATGCATGATGACCTGATTTTTATCCATAGCACCTACATAAAAAGTTTGCGATGATTCGTGTGTGTGTGTGTGTGTGTGTGTGTGTGTGTGTGTGTGAGTGAATGTGTATAACTCCACCTCTACCGGGTGGTGGTGCAGAGTTAGGTATTGAGGACTTGTTGGCCATCCAACCTAGTTGAAACTATGAATACATGTTTCAGTAATAGGCCCATTCTCAGTGCCATAAGACGGAGATTCAGAGGGGAATACACCTGAAATTTTCCTTTGGCCTCTTCATATACAGGTATGGGCATGTACAACTCCATGTACATAACATATAAAAGCATACACACACACACACACACACACACACACACACACACACACACACACGCACACACACCTATACAGCAAGACTCCTTAATATCAGCAAAACAAAGTGTAAACATTACATTGACATTCAAAGAGGCTGGCAATCTATTTCGTCAGGAGTATGAGTGTGCGAAAGATTATCCACAGTGGCCTTTCTAGTGTTCTCTCTGAGATTTGCACCAGGTGTAGGACAAGTGCACAATGGAAATCATAATGCACCAATTCTTTAGCCCATTCAATAAATGTCTTTTATAAACAATCTTCTTCAAATAAGAGAAAATGAAAATACATGCAAACCTGAAGCAAGTCATTAATCAAATTTGGGCTTTTCAGAGAAAACTTCTTAAGGGCACCAATGGTTTCACCAAAACTCCATAGTAGGATGAGACTTTAAATATTCAACGAAATAACACCATTAAAGGTGGACACGGGAATACCATAATGAGCCAAAGCAATAGGATCTTCTGCTTCTGCAAAGCAATAGGGGAAAATAAAGCAAAATTACAAGGAATATAGAAGATACATTGGAAAATAGAAAAATCATTATGGCAGAGAAGAGAGAATAAATATCCTTGGATGCATACTCTGTGAAATAATGACAAGTTGCTCTGAATGTCTAACTTTTAAGTTCTATATATCTTATAACAGGGCAATAAAACACAATGGACTCTGCTCAAGTGGATGTCCATGGTTGGCAATGCTAGCCACGGAACACGTCATATACCAGCCCTGGCTGTCTGTATAGCTGTGAAGACCTGTGGCCTGGTAGCAAAGAGTTCCCCTTCCTCCTGTGATAAAGCTACTCTTAGCTCTGGTGTCTCATTGAGCTCAACAAAGCTTGCAGGGCACACTGAAAATAGGCAGTCTGTAAATTTGGCCCATGAATGGACCAGGGACTAGAAGATGCTCACAGTGTATGGGAAACCCCACACAGATAACAGCTAATTTCAAAAGACCGCGTGGCATTAAAACAGAAGATCAGAATCTGTGGAAGGGCTTCTTAGAGGAATTCAGGGAAGATATTCATTATCACCTCTACCAGACACTTAATTGGTTTTCTCTTAGGCCAGCCCAAATACTCCATACTCACCACTAATCAGAACTGGGTGCTGCCTAATTGTTTTAATTTCAGGACTGCCCAAAAACTATCTCAGAAAAATCTTTTCTGTGATTTGTTAAATTGCTTTTGTTAAAAGGACAAAGGCTTGTAATTTATAGAGCAGTGGCTACAATGAAAAGACTCTTATTTGAATGGAAAGCCATGGAGATCTTTAGAGAGGGCTTTAATTAGATCAAACGAGAAGGAAATAAAAGTTTGCAGAGGCAACAAAGCTAAGCCTCATGCTTCATTCCATGGTCAGAGTAAACTTTCTACCAAGCTTTTCATTATTTTATTAACTTTTAACATTTCATACATAGATAAGGTATTTAAATCTTTACACCCACCTCTTTCTCCTCACTCTTCTAGTGTGCCCCATATATATCCCCCTTTCAAATGCAAGGCCTCTTCTTTAAGCATTATTGTTACATATATGTGCATATTCATACATATGCACATATATACTTACTTTATTTTAATTTATCTGTATGGTTTTGTTTGCATGTACCTAAGTTTGCCATATACTGTCAATGCCAATGGAAGGTAGAAGAGGCCATTGGATTCCATAGAACTGGGGTAAGAGCATGTAGTGAGCTACAATGTATACAATGTGGATGCCAGGAACTGAATCCAGGTCTTCTATGAGAGCAGCAACTATTTTAACTACCAAGCTATCTCTCTCCCAAACTCAAGAAAAGGCTGTAAAGGGTTAAAGGGTTAAAATGAGACCAGCAAACTACAGAACACCAATTGTTTGTGCTTCCTCTAAATAACACTGAGACCAGAGGCAGTTCTTAATTTTATGATCATCTGCTACTCTGCTTTCTCTTTAAAATATCCAAGCTTGTTTGGTGTGTATGTGTGTGTGTGTGTGTGTATGTGTGTGTGTGTGTGTGTGTGTGTGTGTGTGTGTGTGTGTGTGTGTGTGTGTGTGTTTTCTCCTGTGTAGTGAGAGGAAAGAACTTGCCTCTTTCCTACCAGTCCTCCAAAGCAAACTCTAAAAATAAACCTGCCTTAATTAAATTGCAAATGCAATCATTGGGGTTTGAGCCAATAAAAGTGAGATGTGTTGGCCTTGTGTAAAACGCCTTTGAAGCGTGCACTAGGTACTTCCAGGTTTCCCTTGTGAATGGGCCACCGGCAGGGCTGCAGAATATAGAAGACACAGGTGGAGAGTGCAGGAACCATTCTGAATTTGAGCTATATTCTTCCTAAAAGTGAGGAGAGAAATATGCTCAGCCCAGTTTCATGTGTAATTGTCCTAGTGCTCCTACAGAATGTTTGTTAGCTCCGGGAAAACATCTGAAACTTTCCAAGAAAACGTTGAGAATACAGGAGATTCACACAGTCTTACACTCCTCTAATGTCTCCTCGTTGAAGGCACTGTCAAAAGCAGCTCACCTAGAGGGGCGGCTGAAGCTCAGCCTGGAGAGGTTGTATCATAGCTCAGAAGCTGAGGTGCTATTTGAGAATCACACAGTAAGCATTGAAATAGGTTGTTGATTGAAGTTGGCAATAAAAAACACCAGTAAGTGTGCTGCCTCGGGCTAGTAACAAATAAAAATTCCTATAAGAGGCAATAAGAGACCAGTGTGTGATGTGTTCATTTTGAATCCTGTGCAAGATGAGCTGGGTGCTGTCTGGAGCTTCTGTGTGCTTTACTCGCATTTGTCCTCATTTGTTTTTATAGTGAAAATGAATTGTTGGGGGAAATCTCTGACTTGAGTCCAGCAGGAGACTCCACTGATAAGAAATGATTGCCAGGATTCCTGAAGTGATAAATCCAGGCTCCTGGGGAATTAAAATGATAGTTGTCTTTTTAAATTGGAATTTAAGCAGATGTTAGTATGTCACTAGGCATGAAATGGATGCATCGAGACCCACCTTGTTTTCTCCGAAGCACTCCAAAATAAGAGCACGCCTAGAGTAAAGCAAGGACTCTTAAGTAGTCAAGAAAAGGTTATATAAAACAGACATGTTAATGTTAATTTATGAACATCATTGATGAGTTTTTTGTTTTTGTTTCTTTGTTTTTTGAGACAGAGTTTCTCTGTGAAGTCTTGGCTGTCTTGAACTCACTTTGTAGACCAGGCTGGCCTTGAACTCACAGCAATCCACCTGAGTGTTAGGATTAAAGGCATGGGCCAACATGCTTGGCTTCACTGATGAATTTCATACTTAATTCTGTAAAGAATCACAAAAGAGTGAATAGAAAAGAATAACTCTTCTGTAACTGTAGGTATCTCCAGGTAAAAACATATAGGACAGGGTAAGTAGAATTTACATTATTCATTTCTAAATATTTATTATACTTATCCCCTTCTTTCTCTATGGATGCCAGTCATATCATATCTACAGCCAGATTTGAAAGAGATTGAATGAATCACAAATATAGACAGGTTAGAGATTCTGACAAATACAGGTTGTGTGACAAATTCTAGGAAGCATAGCTGTTCTGTGAAAGGGTGCTCTGCACGTGTGTGGTGGGTCATTTGGAAATTCTCTTTAGCTTCCACTCAATTTCCCCATGAAATAAGGAATATACTAAGACAGTTACCAAGATATAAGTTTACTGAACCAACAAACATCAAGCTATTTACTCAAACGGAGTAAATTTTCTTCTCTTCTTTATAGCATGTGTGGCTTTCCCAGTGATTATATGATTATTCGCTTTAAGGTTAGGTCTCTAAGCTAAATTTTGAGAGGGAAATTCCATTTTATCTTCTAGTGTTTTTCTGTTTCTTTTTTCTTTGGGGTTTTATGTTTTTTAGCACATATATAAATAGTATATACGTAGGTTTGTGCATATGTGTTTGCCTATGTGTATAATGTGTTGAATTTTTATGAAGTAAGACATGTTTATGTAATGGTGATGAATATTACAACAACCTTAGAATGAATCCCCTGTTAGGTAAAACCAAAAGAAAAAAAGTTCCGTTTACACAGTCTAAGTGTTGACCAAATGTTATTGTTTCAATCTTCATATTTTTTCTGTGCCTTTAAAAATTTTTAGACTGCTTTGATTGCCACATATTGATTATAAATGATAGCAGTTTTCCTTACAAAACTTTTGCACAGAGATTTTTGCACACACACAGTGTCACTGTGATTGGCCCCATTGCCCTCTTTTTCTTCTCCCACTGACCGTTGTGCTTACTATTTCTCTGTTTGTGAACCCTTGAGTTTTAGGAGAATCTCGCAGGATCCTGGGTGAGGAATGATCTCCAAGAGTTGTGGTCCCCACGAGTGGTTATACCACTTAAGAAAATGTAGACATTGTTAATAAGCATAAAATCTCAATGCGTTTGTAGGGAGGGGTGCATTAACTCCTATGAGAATTCCTAATATGAGTTATTCTCTCTTCCACTTTCCACATTAAAAGTCCAGAAAGTGGACTTATAATGGGATGGAAATGGGTACAGGATAAACCACTGTGATAACACGGCACTCAAGGAGCAGAGAGCTGATCCCTTCCTTTGATATTTTAGTGAAAGCGTGTAGCAATGGTATCCAAATAATTTCAGTTTAATACAGTGACATTTGCAGGTTTCATATATATATAATCGCATTTTGTGATATGTTTATGTTGGTTCCAAGCAAGCTGAACATTCCCTCTCTGCCTTGTTCAATGCTGTTTCTCTTCTGTCTTAAGGATCCAGGACTCTACCTGAACATGGTCCATTCTTTACCCAGATAGCTTAGAGAGGGAAAAAGATATGGGCAGTCCAAGCTGGACAGCTTCATCTCTGGAGGTAATGTTTGCTTTGCATCATTTTTGTTTAACTCAGCATCTGTTGTTCCTCTATAAAAAGGCTATAGGAGCAATATCTCTAGTCTCCACTGATGTGTTGCTTTATGCTATAATAACCCTGATTTCAGAGTAGCCCCAGATGTCCTTGAGCCTCTATTCATGGGTGAGAACACTGAAGCACATAGAGAGAATAGTCTCATTTTTCCCCCACACATTATGTAGCTCCTGGACCTCCTCGAGTTACAGGGTCATGTGTGGATTCTATTACACATTGTTTTCTCAGACAATGAGCAAGGCAAACTACCAATAAGACAGAGTAGCCATGACATTTTAGATGCATTACTCTCACCCTGAAGTGAGTGCTAGCTGTTAGTGGTTTTTATTATTGTTTCCCCATCAGCCTGGCACGGATGTCTCTCTCAGACATCTTTTCTATTCTTCCCTAAGAGCATTAGTGTTCTCTAATTTTGAGATTTTGATAGTATCTGGGTTCAAAGCTGGAACAAATGTAATGGGACAGAGGCTGAAAGACTTACCCTAACTAAATCAACCAGCATGTGAGAGTGGGTGATTCTTAGAAAACACAGCAATTTATTCCAGGTGCTAATATTGATAGCCAATTCTGCAGAGAAAAAAAAATTATTTAAAACAGAAACAAAGCATAATATTATTAGTAGAGCAGAAGCAAGCTGCTGGAAACATAGGCTATATTGATTTTTGGCAGTCTTTCAGTTTATTTAGAGTCATGCAATTTCCATGGAAATATGTGAGCTGAAAAGGCTTCTTGCTAATTCTATGATTAGTAGCAACAAATAAGAAAGAGTTTGAGAAGTTGTTTCAAGCCTTTGTCCTTGGATTAACTATGAAGATGTATCTGACTTCACTTGTTTCAGAAAAAAAAATTCCAAAAAAATTGATATTTACAATTAGAGAATGATCAGTCTTTGCTGAAATGGTAGGTTCTAAAATAACAATTTTAAGCAAATTTTGTATATTGAAAATTACATTTAATGATGATAGACCAAAATCTTCACAATTGATGTCAAAGGGTAACAAAACAAAAACAGCTAATAAAGAAAACGTCGGCAATCATAAATACACTTTATAAAGAGGTGGGCTCTGGTCTTCGGTGTTGTGTTTTCTCACTGTTCCAAGCAGTATAACTGAATTATAAAGTTCTCTGTGATTCTACTGCACTAAAATTAGCTTCAAGAGCCAGAGGTGGTGATTAACTTCAAGGAAGCAGTGGTTTTCGGTCACCACAGCGCAGAAGCATGTAGGCCTCATATTTATTTTGGCAGTATGCAAAACCCACACAGGATCCGATCGGACAGGATTCCAGTACTTAGCCGGAGGTGGAGACGTATGGACAGCACTAGCTGAGGAGCTATAGTGGCTGATCGGAGAGTCTTTTTGCTGTTCGTTTTTAGCAATGTGACTTTCAGTAAAGTGCACACAAGAGCAGGCCACAATCCCAAGACTAGCTCAAAAAAAACCTAGGCTCAGTGGAGAAAGAAGAAGAAAACTAAAGTAATGATCTTTAAATGAGATAGTATGGGGGAATGTTGAAGCAAGTGAGTGTGTGCAAAATAGATCATATAAAATGTTCAAAGAATTATTATTAAAAATAATTAGATTTCAAATAGATAGCAGACGTTAATGTAGTGCCCGAAACTCTGAAAGTATTCGGATGAAAATTAGACAAAATACTGAGTGACAAAGGAATAAGAAAGTACTTCCCAAATAGGACAGCGGTAGTTCAGGAAGCAAGGCCAATCGCCGGTGCCTCAGGGAACCAAAACTATCTGTAGAGAAAACAAAAGAAAACAAAAGAAATAATGAAGGAAAGAGACAGATTTTGAAATGTGGAAATGTCTCTGCTATCTACATATATGAGAGAAGGTCTACATTTGGAATGCACAAGTCATTTAAAAATTAAACAACACAAAATCAAGCAACCATAATGGTAAATGAAATGAACAGACAAGAGAGTTCTCAAAGGATGAAGTAAGTACCAGTGGTCAATGTTCAATCTCATTAGCCAACAGAGACATGAGAATCAAAACTAAATTGATATTTCAGCACATCTCATCAGAATGAGAGTCATTAAAAAAGTAGACAACAAATTATGGTGGGGATTTAGGGTCTGGGAGGTTACTGTAACATGAGAAACTGTAGTAAAGGACCACAGGATTAGTAAACTTGCACACTGTTGGTCAGAATATACACTCATCCAGCTACTATGGAAGTCAGCAAATATGTTCCTCAATTAAACTAAAATCAGATCTCCATTGTGACTGAAGAATTTCACTCATAGGACATTTCTAGGACTCCAATTCATTATGTCACAAAGGCACTTGTATATCAGTATTTTCCATAGCATTGTTTATAGTCGCTTAATTATAGTGTCTAGCAATGGAGGACTTAATAAATAAAAATGACTATACACTATTCACTATAATTTTTCCAGAAAAAAAATGTGCCATTTACAGTAAAATGGGTACAACTGAAAATATTCATATTAAGTGAATGAAGTCATCCTCAGAAACATTATATGTACACATAAAATCATATACTTATGATTTAAATATCTATTTAATTATTATATATTACATTAGACTATTTAAATATATTTATTGTAATATGTATATATTATAGGAAAGTAGAGGTGATATCATCTAGAACAAAGAGGATAAGAACTGAATAAAAGAAAGGTAGGTAGGGTGTATGAGGGAAGTATGTTTACCATATGATATATACATATACATATATATGTATATATATATGTATATGTATATATATATAATTTAAGAAAAATAATATCAAACAATGAAAAAAATAAAGACATTTAACCAAGCAGGAGAAATTCAATATTATTGCATGGGCTAGGGTCCAGGATTTTGGCAAAAGCAGCTCACAACGCTATGATACAATGCTACCTCTTAAGTATCAGCTATATCCAAAGTAAAAGGCTATTCATTCATTGGCTTGAGAGTAGTAACCACTGGCAGCAATTGTAGCCTCCATGCCATAATTAACATGAACAACAACAAATGAGCCCCTTGTTTATAGTAATATTTTTGTACAATTTATTTTCATAATCTAAGAAAGTGTTTAATGCGCCTTAATGATATTGGCCACCCAAGCCTTTATTACAACATAGCATATAATTATCCTCCTTTAACTTAATTTATAGACCTCATTAACACCCTTGCCATTCCACTGTGATTAAAAAAAAATCTCCTATGAATCGAGAGCTCCTTGTATTATAGAAGAATTATTGTGCTTTATTCTTCACCTCGGCAGTCCAGTGCACAGACTGATTTATTATTGGGGATCCCCACTGAGGTGAGCAGAATGTTGGGGGAAGGAAGGGCTGCCAGGAGGTGCGTTCACTCTCTCAGATGGAGGGTCACAGTTTAATAAGGAGCCTGCTGCTTGCTGTACAATACCGAGGAGGAGTCTCAGGAGGCAAAACCTTCAGTAATGACTAGCTTAGAGATGCCGTTTCTGCCAAGGGGAAAGTAATTGTATCCTTTATTGGAAATGAAAAGCTGGGACAAGTCTTAAATGTTCCAGCTGCTGCTCATTTAACTTGCTCCCAGGTGCCAACTTCCGCCAAACTCTGAATAGGCAACCAGTTACAGTGAGCTGGGTGGCTTATCCATTCTTGTCCCGACAAAAGGTCACATATTTACCTTCCCCTCAGCAGTGGTGCCTCTTGCTCATCAGAATCCTTAGCACATGGATCAAAAGAACCAATCTCATAATTGCCCGGAAGAATCAAAAATAAAAATTGGGGCTTGCAGAGTGCATCTTGTCATTAACCCTGGCTGTTCAGAGCTCTCATGTTGTGCGTGCTACTGTATTTCATTATTTATATATTCCAACATAGGTTCACAAAATGCTTTGATGAGTTGGTGAGAATTTTAAACGAGGCATTAAATTTTGCCCTAATTAGATGTTTTTGCAGGAGACATATGACATGTCAGAGTTGTGATTCACTGAAGGTACTTATCTGTGTCACCAAGAATATAGTGGAGCGTGGCAGAACTCTTGTGAGGTGGGGGGGGGGGCAGATATCTTTAGAAAATTAAGGGTTTAAATATGTAGAAAAAGTATTCCCTAAAATATTTAGTATTTTTCTTTGAATGCAAACTGATCTGACTTATCCCAACTGTGGGAAGGGACATGGATTGACTTGATTAAGCTGCATCTGACTTTGTAGATGAAGAAGCATTCATTTTTAATACTTAATGGATTTTTATTAGCTATAAGATGCCTAAATTTCAGAGAGAAGGTGAGAGAGAAATCAAAAAGCATTCTCTTACTGTTCCATTTTCATAAGGAAGAAAAACAGTCCTGGTTGATTCTTTCTAAAGAGTTAATGGAGTGTGATAATTGAGGCGGGATCCTGCACGGGCCAGAGCCAGAGCCAGAGCCAGAGCTTTGATCCTGACACTCCTACAGTATTTTCACTTTGTTTCCAAAGCTCTTTACAAATCATCATAAAAGAGAAATAAGCTCAGTGCCCTGAAAACCTTCCATTCACCCACTTTACCAATAAATCTCAGGCACATCTTTCATTTTGACCACAGAAATGCAAATTTTCAGACAAGCAAAATGTGGCATGACTAAGTCCAAACTGAGTGCAATCTGTTTACCCATGCAGAAAGGATAACACCAGAGGCACGCTGCACTGAAACACAATAGAACCCGGGATGCCCTCGCATTCAGTGGAGGCTTCTCACTATCAGCTCTTCGTTTAGCCTTGATTTTGCACGTCATTTTAAAATTATTAAGAGAGTTGGAGAGGAAAATAACGTTTACGTGCTGAAGGCAATTTGGGGGACTCGTTCCTTCTCAGATACGTCTATAAGAAAGTTGTGGGAATAGTGACAGGGTTTCAAGCTAAAAAAGATCTGAGCTATTATTTCGTTAAGCTGAATACTATACAGAAGAAGCATGGAACTGGCAATCTGTGGACTGCTCACTCCTCCCTGTACAGAATAATGGTTGCTAGGCAGCATCCTGTTCTCAGAGAAAAGACAATTTTTTTGTGTGTGTGTACAGACGTTTTCAAGACTGCTTTATCTTATCTGTTTCCATTGACCTCATAAGAAGGGATGGGGCTCTCTAAGCAGCAGTGACTCCGGCCATCGCTACATGAGGCAAAATGTGAAGACACGTGGGCAGATGGATGACACCCAGAGAACTCACCCTGATATCCTCACAGAGGCTTAAGCGACATCGTGAAGATTTTAATTAAATTCTATTTGATCAAACCAACTCAAGCACAATAGCTTAAAATTTTAAGGACTAAACTAAAAGGATTAAATAGAACAAAGTTCTGCTGCCCCAGCAGCATTCCCCTAGACATGCAAGCATTCTTCCCTCATTAGGCAGCCATCCCGTTTCAGACCTATATGGACTAATTGCTACTACCATTGAGTTCATCAATGTGAAAGTTATCAATTAGCTTCTGGTTGTAACATAAATATTAAGGTTTCTTTCTTTGAAACAGTTTGTCTTACTTTCTTCATTAACCTAGCGTAACCCATTAAAATTTAGGGCCAAAACAGCATGCAGGAATTATACTGTGGGTTAGTTTTCCTTTTCTTAGATATCTTTCAATACACCTTTCTTATTCATCTTCCATTGTGTTCAGCTCATTTTTCCGAAATAGCTTCAAAGACTTTAATTCCTCGTTCTCTTCCCAAGTCTTTCTAGTTTTCCTTCTTCACTGTGTAGCTGTTTGCATTTGCATTTTCTTGACTGTCATCCTAAGTGAGGAGGAGCCTCACTTCTTTTAAGCAAAAACTTTTTCCTTGGCTTATTCTACCCATGATAGTGGAGCGCACAGAACGATGTCTGATGTTGTGACGCCACTCCTAGTCTTCCTCCCGCATAGTGGTGCCTGTGGACTCACTGTCCTCTGTGTCTTATGCACGGTTTTCTCCTTTTCCCCCACCCCCACTTTTTCCCATTCTCCTGGGATTCTTGACTTATTACCTCTATTGATTCTTCCACTTTCCAGAGGATACAGCTTTCTCTACTCTAAGAGAGGGAAGGAAAACAAAGTGACAGCAGACAATGGACCGGAACTGGTATACCCACTTGGTGACATAAGTATGCACATCATAGGAAAGGAAGGTGATTAATCCAGACAATCCTGAAAGGTCTAACAACATATACATATTTGTCATAAGGGATAATGGGAGAGAGGATGCATGTGATTTGGGGGAAAAGGAAATAGAAATGGCCTTGCGGCTCTCAGTGGAAAGTGGGGTATGACTTTCACAGGAACTCTGGTGCCTCATATTTGACCATGTCCCCTGGAGGGGGAGACCTGGTGGCACTCAGTGGAAGGACAGCAGGTTACCAAGAAGAGACTTGATACCCTATGAGCATATACAGGGGGAGGAAATCCCCCTCAGGAACAGTCATAGGGGAGGGGAATAAGGGGAAAATGGGAGGGAGGGAAGAATGGGAGGATACAAGGGATGGGATAACCATTGAGATGTAGCAAGATTAAATTAATAAAAAAATTTTTAATTAAAAAAAAAAAAAAGAACAGGTAACAGAAACAAAGCCTATTTCTGATATCTGTATAATCCCAGGGAGGGCAAGTATGATAGGGTGTTCTTTGTGGAGGATCAGCTTTTAGGCAAAGAAAGAAAGTTCAGAGACAACTGCTTCTTGAGTGTAGCATTTCTGCAAGTTCTTTGTTTGCCGGAACAGCATAACAAAGAGGGATAGTGCTGAGCAACCCCCTGGTGTTAATACGTGTTCTCTATTGAGGGAAAATCATCTTAAAGGTACAAAAGGTTTCAGTAGAGGAAAACTTTATAGAATGTGTGCATCTGAAAATGCTCTTGTGGAATGCTCCTGGGATTGACTGGGAACAATGATGATGTTGGTTTTATCTTGGATTCCTTCCTCCACTGACTTCCTTTTCACAATGTTACTATTAAAATGTCAAATACATTCTGATTCTGGATGGCCCTTCTTTCTTTTCTTTTCTTTTTCTGTCTTCACCCTATCTCTCTCTCTCTCTCTTCTCTCTCTCTCTCTCTCTCTCTCTCTCTCTCTCTCTCTCTCTCTCTCTCTCTCTCTCTCTCTCTCTCTCTCTCTCTCACTACCCCCTACCCAGAACATTTTAAATCCTTTACTGTTATTTTAAGTACCTTGGAAGCAATGAAGGTGGTATAAAAAGTCACATATGATTCTTCTTTGGCTGTCAGAAAGTTGAAACAACAATCCTCAAGAAATTGGGATTTCTTCAGAAATCTCCTATTGGGAGAAGAAAAACCCTGAAAACTGGTGAACGCCCACAGGAGGAGCATGTATTCCTCCAAGAAAGAGATTTCCCACAGTTTTGTTAACTTTTCAGACCACCTTGCCAGAGAGACTGAACATGAGAAGTTGCCACCGGGACTATGTGTTGGCCAGAACCACTTGGTTATCCATACCTGTTGCCTTGTGAATAAGCCTGAGCATCACCTTGGCTGTTAGGACTGTCAGAGGTCAGGATCTGATGTTAACTGCCATGACATTTCAAATGCTAATATCAATGTTAAATTATAAATAATGTTGGGACTTTTGCTAGTATTTATTACTCTCAGAACTACAATATTAGCGATCTGTTCATGGCTTCTAAGTACTTTCTTCTTTAAGGCTCTAGATAAATGTCAAAAATTAAATGTAGATACAGTCCAACAGCCTCAGCAGATGCTCAGTGGCATACTAAACCCTATGTACCCTTGTCTTTCATTGCCTTAATATTATATATATTACTTTCCTCACATGCAAAACCAAGATTTGATAATGGCAGTTTTGCCCCACATATTTCACCATTTTAGGGTCTTTTGTTTTAATAGGAATCAAGAGGATTTCACTGCCAAATATCACCTGGGCTCTGTTGTTTTGAACAATGTGAAGTCATAATTGCTGTCACACATTGCAGTAGTGTACACAGCAGCTCAGAGCAATGATTTACATGAAACTTCACTTGGCCAATGATGGGTAAGAGCAAACTTCATGTCCATCAAGGTCTTTCCTTTTTCTACCACTTTCTTTGTATTGTCGTGTAAATTGTCACTTCTTAAATGGTTTAAGCAATAGAATGGAAAAGAACATTTTTTTGTTGAGTTTATTAGATTCACTTTTTATTTTATTTTTTTTTATTTATTTTTTCTCCTTTATTAATTTATTCTTGTTACATCTCAATGGTTATCCCATCCCTTGTATCCTCCCATTCTTCCCTCCCTCCCATTTTCCCCTTATTCCCCTCCCCTATGACTGTTCCTGAGGGGGATTACCTCCCCCTGTATATGTTCATAGGGTATCAAGTCTCTTCTTGGTAACCTGCTGTCCTTCCTCTGAGTGCCACCAGGTCTCCCCCTCCAGGGGACATGGTCAAAGGTGAGGCACCAGAGTATGTGAGAAAATAATATCCCACTCTCCACTCTACTGTGGAGAGTGTTCTGTCCATTGGCTAAATCTGGGTAGGGGTTTAAGGTTTACCGCCTGTATTGTCCTTGGCTGGTGCCTTAGTTTGAATGGGACCCCTGAGCCCAAATCTGCCTATCATAATGTTCTACTTGTAGGCTTCTAGGACCCTCTGGATCCTTCTACTTTGCCATTCTCGCATGCTTCTCTCATCTAGAGTCTCACTAGAATGTCCCATCCTCTGTCTCAGTTTCTTGGTAAGTAAAGGCCAAAATATATAAAGAACTCAAGAAATTAAACACCACCAAACCAAATAACCCAATTGAGAAATGGGGCTTGGAACTAAACAGAGAATTCTCAACAGAGGAATATCAAATGGCTGAGAAACACTTAAAAAATGCTCAACCTCCTTAATCATCAGGGAAATGCAAATCAAAACAACTCTGAGATTCCATCTTACACCCATCAGAATGGCTAAGATCAAAAATTCAAGCGACACCACATGCTGGCGAGGATGTGGGGAGAGAGGAACACTCCTTCATTGCTGGTGGGAATGCAAACTAGTACAACCACTTTGGAAATCTATCTGGTGCTATCTCAGAAAAGGGGACTAAGGCTTCCTCAAGACCCAGCTATTCCACTCCTTGGAATATACCCAGAAGATGCTCCAGCACACAACAAGAAAATTTGCTCAACCATGTTCATAGCAGTCTTATTCATAATAGCCAGAACATGGAAACAGCCTAAGTGTCCCTCAATAGAAGAATGGATAAAGAAACTGTGGTATAGACTCACTTTTTATTGCTATAATAAATTACAAAAAAAAAAAAAAAAAAAAAAAAACAAGACTGTTGGAGGATGGTCTAATGTATTTTGATACTAATTACTGCTTGCTCTGTCTGTGACCCACCTTTTGACCAATAAAGGCCATTCACCTGGGCAGGGGAAAGGAGATAGGTGTGGCTAAGTTTCCCAGGCTCAGAGAGACAGAGAAATCCTGGGGAAAAAAAAGAATAGGAAAAAGAGAGACCTAAAGGGGAGAAGAGAAGGGAGGAATGTGTTAGATAGATGAGAAGCACGTGGCTGGCATGGATGGGGATTTGGCTCAGATGAAGAACATTAGCAAGTATTTGGGATTATGGATGGGAGGTAGCTTGATAGAAGTTATTAGAAGCAGATTGCATGGGATTGGGGCAGGTATCTCATATCTGTCCCATTATGGGAAGTAGTTTAGAGGATTGATATTTGTCCTGCCCAAGGTTAACTAAGGCTATTTTAAAATATAACAAGTGTGTATGTCTTGATTGATTGCTAGTTGAACATGCTGAAGTAATAATAATTATAAGCCTGATAATAAACAATTATTAGAATGTATTGATAATTTATAAACAACAAATGGAGCCCAACAAAACAAAGAAAAAAGCACTCAAGAGAGCAAAGAATTATTTTGCCTCCTAAATTGAGATGTTTCAGTCCATGGTAACTTGTCTTTGTTTAATCTGAGTGTAGAGAGTGGCAGAAGAATATGGGGGAGGCTATGGACAAGGGGCATAGCAGAGGAAACCTGTTCACTCCATGGTACTTAAGAGCAGATACTAAGAGCCATGGCCCAAGATAAACCATTCAAAGTCGTGTCTCCAATGACAGCCTTCCCTGAGTTGGCCTTCCACTTCATAGGCCATTCAGTGGGCTCATCAGCCAGTTAGTAAAGTTAGTACCCTAGTGAGTAGGGTTGTGCTAATCTCTCCCAATAGCTCTACCTACTAGAAAAGGAATTTTCAACAAATGCCCTCTCGGGGTAGGGGTGGTGGTGGTGGTAGAAATTTGATATCCAAACAACAAAAAGTGTTGCAAACAGTACATTTGTTACATGTCAACATCTAAATCCAGTGATACAATTTAGAATCAGAAGCAAATGTTTTACAAAAGTTTCCCAGGCAAATAAGAAATATAATGTAAACATTTGGATTGACCCAGATTGGTTTACTTAATTTAGTTTACATTAGATCTTTTGCTCTCATAGCAATATCTATTAGAGAAATACCTAAAAGGGAAGATAGCTCTTGCTATGCATTCTCGTTTTCAGTAGCAAGGAGACAAATAAAATGAGCACATCTTAGTGGGTGAGGATTCTTCTGTCAGTCCAGAGAGATAAGAATACTGAGCTTCTGAAAGGCTCATTCTAGACACATTTACTAGTGTCATCTTCTCAGTATCCTCTGAAGAGGAAGCCAGATCAATAAAAAAGCTATATCACTGAATAAAACAAAATTTAGAATAATCATATAGATGAAGATCATACTGTGAGCATGGATTTGGATTCAGAGTTAAATTTGGAACAATGCACAAGTGAAGAGATTGTTATTACTTCATATCCCTATATGTTGAGGCAAAATAAAAATTGTATCTACTTAATGTCAATAAATGGTCTGTATATAAATCATAAATGAAGTAACAACATTCCACACACATACCCCATATTTATATAAATGGAAAAAGAATCTCTGTGGTACTTTAATTTTGCATTCTCTTACAATAATTTTTAAAATTCTGAAATCTGTTTTATGGCAGTTTTGACTTAATAATGCATCTTTCTCCCAAGTACAGTATGAACTAAAGTTTATTGCAAGTCATGACACTGTTCTGAGTATTAGAGGATAGAATTGAGTTCTTTTTTTAGTTGTGCTACTAAGTGTTGGGCACTTTTGTAATGTTTTCTAGGTATTTCTCCTTTATCTAACAAGAACTTATCTGTGACTAGATTAATTGTACTCAGTTTGGTTGGGACAAATATAGCAGTGCTTATGTCAGATAGTAAGACATATTCTTCAGTTTTTTCTTCAAAATTGGTAATACTTCTGTGTATGGCATTCCCAGTCTTAACAGCAGCTTGGACTTATCTCTACTATTCATCTGTGGCTTGATTATATTGAGTCTTGAATGGAGATCAAAACATGTATTATTTTTTAATATTTCAAAAATTGTTTATTATTATGTTGTGTTTGATGTATGTACATGTATGTGTTGGGGTGTGCACATTTTACAGAAAACGTAGATACCTGAAAGCAACTTTGAGGATTTAGTTTTCTCCTTTCCCTTTTACTTGGCTTCTTAAGAAGTCTCACTGGCACTAAGAAGATGCATTCTTTATAGTCACAAACTAGTGATTTTCAAATGTTAAGTGCCACACAAATCTCTTCAGGCAGTTTCATCGGCATATATATCCTATTAATCAATCTGGAAAAAACCTATACTTTTAACAATTTCCCAGAAATTGCTTAGGAGTATTGAAATTGCTCCTAAGGAGTCACTTTCAGTAGACTGTTATGTCCTGTAAGAGTTTTTCCAGGGACAAAGAGATGGAGATCTTTCTTCAGCCCTGTAATTCCAATAGTCCAAAGCATCACCAGGCCCCCCAATCAGGGACCTGGACTTTATCTTAGCATTAGGTACATTAGATGGTGAACAGAGCCCATTAAATGAAATGTGCTCTGTCTGTCTCTCTTTCTCTGTCTGTCTGTCTGTCTGTCTGTCTGTGTCTCCCTCTCTCTCTGTCTCTCTTTCTGTCTTTCTCTCTCTCTGTCTCTCTCTGTCTGTTTGTCTGTCTGTCTGTCTGTCTGTCTGTCTGTCTGTCTGTCTGTCTCTCTCTCTCTCTCTCTCTCTCTCTCTCTTTCTCTCTCTCTTCCATGTGTGCATATACACACAAACACATGCACCAGGGTACATCCCAGCTTATTAGCTCTCTGAAACAAAGAGTTAACAAATCCTGGTGAAGCCTTGTGGCTTCTTTTCCCCTTACAGCTACAAGGAAGTTCAAGACAAGCCTCAGGTAAATATTGACCTTACCTCGTGCTTCCACCTGGTACCTAGTCTAGCCCAAGCTAGACCACCTGGTCTAGAGATATCCAATCTCCTTAGTAACCTGCAAGAGTCAGAAATTCCATAAGTGCTTTGGGATTGAAGGATCTCTCTCCCTTCAGGATTCTATCGTACTGTTCACCTGCCTACTTCTCTCTCCTTCAATGGAATTGTCATGGCTGCCTGTAGTTGTGAACCTGTAGCTCTGCTATTAAAGATCTTCCACTGGTTCAGTTTGTGTCACCTTCCTTTCTGAGAACGTGTTTTACATGTTTAATAGCACATTCACCTTCTGTCCATTTCCAGGATTGGAACTTACTAAGTACTTCCATTGTCATGTTACTCATTGGTCTCTACTGAGCCATGGTCTTATGTCTCATCTTTGCTGTTTTTCTTTACTTACACAGGGAATAATTTCCCAGGGACTCAATTGCAAATACAGCTGACACACTCTGAGAAAGACTCCCTCCATCTGCCCTCAGATCCCATATTGATTTTGAGTTCTCTACTCTCCCTAGTCATAGTATGCTGTCTTCCCTGCAGCTTTCCAGAGGCATCTGTCCTCTGGGGAGAAACTGGAAGTTTGTTTATCCAATTGATACGGGCATTTCTCAAAAGTTTCTCAAAGCTCTTCACAGTGCCTCTACCAATGCTTTTTTCCCCTTTTTTCTTTTCTTCTTTCTTTCTTTCTTTCTTTCTTTCTTTCTTTCTTTCATTTTTTTAATGGATCCTTAAGATAATCTGACAAGGAAGTCTTCACTCAATGGTACTCACTGTGATAGCCAGTAACAAATGCCAAAGGTTAAGTAGGATGATGAAGAGAAAAAAGCGTTTGCAGCTTCACTGCTTCAGAGGCTACAGTTGACATTTGTCTTGGGGTTTGCGATGAAGCTGTAGATCAGGACAGTAGCGCCTAGCAAAGCCCCTGTCTTACAGGGGAAAGGTGGCATAAGGGAGAAGGGAAATATGGAACAATAAGAGAAAAGTATTCTGCAGTCCTCAAGGACATAAACCCCATGGCTTGGAAGAACTTCAACTCCCCCACATCTCCAGAAACCCAGTACCTACTGATGGTCCTTAAATCTCCAGTACCTGTCAATAGTGTAACCTTTTAAGTCGTGACTCTTTAGGGATATTCAAGGTCCTTAAACACATGATTCATTTTCTTAACTGTGTGTACTTTCCACACGACCTTAAGCCCTTAATCAATAGTGGGTATTATTTACTTTGAATTAAATATCATTTTAAAATGAATGATAATCATTTCTTCCATTATAACAAAATTAATAACCTAGAGTATTTAATTAGAACTTGTTCACATATGTATTTCATATGGAGTGTAGGAGACAGAAGATATTTGATGTGGGATTTGCTTGGGATTTTATCTTCAGACTATTAAATAAGCCCTTTAGAGTGAGCCACCTTTTACATGTTATTACTTTGGCTAATTTTCAACTGTAACATTCTCTCTTTCATGATATTGATCAAGTATCTTCAAGAAAAACTTTCTGAGTTGTCTGTTTTCTATGTTTCCAGGACTTCTACTTTTCCTGTCAGGAGCTTTGGGATATAAGTGTCCCTAATGTTTTTCTTTCAGCTGGCAGTCAATGATGGAAGGCTTTAGGCAGCACAAAGCCACTGTATGGGTATTCACATTACACATCAGGTGTCTAAAATGTCCTGTAGACAACCCTTAAAGGAGAGCATGGTTTGAGGCAACCCATCACAAGGTGCATGACACGGTTCTTTTTGGTCTGCTTTTTGGAGAAACTTAGAAACATTATCTACAGCTATGGATTATTCTGTCTGCATCTTAATACATTGTTTCCTTCAGCTAGAGACCAAACAACGTTCTATGTATTGACCACACAGGACAGAAGCAAGGACTGCACAGACAATGGGAAGGTGACTATATAAATATAAATATATTACAGTACTATTATCTAGAGATTCAACAATAAACACAGGCGGCTTGGTGCCATGACGCAGCTAATGTCTGCAATACTACAGTGAACTTGAGGGCAAAGATATGTCAAGAGAAACATTTTATTTCTTTTGTGCACGTGTATGCAGTCAGAAGTAAAACTGTCTAGAGTTCAATTTCTTACTGTTAAAAGAAGTCCTATGCAGTCTTCTATAGCATCTGTCACAATATATACCTCCAGCTACAATGCATAGAATCTCTTATCTCCCTTCTGTTCCCTTGAATTCTAAAGTTAGCTTGGGTGAGATCTTAACTTTCATCAGCATAGGTACTTATAAATGTTCTTAGAACTGACTGGGTTGCATCATACAACTTCTGATTTGTTGTGCTTTCATTGTTATTTATCTCAAAATAGACTTGGGTCTAGATAGGGTTTCCTTAAGTAGTCCAGGCTGATCTGAAGATGAGAAACTCCTACCCTGGAATCCTCAGCACTATGATTCTAAGCACTTTCATTATGTGCCCTGCTACTTCATATACATTTTCATTCCATTTTTGACTTCTTCTCTTATCCCTCGGTTTTTGTATGGTATGAATTTATTCAATCGCCAAACACTTCTAAAGTCACAGATATCCCTATGTTTCTATTTTCATACCATTGTCATCAAGGATAATAAATTAATAAAGTAAAAATTTTAAAAATGTAAAAAAAAATTTATTAATTTATTCATATTACGTCTCAATTGTTATTCTATCCATTGTATCCTCCCATTCCCCCCCCCCACTCATTTTCCCCTTACTCCCCTCCCCTATAATCTTCCTTGTTCGTGGATTGTACAGTTAACATAGTAAAAATAGCCATCTTACCAAAAGTAATTTACAGATTCAATGCAATCCCTATCAAAATACCTACACAATTTTTTAGAGACACTGAAAATTCAAATCTCAACTTCATATGGTAAAACAAAAAACCCAGAATAGCTAAAACAATCTTGTACAATAGAAGCATTTTATATACATATAAACATAGACGTTTAGAAGGCAGCTTGACTCTGTAAATTTATCTAAACAACAATAGTAAGTCCTCTCTCCCTCTCAGGACTTCTTGCCTCCCCAGCCATGGGTATTTGACTAGATTAGCAGTTCTAGACATGAATAACTCTCATGGAGAGGGCTGCGAATCTATTCCAGTTGCATTTCAGTTTGTGGGTACTTAATGTTTTTATATCTTTATGAACTGAATTTTTAAATCTTAAATATTCCCAATTCATCAGCTATCTGAGTTTCCTTGAACTGTAATCAGTGAAATATTACTGTCATCTATAATGTATTTGTCAGGCTTTTAAATTTTGAACATATGTTCTTTTGAATTCATTATCTTGAGTATCTTTAAGTTATTTTCATTGATGACTATTACTATAATATTGATGATCTTCAAAGGGCTCCTATTGTTTTTATTTTTGGAAGAGACCAGACAGTCTGTAGTGAGAACATTGGTTGTGGTTACAAATGAGTTACTAGCTCGCTGTATTGAGTGGGCATATGGATCTTCATTTGATGTGGCTGGGCATGGATCAACTAGGTGTTGGTTGAATCTCATTTCATGTGCACTTTGCTGCTTCATGAATGGCATAACAGAAGGGACTCCAGTTCAGAGAGGGAAAGGAACGGCCTCTTGCCTTACCTGCTGTTACTTCTTGTGGATTATGAAGTAATGAAGGATTAGTAGGGTATGACCTCAAATCCTGAAGCAAATTGAACTAAGTAAAGGATCTTGAGATTATAAAGAATTGTGTATGGTAGTAGCTTATATTTTAATTTGTGTTCTGTGGGGTTGCAGTGCACTTATGCTTTCACAATGCATTTGATTTAAATACGTATTTGCTGTTAATACAGCATATACCTAATATTAATATGAGAAATATTTGAGAGCTTTTTCCTTTAACTTATACTTGTCTCACATTCTTTAAAAGCATAATATTGAAATATCACATTCACACATACAAACTTAAAATATTATTACAAACTCAATTCATCCATGCCACAAATATCACATTAGGAAAAAAGACTCACAGAATGGATGTTACCACCCCAGGAATTTACTATTTATCCCATTTCCTTTACCATATCTATTCCAGGGCTAGTTCTTACTTTGGCTTTTTACACTTTAATTTAGTTTGGCTTGCAATTGAAATTTATATAAATGAAATCCCAAAATGTGACATATTTTGCATTTGCTTATTTCACTCAATGTTACTACTGTGACATTCTGTAATACTATTGTTTCTGCTGATATGTACTGATGAATAATATTCCATTTTGTGAATATGCCTACATTTCTTTCTCCTCTATGAAAAATCACAATAGGTGTATTTTAGACAATGGTTATTTAAATACCACTGTGAATTTTTTTTCATTATTTTTGGTGGTCAATGCAAGTGTATTACAGACTATCTAATTTAAATTAGCCCCTGGGTATAGCTGCATGAGAGAGAGAGAGTGGGGGGTGAGAGAGAGAGAGAGAGAGAGAGAGAGAGAGAGAGAGAGAGAGAGAGAGAGAGAGCACCATGTGGATGCCTGTGAGTTCAAGGCTAGCTTGTTCTACATAACAAGATCCATGCTGTTCAGAAATATATAGTGAAATCTTGTTTCAAAACAAAGAAATATTTCTAAATATCAAAATTAATGACAAAAGCCCTTCTCCAAGAATTGTGGCAATTTACTATTTTTAAAAAGTAAATAATGATAAAAGCAGAAAAAAGAGATTTGTATCAGTGGCTACTCTAGGAAGAAGAAATAAAAGATTCACTGACTCAATTTCCACTTGATCTGAGCACTAAGTGTAAGCAGAAGAACTGGAGTAAAATGCAAAGTGTGTTTGACAAAGCATTCTTGGGCTAGATGTAGTTTTCTTTTTGTTATCTGTGAGCCCAAGTAAGGATTTTTAGGAAGAGCATCTTAAATGTCAGCACTATGGTCATTCCTTTATTTTACTTGATAATCTTTTAATTTTTGAACTAATATGAGAACTTTGAGTGTTCAATGTCATTGTCTCAAAGTTTTCTATTTGAATTTCCTGGACACACTAAGTTAAAACTGCTAAATTTTCTCCAATATTACATATTTCTTCCTGCTTCTTCTACCTAATATTTCTTAGTGTCTGAGCCCCTCTGCTTTTCTCTCCTGGTGCTCACTTCCTAGTGTTGTCAATACACTTTCAGGTACAACCATAGGCATTCTTTACAACAGTTCCATAGCAATCTTCCTGACAGCAGTAGTCATGACACAATGTAAATATTTGTCAGTTTCTAAAACAAGAAAAGGAAAATATTTGGGAATGTGAGGAAGAAATGAAGTGTTTAAGACCAAATTTCTTAATTTTATTAAAATGCATTGTGGGAAATTTAATTTATGTTTCTTATTGCCCAAGGTACCCAACATAGTTTTATGTTACTTTTCTGGGTTATATAATCTAAACTTAAGGCAACTTTCACTTTATCCTAGTATACAAACAGCCTGAAATGGCCATTGTTATTTTAGAGTATTGAATATCATGTTTCATAATGATGTTTTGTTTATTGAGTATTATGATTAAATATCATTCCAGTGTTATATGTATACTTAAATTTTACAACCTCATTTTCAAATTGATATCACCAACCACATTATATAGGCAAACAGGTATCAAAAACTTCACTTGTCACTATGTAATACTTGAAATAAAATTACTTAAGCCTGAGTGGATGTCCTTAGCTACAGAATCTGGAGAGACAACATTTCTTAAACCCGTCTTCACTGACATCACTTTATCTTTTTATGGGTTATTGGTGTCCTGTATTCTTCTGCAGAAGGCTTTCTCTAAAAATCAGATAATATATCTATTGCCAGTCCATGAAACATACTCAACCTTATATATCTCAAAGAAAAATATTCTAGCTTCTACCTCTTTGTCCTTCGGTGTGTGCTGATTTGTGTGTGAGTGTGTGTGTGTGTGTGTGTGTGTGTGTGTGTGTGTGTGTGTATTTGGTTGGTTGGTTGTCTGTTTGTGGTGCTTGGAATCAAGGCATGAGTCTTGTGCAAGGTAGGCAAATGGCCCCAGATCTAAGTCACCCTGACTTCATGATAAGGGAATGTCCCAGCACTGAGCTCTCTCCCCACCCTGTCTCAGGACTTTAAGACAAATTTCAGGCAAGTCTTGTGCCTCAGACAAAATCATCTTCCTGCTTCTTAATAGAATAAATATTAAGGCTTGCTATAAGTTAAAACTCTAGCCCCACAGCTTCCCAGTGGGGCCATTGAGAACGGGGAGACCCCAACATCATATCCTTGGAATCAGAAAACTAGGTTTTTCCATGAAATTGTCATCTTCAGAGTGAAGGAATTAAAAAACTTGAGTTGAACAAATGAGTGTCCCCACTGAGCAGGGAAGGGTCCCAGTAGACCAGATCTGAAAACTTAGTTTTCAGATCCAGCAAAGTTTTTGTTGTTGTTGTTGTTGGTGTTTGTTTGTTAGTTTGTTTTTGTTTATTTCTAATGTGCTACTAAACAATTGATTGGACCATCCTTTTTTTTGCTTCTTCCCATTTGCAATACTACAGTAGTGTCACTTATTCCATACATGTGTCAGATCATGTCACGTGATACAATAAACTGCAGGAAGTGTCACACTCCGGAAGGAGCTGCCATACAGGTGCTCCAGTGTCTCAGAGGGATGTCACACTAACATGGAACACAACAGGGACTTGTCTACTTTCAGAGCTCTCAGAAAGGAAAGAAAAACAAACCCCTGTGTGATAATTCACGCTGTGGATGGTCTACGTCCAACACTAGTGACAACTGGTCATCTCCACATCATTTCCTTAAAATAATAGCTTTTAGCTTCTTGAACAAAAAAATTATAAATTGTACATAAATTTAGCTGAGTCCTCAGTACACAGCTGCATCTCCTCAGCAATAGCTATGATGTACGTAACGTTTAATTCAACTTGAACAGTTGCTGGAATGAAAACCGTTCTCCCTGACATGGACACACACTTCATTTTCACAATGAGAGATGGCAGATTCTCTTAGATAATTGCCGTTGTTGGGAATTAAATTTTATGTGCCAAGTAAGAAATACCATTAATGACCCAAGTCCAACTTTTCTTATTTCTCTTCCTTGGAGTCCTGGCTTGGCACAGATTTTTGATATTCTAATTTTCTGAAGTTTCTTTTGTTCGTTGGATTGGTTGTTGTTTATAATATTTGGTTCTACTCTAGTTACCGGTTCCTGGTCATCAAGGCAGCATAGAGCTCCCTCTCCTGGCTGGGCCTCATGTTACACCAAACATTGCTTGGCTACTCCCACAAGTTCTATGCCGTCATTGTATTAGTACTTCTTGAAGTTCCTTACTCTCTATGGGCCAGCACTGACTAATTTCATGGTTCCCTTAACTTGCACACATCTCCTTGATGGACATTTCCCAAATGCTAATAATTGGGTATTTAGGTAATATTTTGGGAAATTAATATAGCCATAGTCTTTCCAACATCTGGTTATCATTCCAATAAACCTGATCACTCATCTGTTACTGCTAATATTTTGGGTGAAAGCCAACAGAGATCTACTCAAGGTTTTATTTATTTGATGGAACTTGTCTTGTACAAACAGCCTACCATGAGGTAGTAAAGGATCATCTTCATATTAGTCAGTTTCTTCTCACTGTGAAAAGTGCTTTGAGTGTATCTAGTTGAAACAATAAAGGCTTATTTGGCTTATTGTTTCAGAGACAAGTGTATGGTTACTTGGCTCCATCTTAGTTTTGCAAACTAAATGAAAAAAACAAACAAACAATAAGAGCTAAAATCTATAGACTGATTTCTCTGTTGAATGTAGATTCTAAACTATTTGCAAGCCAAATTCAATAACACTTGAAGAAAACCCTATATCAAAAACCAAGTTTCATCCTAGGATGGAAGATTGGTTTAGCATATGCAAATTAAAGATGCATTATGATACAAAATAGAACTTACACAGAAACCACTCAGTTATCTTGACAGATACAGAAAAGTTATTTAATATAACTTAACATTCCTTCCAGAAAAAATTAAATATATTATTAATAGAAATAATATGCCGCAACCCAATTAAGGCAGTGTATTGTAGAGAAGTAGGTAACGTCATTGTAAATCAGGTAAAATTGAGAGCATTTTTCTCTCAGACTTTAACTGAAGTGAGAGTGCCCATTCTCTGGATTATTATTCAATACAGTATCTAAAGTCTTACTTGTAACAACAACATATAAGAAAGAATAAAAGAAATACAGACAGGCAAGGAAGAAATCAAATTGTAGCTATTTGTAGATCACATATCTATATTTTCCTCACTTTTGGGCTTGGACCAAGCAGCAGGAGTTCCAAAGGAAACCTAGGGGATAAAAATATTTGCACTGACCCTGCACCCATTCAAATACAACCTACTCAGTATAGCTCAGCATTTAGGCAGGCTTTTTGTATATAATGCTGTTAAGGGGTCTTTAAATCACCTTTTTGCAAACCCATGCTATGAAGTTGGGTCTTTGGAAGGTGAGTAATACCAAAGTGTTGAGTCCTTATCAATATGATGAATTCTATTGTAAAGAAACTCCTTAGAGATCTTTCATTTTCTCATGTCAAAGAGTAGAGGTTTTATGACTGAAATCCAAGAGGGGCCCTCTGCTTTGATGGTGATTATGAAAGATGTCTTATTGAACACACCAGGATTTTATGTAATATATTTACATTTTCATTAATCACTAATCTATGTATTTGTCATAGAAGCTCAATTTGAGTAAGACACACCGCACTACAGGCCTAAGTTTCCTATAACTTCATATAATATCTAAAAAAATAAATATGTCCTATCATTTTCTTTAGCAAAAATACAACCTTAGGGACAAAATTCAGTAATATCTCCTAAGATACAACATTTTAAAACTAAAAGAGGTAAATGCTTCAAAATGGCCATATTATTGCTTAAGCCAGGATCTTGCAAGGAATGGCTGACAACTATTTAGTGAGTTTTAATTAAACAAAGACATTAAGAAATCATATGACTTTATCTCTAGTTTGCAAAATTAATTTTTGTCTTAATTGCAACATGTTATCCAATTATATGATTTTAATAAAAATGTTCACATAATTTTATGTTGTCAGTAATTATCTAAAAATTAATGTATAAATGTAATTATATCTAAAATTGAAAAGCATAAAGTGAAAATTTTCAAAGTAAAAGTTGGAAGAAAAAGTAAAATGCGTAAATTTTTTTCTATTATTAAAATGCAAACATTTGTTAATACAAAGTGGTAGTGACAAAATGCTTTCATTTCAAATAAGCAACAAACATACACAAAAAGAAAAACAAAGCTTTTGAAATTTTTTTTCTTTCCTGGTTTTCCTAGTTTTTTAAGGAACTGTGGTTTTTAGAAAGCAAGGCCACCTGGAAAGATGATCAAACTGACAAGCAGCTTTTCTGGGATGTACACTTGTACCAACAGGGCTCAGAGTCAGCACACTCCCACCTGGTTTGAGAACCCTGAAGGAAACAAGGTGGTTACACGCTCATATCACAGCACTGGGGGGATGGGAGGGGGAAATTTTACCCGTAGAACCCCACTGATCTACTGAGAACTTTCTTCTTCATAAAGTTCAGATGAGACAAAGCAACAGATTCTCTTTAACTGAGATGAAGTGATAGCCAGTCAGTTCAAAGGAAATACAAAATGTCGAAAGTGCAAATTTTGTTCAACACACCAGCTCTAGTGTGTTCCCTGAGGGTTGCAGCAACTGGAGACAGACGATTGGTCTTCCTTGTATTCCTGTAACTTGGTCCTCCTGCCCAGTGGGGGGGGGGCAGGAGATGACTCCCACTGCAAGATCCAAAGACCAAACTCAAAATTTGGAGGAGTTGGGCTGGATTTGATCAAGACACATGAATGCATGTGGGAAACGCTCAAAGAACCAATAACAATATTACTTTTTAAAAAGCCGCAAAATCAAAGTATTGTTCTAATAATTGTACATCTCTTTTATGAGATTCAAAGCTCAAATAGTCAGTTAAATCATACTAACATGGAGATGTATGCTTCCATGTACTAGGAAGAAACACTATAGAAGGAAGGGATTATGGGAAGTACTATCCGAAGAACTATTAACACTTCCTAATTGAAAGTAAGGACTGACTATGAGAAGGAAAAGTATCACATTTTAATGGTGACGGTATGCTATTGGCAATGGAAAAGCTCTAAGATGGATGGAGAGAGGGGAGAGAGAGAGAGAGAGAGAGAGAGAGAGAGAGAGAGAGAGAGAGAGAGAGAGAGAGAGAATGGATAGATGGACAGATATATGGATAGATAATAGACAAATCTTAAAACTTGTCACTTACTAACCTTCTAATACATCCCGTTATTATGTGATAATTGTAATTTACTTTGTGCCATACAAACTAAAATATAAATGAAATTATCATTTAATATATATTTAATATTAAGATGAAGCTTAAATTTAAGGATGCTTTGGAAATAAGGGAACTTTATAAACATCTCACCCAAAACTCCCTATTGTCTTCTTTTAATCATCTGGAGAAGAACCACCTTCACGGGCCAGGGGACATCTCTCTTTATAGCTGTGGGTTAGGACAAGACATAGGTTGCTGTAACAAAATTAGGTTCTGCCACCATGAACAGCAGCCTGTGTCTTGGCTGCCTCTGGACTGGCTTGTCTCCCTCTTAGGCTTAAAAGCCATTTTATAGTAAAAACAAACTAGGTTCATCCCTGCTTATGATTAAGGTTTGGGTTATAACTCACCTGTAATTTTACCTACTAATGCCCATTGCAGGAATGAAAATCATGTCTTTGTTTCAGGAGGCTGTTGTGACTAACTTGCTGCTGTGCTAATGTTTTGTTATTGTAACCGCACCTATTTTGCCCAATAAATTCCTTGTCATCCTCACATCTGGGGCTCTAACTCTCTAAAATCTCAATTCAAGGTGAGATAGCTATCTGGCTAGGCCTAGGAGCACCTCTAAAATAAAGCTTGTTTAAATTAGAAAGTTGTAGATTTATTCTTTCTCCTTGCTATTGTCAGACTTCACACTTCCTGTGTTGAGATGCTGAAACAGGAGACACAGAGAAAAGGATGTTCTGCTCTCCTGGGAACGTATCTACATCCTGATGGCATCGGTAGCATGCCTACCCTCTGAAATTATACTTGGTAAGGACATTAATTTGCTTTTTTTCCCCAAACTTCCTCCACTAATCCCATTCTGTTCTCAACTAAAGTCCAGGGTTTCTTCAACATCATCAGCCATGTAAAGACAAGAAGATTCTACGAGACCCTAACAATATTGTTAGAAAGCATGTGCCCTTAAGCACAGGATCTTGGTTTTCACAGGACACCAAGCGATGCAAACAATGAACTGCACTGATTCTGCCTTACATGTGTGTTTATGTTGCTGAAGCAGGAGCTTGGACAGCATAGATTTGGGGAGGTTCTTTTCCGCATGCATGAATATGGGGGCTTTCTTGAGCCAGAGGTATCATACCAAAGTCTCTAAAATTCCTCTCATTTAGGAATGCTGGTGATGGAAGACTAGCGAGAGTTAAGCACACTCACCTGGATATTTCTAAGAGTAAGAGCAGAAGGGTAGACTTTTCCCAGCATCACAGTGCTGTGATGAGACTGAAATATCCCTCACCCACCATGAATTCTTATTTTTAGATCATTGCTCAAAATTATCCAAATAATGTGTTTTTCTCTTAAAATATGATTTCACAGAGGGTACTAGTTTACATGGTACCACTAACAAGAGATCCTGAGAGCTGCTTCCTGATTAAAGAAATCCATTTCTGGACCCTCAGAGGAATGCAATTATGCATATTTATGTAAATCAAATGCAAATAGCCTTGAAAATAAAGTGTGCAAATGATAAGAGCAATGCTCCCAAGCTGTGACTTGTCAGTCTGAAGCTGTTTAGTGGGAAAGGAAGTAAACCCCAGTGTAAAACGGAGGCTGAATTATGGAAGAGAAATGTCTCCTACGTTATGTTTGGAAATAATTAGATTTGAGGCAGATAAGCAGTCTTTGCATCTAACAGGATCAGAATATCTCTGTAGGTATTCTGAATACTAAGCAATATAGCCAAGTCAACATGGCTTTGAGATTTTAGAGAAAGCTTGGTGTGTTCATACTGAACCTTTACTTTTCTGCCAGTTATGGATGTACCAATCCTGCTACTGTCCTTATCTTCCTGAGTCTCGCTTTCACCATATATAGCACTTTAGAGAAGATAAGATACATTCATCTGTGGAACACCAGAGCTTAGACCTGTACCATTCCAAATATTCTTATATGTAGTCAACAGTTCCTACTTAAAGCTTTCTCTTTCTAAATCTCTTGCAAGACCTTAACTAGCATTGCCCATTGATTATGCTGGCATATGAAGGAGACACACACTCTATTCTATGGATACTCCCTGTGTAGAGGTTTTTTCAGGATGAGCCCTCTAATCTCAAGGCTGAGGGGACAGCTTTGTGGATAAGGGACCAGATCTTGTAAAAGCAAAGCTTTAAGATGTATATGCCCTCACCATATAGAAAGGGGTAAAGTCCAGAAATGAAAAGCCATCTTGTTCTAGAAGGACATAGCCTTTGGGGTCAGAACTGGTCTGCCATTTTCAGAGCATGCCTTGGCCTGTCCAGTTGCCTCTATTGATTAGTGTCAATAGTAATACTCTGTTTACAAGACGCATCCAGAATCTAGACTCAACTGACATATAGGTCAATTCAAGGGCCTGAGAAATGGGCAAATGAACCCAAAGAAACAGTAATGTACTTCAGTTTAATCAGTCATTTATTCTAGTTGTAGAACTTACAAACAACGATAAATCTCAACCAGAGCACGCTTGCTCAACCCTCTATTCACAATCCAGGAGACCTTACATCGAAAGACACACCTGTCTTGGAGCACCAGAACAGGTAGAAGTCAGTTATGCTGTAAAACTTCTTCACCAAGAGTGATTAGAAAAAGCTCAAGGAAGGAGCAGAGAAAGAGGCCTTGATGGGCAATGAGGTAACAGTGCATGTAATATGAAAAGGAGTTTGGGGAATGCTGGAAGTTAAAGACTTAACCGAGATTGTGGGTAGAGACCTGGGAAAAAGAAACCTACTAGTTTGAAAAGTATTATTTTTTATTTAAAAATAACCGATATTGGGGGTTTGATCAGGCATACCTTGTATGGGTGTACAATGCTTTCCCCAGAAGTAATGGGTTATTAGGCAAAAGGCTTAACTCCAGGTTTAAGATACTTCTTTACAACTGACTGGACAATGGAACCCCAGAATGTCCAAAGCAACAGAGGCTGTTCTATCATTCTTGCTTGACCACTGTAACTAGTTGTTAACTTCTCACTGCTAAAGATATCACACAGTAGGACTGTATGATAGAGCAAAATATGTGTGGAACTGACCAGAAAAACTTTTTTCCTAGTATTGTATCTCGCTGTAAGACATTGTGCCGGCTACTGAGGGAGGAAGGATATCAGTGGCCTTATTCGTTGCTGGACTATACATCCCATAATAACAGCTTGTCATGCAAGATGTATCCACTGGTAACATGGTGACATGACTTCTATGAGGGTAACTAGATTTGAGGCCTGATCTATAACAGTTGTTTTCATTTCCTCAGATGAGGGGATGGGACCAGAGGCACCTTTTCTAACTCTTTCTCACCTCTCCCTGGCCTTAAACTAATTCTGGCAATAAGTTTTAAGCTCTTGGCTCCTTCTCATTTCCTGGTTCGTTCTGTCCTCACCTGTGTCTAGCTTATTCTCTCAGCAACCGATCTCTGTAAAACTGCTCCATTAAAATACTCCCTGTAAAACCTCTCTCTCTCTTCCTGTGTTGCTCTTATGTACCTTCTTTTTCCTGACCCTTTCTCCTGAGAGTTGGCTGAATCCCATCTCTGACTCATTCTGTTAAATCTTTCCCTGATTCATTTCTTTGTCTGCCCCTTGGTGAGACATCACTTTCTTTTTTTTTTTTTTTTAATTTATTCTTGCTACATCTCAATGGTTATCCCATCCCTTGTATCTGCCCATTCTTCCCTCCCTCCCATTTTCCCCTTACTCCCCTCTCCTATGACTGTGTCTGAGGGGGACTTCCTCCCCCTGTATATGCTCATAGGGTATCAAGTCTCTTCTTGGTAACCTGCTGTCCTTCCTCTGAGTGCCACCAGGTCTCCCCCTCCAGGGTACATGGTCAAATATGAGGCACCAGAGTACGTGTGAAAGTCATACCCCACTCTCCACTCAACTGTGGAGAATGTCACATTTCAAACATGAGGACTAAGCACATCCTCTTCTACTGAGGCTAGTCAAGGCTGCCTAGCCAGGAGAGAGTGATCTAAAAGCAGGCAACAGAGACCATGTAAGAGACAGCCTCACTCTAATTTCTAAGGGATCCTTAGATCTATCCATCAGCTACTTATATGTAGGGAGCCGAAGTACTGTCCATGCATGCTTTTTGATTGGTGGTTCAGTCTCTGTGAGCCCCCATGGTCCTCAGTTAGTTGACTCTTTCAGTCTTCTTGTAGAGTTCTTGTCCCCTTCAGGTCCCTCCTGCCTTTCCCCAATTTTTCCACAAGACTCCTTGAGTTCCTCCTAATGTTTGCCTGTGGGTCTCTGCATCTGTTTCAATCTGCTGCTGCGCAGAGCCTCTCAGGAGTGCAGTATGCTGGGTTCCCGTCTACAAACATAGCGAGAATATCATTCGTAGTGTCATGGGTTGATTCTCTCCTATGGGGTGGGGTCTCGAGTTGGGTCAGTCATTGTTTGGCCCTTCCCTCAATCTCTTCAGCATCCTTATTCTTGCACATCTTGTAGGCAGGGTAATGTTGGGTAGAAGGGTTTGTGGGTTCATAGCAGTTAAATTCCTAATAGCCAGGAACTAGAATCAATGTAGATGCCCCTCAAGTGAAGAATGTATAACGAAACTATGGTACATTTACACTGGACTAGTACTCAGCTGGTAAAAATAAGGAAATCATGAAACTTGCAGGCGAATAGATGAAACTACAAAATATTATCCTCAGTGAGGTAACCCAGACTCAGAAAGACGCCTGTGGTAAATACTCACTTATAAATGGATAATGTCCTTATAAAACAGGATAACCATATTAGAATCCACAGACCCAAAGAAACTAAGTAGCAAGTAGGACCCAAGGGAAAAATCTTCCTCGGAATAGGAAATAAAATAGACTTCATAGGTGGATAAAGAGGGACAAAGGGTGGAAAAGCAGAGGTGTGGACATGAATGAGGTTGGTGATCAGGTAGGGGGAGAGAGGGGCTCAGGGTAGAGCTGGGGTGGGAGGTAAGAGGACTGGGAAGGTGAAGAGAAACTGATGGGGGGGGCATCTCTGGGATAAGCTGGAGAGACCTTCGTGGGACTAGGCTTCTGGAAGGTAATGTAGGTGAGTCTGTCTGAGACACATAGCAGCCTGGGGAGATAGGAAGACTAAAGTGACCACTTCCCATAGGCAGGTAGAGATTGCAGAGGAAGAAAGGGGACAGCAACATTTCTTCTTTCTTTGCACTCTTGCTAACACTCACTCCTGCTCCCCAATCTGTTCATGTGCACTGAGTGTGTAAGTATGTGGTTTTAATCTCTTATTAATTATATGTAAGTCATCTCTATCACTAGACATTTTCAAACAAATGCAATCTCTAAGTTACTATCTAATTAAGGGGATTTTTAAGGTTCTTCTTTGAAAGACTCTTATTTTTGGATGATGCAGTGTGACAGGACAAGACAGTGCAAAAGTTCCTTCATCTTGGTTTCTTCGTTAGGCTACTTTAGGCCAAACTAGAATTTGACCTTCTTGATGGAGATTCCCATGAAATTTACCAAACTGTATTCTGGGAAGCCAAGGTCAAGCTGCCCTAGCTAACTTATATTAGCTTCAGTTAAATTGCCTGCATCTGCAAACTTCCTCTTCCAGATAAATGCTTATCTTAGCGTCTGTTAAATTGTGTGCTTACATAAAGCCCCCTACAGCTTCCAATTAAGATGCCACAACATGGCTTCTACCTTTAAAAAAACTGTGTTTTAGACACCTGGTGCTCCACTTAGGACCAGAATACCTGAGTACAGTCCCAGCAGACAGTAATAAAGACTTTCAATGGCTTGTCTGTTGTGTCTGACTTTTCTCTTCTGGTTGGCTCCCCTTAACATTAGCCCTACTAGAAAGCACAGCATTGTGTTGTTTCTAACACTTAGAAGACTGTTTTCCTAAATTGTAGGAAATAGATCATACCCTTTGTCATATTCTCATTTTCATTTTTAAAAATTTTCTCACATCTCTGTGTCATATGTACTTAACTCATAGTAAATAAGCATTTTAAAGGAAGTAATAGAATTAATTTCTGAGTGACAGTTTTCAAATTTCTAAGGCCAATCTCTAAAGTAGTTAACAAACACATTGCTTTCTAGCTGAATATCCTACATAAAATCTCTTCAAAATACAAATAACCAAAACACTATGAATGTAACATTTTTATAATTCCTGATTGTTTTGTGGTTCTTCATGCTGTAGGTAGTTTACTGTGTATATGTATAATAATATAAAGTATTTCATAAAAAAGTTAATTTTACATATAGACTTTTCCAGAAAAATCAAAAAATGAATTAATTATTGCTTCTATTTTGAAATTTCTGAGAAATCTTACATTATTTCTATTTGAAAGGATAAATTCTTAAAGGAATTATTTACCAATGAATCTATGTATATTGAAGCTAAAAGGCAGTAATTAAAAAATTGTGGGCATGTGCAGAGACAAAGATGGGACAAAGATTGAAGGAATGACCAAGCTAAGACTACTCCTACTTGAAACCCATCCTATGGGAAAGAACCAGTCCATGACACTATTAATGTTACTCTGCTATGCTTGTAGGCAGAGCCTAGCACAATCCCACTGAGAAACTTCACCAAGCAGCTGATGGAAACCGAGGTAGAGACTCAGAGTCAAACAGTAGACAGGGCCTGGGGAATCCTAAGGAAGGGTTGGGGAAATGATTGAGGGAGTTGGAGTGGTCCACAAGAAGACCTACAGAATTAATTTACCTGAGCTCATAGACCAAAGATCATGCACAGACTGTCATAGGCCTATGACACTTACTCTACCTTGTTTATTGTTTCTCTGTTATAATAGCCAGAAAATCGAAACAACATAGATGTCACTGGATGGAAGAATGGATAAAGAAAAACTTGATACAATTATACAATGGCATATTACTCAAGTATTAAAAAATTATATCATAAAATTTACAGGCAAGTGAATGAAACTAGAAAAAAATCATCCTTAGTGAGGTATCCCAGATCTCAAAAACTAAATAAGGTATGTATTCACTTATATGTGGATATTAGCCACTAAGTAAATGAAAGCCAAGCTATGATCTATGGACACATGGAGTTTATGTAAAGAGAAAAGGTCAAGAGTAGACACAAGACCTCCCTTGGAAAGGGAAATCAAATACAGTTTATGGATGGACTGTGGGCAGGTAAGTATACAAATGGAAGAATCAGGTGAGGAAGAGGAAGGGGAAATAAATGAAGAGAAACCAGGAAAGATCATTGGAATTGAAGGGCATTGAGAGATGCTATGAGAGCCTAGTGCAGTGGAAAATGTCAAAAGTGTGTAAAAATAATGCTAATGATGTCTCCTAATAATGGGGGATACAGAGTTTCAATGCACTATCTTTTATTCTGAACTGAGACTTCCAATAGAGAGACTAGGTTCCAATCAATTGAATTGTTGGTCAAGGTGATCTCATGGAATTCTTCAAACTCAGGCAGTTAGTCTAATAATAGTTTGCACTTTGCAAACTGACAGCAGGGTCTTGTTGCCAAGAATAACACCCACACAGTTTTTTGGAGATGAAGAAGTCTAGTTGGTGCCTCCATGAAGACATCACTCCTATGTTCTAATATCTTGGGTACAGGAATATGAGCTTTAGTCTACTGAAAGATAAACATAAACACCAATCAATTCAGCATCAAGACCTTTTACCTACATTCTGTCCTGCCTGCAAAATATGATAGGGCAATGTGGCACAGAGCTTGCAAAAGTAAGTGACCAATGGCTGATTTGCCTTAAGGCCCACACTAGGAGATAGAATCCATACCTGATTCCACTTTGGTAACTGAAAACCAGAGACTAGATAGCCAGAGACCTAGGGTAAAAGCAAACATTGCTAAAAAATGTATCAAGAAAATGACTCCTAATGATAGTTGGCTATGCTTATTGATCAGTGACTATTTAGTCATCATCAAAAAAGCTTCCTTCAGCAGCAGATGGGAACAGATGCATAGGCTTATAGCGAGACATTGCAAAGAGTGCCAAACTGGAACCTGTCCATTGAGTCCCTCTTTTCAGTCTTCAAGAAATCCTGTAGAAGACAAGGCAGAAAGAGTCTAAAAGGAATAGGAGATGGAGGATAACAGAAGAACAAGGTCAGTTGAACCAACTAAGCTAGGTGCATGTGAACTCAAAAGGACTGAAGCAGCAAGCATGAGGGCCTGCAAGGATCTACAAGAGGTTCTCTGTGTATATATTATGAATTTTAGCTTAGGATTTGCATGGGATTCCTGAGTAGGAGAAAAAGTAGGTCTCTGATTCTTGTGCCTGCTCTTTGGACTCTTTTTCTTCTGCTTGGTTGCCTTGTCCAAGGTCAACATGATGTGTCTTTCATTTATCTTATTATATATTATTTTGTCATGTTTAGTTGTCATTGCTTAGAAATATTTTCTTTTCCAAAGAAGAGACAGAAAGATGGAGTGGATCAATGAGGAACGCAACTGGGTAGGGACTGGGAGGAGCAGAGGGAGGGCAAGCTATAATCTGCACATATTTTATGCAAAATAATCATTTTTTAATAAAAGGGGGAAAGTCATGTGGAATTTGACAATTCTATGTAATGTTCTATGAATTGTCAGTGATTCCATGAGCATTAATGTCTGCAGGAAAACTATCTGTGGTGAAGAATGCACTACCTTTGTGTTTTCTTGGTCAAAAACTTCCAGAGTTTCACCTTATGATTTATTTTTCTTACACAATCATGAACAATAAAACTTTGAGAAAAGGTTTTCACATGACAAATGTCACAACAAAGCTTTGGGCATATATAGGAACTCTAATTGAGCAACATGGTTGCTCTGGAAAGGAATCACATCTAGAGACCTGACTGGACTGTACTCAGACATGCCATTAATCCTTCTGGCTGGAATATAGACATGACACATCTTTGATCTGTCTGGATGGAATTTACTACACATATTTAATCCTAGACAATGACATAATGTTATCTAATTGTAGGACAGACAAATTGCTGATTTGGAGAAAGATTTGACAGAATCAGAGACAGGATATACCCAACTCTCATGAGAACAGAGAGGAAAGAGAAATTATTTAAGTATACACACAGAGAGACAGACAGAGAGAAAGAGAGAGACACACACACATACAGAGACAGACAGACACACACATACACACACACATACACACACACACACACACACAGAGGGAGAGAGAGAGAGAGAGAGAGAGAGAGAGAGAGAGAGAGAGAGAGAGAGAGAGAGAGAGAGAGAGAGAAGGAATATTCCTGGAGGTAGTATAGTAAAGGAAAGTTTGTGGAGAGTTCTGGAGTACAGTACAACAGTACAGTTCAGTGCAGTTTGGTCAAGTTTTGTGCAATTCAGTTGAGTGCAGTTGAGTTCACGGAATTCAGAGGCACTTTTTCCAAGAAGAGAAATTCAGTGAGAAGCAGAGATAAGACAGATTGAATCAGTGATCTTGGAGAGAAGTTTTCAGCCAGAAGAACTTAGTTGAACCAAGCAGCTAAATTTAAGAAAGAACAAGAAAGGGTGAGCTTATTCAGCAGTAAGTTGCAGAGATTGAAAACACTCTAGGCCTCAGTTAGTCGAGGTTAGAGTTTGAAATCATCAACATCTGGGCTTACAGAATATGAAATTCAATGAAATCTAGTTGCTTTCAGACCTAGGCATAGGGATGGCTGGCTCTGTGCAAGCTTGCATTCATCAAATGTGGGTAAGGATCTCATTTCTTCCCCTCATGTTGGAAAATAAAAGTAACTTTACAGGCATAGACATGTAGAAACTTCCTGGCCAAGTAGCAAGAACTTATAACATTTGTAATAAGAATGAGTTTTATTGACTTATAAAAAGTGCTTAGGGCAAGAGCCTATGGAGGAAGAATTTATAATGTGCATAAGGATAGATAGACTCTGGTGGAAGAAGCTAAGTACCTGAGTCTTAATTTATAAGGGTGGGTTCTACTCACTGATAGACAAAGCTCATGCTGGCAAAGATGGGGAACGTCTATCTATTGCTAGTGGTTGTTCAAGCTCCTACAGCTACTATGGAAATCCATGTAGCATTTACACAGGAAGATGGGATTCTATCTACCTCAAGCTCCAGCTACTTCACCTTTGTGCATATACAAAAAGACACTTCATTTTGCCAGTAAACATGTTCACTGCTGCTATATTCATAATATCCAATAATTAGAAACAACCTAGATATCTGTCAACGTAATAACAGATAAAGTATGTGGTTATATTTATACAATAGAGAATTACCCTTAAAGAAGAAAATCATGACATTCTAGGTAAATGTATAAAACTAGGAAAGAGGTATGCTGAGTGAGTTGTCACAGATGCAGGATGACAAATATGGTATGTATTCACTTATTTGTGCATAATTGCTGTTCATTCAATGACAACAGTGTAGCAGTCTATAGAATTACAGAGCTCATCTAGAGAGTAAGGGACTAGGGGGAAATTATTAGGAAATAGAAATAAAATAGTTTTACATTGATGTAGGAAAGTATCAACTTTGCAGTGAGAAGGAATAGCTGGATGAAGGAATACGGGAATGACAACTAAATTTAAGGACCATTTGAGGGGTATTATGGCAACCATGTAAATCAGAAATTCTTAAAGTATATACAGATATGAAGGCAATCTAAATTGAATCATTTAGTAATAGGGAATAAAAACCCAACTTGACATTTATTGTCATCAAATGAGGCTTTTTGTTTTCATATTATTCCCCATCCTCATTGGATCTAACAATATTTCTTCCTCTACTA
Source organism: Acomys minous (assembly GCF_964271855.1). Classification (NCBI taxonomy): domain Eukaryota; kingdom Metazoa; phylum Chordata; class Mammalia; order Rodentia; family Muridae; genus Acomys; species Acomys minous. The sequence goes on from NC_140491.1 coordinate 40,479,180, forward strand.
CAAGATTATCTGAGTCCTAATCAGAGGGATTTTATGGAAATATCCTGTTCAGGGCTGAGAGTTCCAAGATTTCTTATTATCTGCATCATATCTGGCTGTGGGTCTCTATATCTGGCTCCCATATGATAAAGGAGGAAGCTTCTTTAAGGACGGCTGAGCAAGGCATTGATCTGTGAGTATAGCAGAATGTCATTAGGAATACTTTTATTGCTAGATTTTTTTTTCCGGATTCATATGACTTGAATTTCTTCTAGATCCCTGTGCTATCTGGTCTCAGGTTCTTGGTCACCCAAGCAGTGATGGGTTCCATCTTGTGAAGTGGGGCTTAGGTCCAATCACATATTGATTGGCGACTCCCACAAGATTCGTGCAACAATTGCCCTAGCATATCTTGCAGGCAGGACAGCATTGTAGATTAAAAGATGTGTAGCTGGGGTGGGGTTTACATTTCTCTTTTGGCAGTGTGCAGAGTACCTTTCTGTATCAAAGATGCTCGAATGTAAAGATGAAGACATGTTTAATGAGTTGTGTAGGTGTTGTCTAAATTGATGGTACATTGGCTTCAGTTTGTGGAGAACAACTTACAGTCTTGACGACAGACTGTATTGTTTGAGATTTCCATGGTCAATGACTCAATTGGATGTAAACTACTCCCAGTGTTGGAAACTTCATTTGGTTACAAGAGATAACCAGTTGGGGTCTCTCATTTCCCATAATGTACTGATTTCATTTAGATTGCCTTCATATAATTATATATTTTAGAAATTTTCTTCTGTTTTTTTTTTAAACAGTGATGTAATTAAGTTAACCTCCCGTCATTTATATGAAGATAACAGATCTTAAGGGATATATAATGGGGAAAGAAGGATAAAGAACACAGGAAATTGAAATTGTTTTGAATATGAAATACGCCCCCCCCCCGAGACGTTCGTGAGATGAGCATGTGGTCTTTAACTAGTGGTATAATATTTGGAGAAGGTGGAAACTCTGATAGGTGGTCTGGTAGGAGGATGCTGGTAACTCGAGGTGAGAAAGATTATTACCTGTTCCCTGACACCTTCCTGTCCCTGCTTCCTGCTTCTTGTCCATTTAGAAATGAGCATCACTCTGCTTCCACTTACTCTAGCCACCATCATATTCACTTTTGCTATAGGTTCAAATAATGAAGGCAGAAGACCACATGTGTAGCTGACTGGAGAGATTGCTCAGTGGTTAAGAGCATGGACTGCTCTGCTGTAGGCCCCGGGTTCAATTCCCAGCAGCCATAGGCAGCACACAACTGTTTATATCTCTAACATCTGACACTTTTACAAAGACATACATGCAAGCAAAATATCAAAGAACGTAAAGTAAAAAAAAAATAATTAATTTAAAAAGAGAGGACATGTAGCATATCCATTATTCAAAGAGTAAATTTTCATGCTGAGTGTTTAGTTAATTGCAAAATCAAACACACCGGTTAAATTTGCTAATTTGTCTTACAAGTTTGTAAAGTACATTTTTCACTATTATTTAACCATTGTTCTCAGAAAAAAATCATCTTAGTTACTCAAGATTTTCAGAAATATGTCCAATATATCATGTTTATCCAGATCCTAATTTTCCTGGGGAGTATACAATATCTTTAAATTATGTCAGGGATTCTCAAGAAAATTTACTGTACTCAGTTACCTAAGGACTTCTGCTGTTTCAAGGACAAGAGTGATAGCAATGTCGAGTTATACCGGCAGTCAAAAAGCTGTATTTTCTATGAGGTTAGTAATAACATTACAGACTGTAGGCCTTATAATCCAATTCAGGCTTTATGATATTTTCCAATGCTTGAGGTGCACATGAAGGTTATTAAATTTTTGCAAAGACTTCACTAACCTGCATTTACCCATGGAAAAAACAAACTAGATATACTTATAGAGATTCCCATATCATACACTTTTACAAAGTGCGTTTTGCTCTTCAAATATAGCAAGCTTGCTTGCTTGGATTTTGGAGACTGCTTTATGCCAACCACCCTCATTTATTAATTTTAAAATGTGTTTCCCATGTAACATAAAGTCAAAACAGCAATAGCTTTGGCTGACACATACTTTAAAACATGGCCAATGATTCACACTCATCTCTTTGTGCTGTAAAGTAGGTTTTATAGCATTATTATCTTTCACTAGTACCTCATGTATCAGAAAGAAAAATGACAGGCAGCCAGAGGAGAAGCTAATATCTACCAAAGAACTAAAAAGGTGTACCTGTTAATTTAATTTTGAGACTTGTACCCTAAGTATAGAATAATAAATTTGTCTGTGTATTGCTTTACACAATTGTTTAAATAAATGTACTTAATAAATAATATAATTGATATAAAATATCCTGCTAGTGTTAATTTTGTCCTATTCTATAACATGATGTGCATCTCTATATGGAAGTTTCTGTGTCTCTTATACCTTGGGCTTATTTTGTTTTTATCTTCATTATTTAACTGGCATATCTATAGTATATTAAAATATCTATATGTTATCTCTTTGACCATCAAGGGTTAGTGAGTGATTGTCACATAGCTTTAAAAAACAGTAATAAAAATTCCTAATTGTATAGTTCTTTACATTCCTCTTCAGGTTGAACTTGGAAATATACATATATATATATATATATATATATATATATATATATATATATATATATATATATATATATAACACGAGAGAGAGGGAAAGCTTCTCCCACCCAAAAACAAAGTGAGCTCCTGAGCCAATCATGTCTGGTTACACAAGGTATTAGAACAAAGAAATACTGAAAGCTGTGGGGCTAGGGAAGATCAACATGCTGGCATATTCTTTCCTGAAAAAGATGTGTTGAATCTAGTAGTATGACAGCACTCACTTCTACAACAATGAAAGTCAGTCCTCAAGTATCTGTTGCCCTGTCTGTCATCTGTCATATGTGTGTCTCTATGGCATATAATTCTCTACTCTCTCTCTATGTATGTATATATATGTATGTATGTATGTATATATATATATAATCTTTCTATCATTTGTCATCTATCTGTCATCTATTATGAATCTATCATTTCTATTTTTATTCAATGAAAATTTAATAGCTAGTTTAGTACTTTGAACACTAAAGTTTTTTATTATGAACTTAATATATAAGTGTGAATATGAAACAATTTTAGAAATTCAGAAGAAAGTGCTGTTCATGTAGATGCAATTTAGACTCTAATGCTGAAACTAAGAATCTGAGTAAAAATTTATTAGTGAATTTATTTAAAGGGCCTAGTAAACTGTTACTTAAAAATAAATGTGATAAATCTGGAGAAATGTAAAAGCTTAGGAAGATAAAGGAAGGGTATCAGCTATTTTCACAAAAAATAATTGGAGTGATCCTGGAGCTGAGGTAAAGGATACCAATACCTGTTAGCTAGTGAAAGTATATAGATTTTTAAGGTGTAGTGAGACATTTCACAAGAATACAGATATTTTGAAAATATGTAGAGATGTGGAGAAAAATGACTCATTTGGGTTACAGTGGTACATAAGTCCAGTGAGCATAACTGACAATGGAGATGCCCACTGGCATCCAAGATTAATGGATGGCTTTGTCTTGCATGTGCTTTCTCTTAGAACTTTGTTCAAAAGACTAGGCCTCCATGGAAAAAAATATAAGTGCAAAGCCTTATAGTTTTAGATTTGTCTATTTTCTATTTGACTGATTCCAAAGGAACAGGTGTCTATTTGATATTCGTATAAATACAAGAGTCTATGTCAGTGACTTGTAGGCATTTGATGGAGAACTTCTTGATGATCCCTAAATGAAGAAGAGGCTACCATGGCTGACCACTTTAAGTTTACAGACTTGTGTCTTCCATATGCCTCTAATAATGAGAACAATGCATTATTAAAACGTAGCTTATTGTTAATTATCACCATGTGCCCCACTAACAAAAACCATTATTTTTCACATCTTGTATTAACATTCAACATGAGTTGAGGGGTTGAAAAAATAGTGACACCTTAGTAGGCACACAGAGACACCATAATTAAGGAAATAATAAATGGACAGATATCACCAAAGTCAGATAGGAGGGCCACATCCTCTAAAAAATCATTAAGACATTTAGGATGCTGACCAACACAAGAAGAAACAGGTTTTCCAGTGGAGGGAATGCTGCTGTTCCGGTGTTCATTTAACTGCTGAGATATAACACTCTGACTAAAAAGCAACTGTGAAGAGAAAGAAATTTTACAGTTAAAAATATACCACTAAAGTAAGTCAGGGCAGAAACTCAAAGATATACTTTTTGGTGTCTCACTCCCAGATCCACGGTTAGATGACATATATATATATAAAACCTAGGACCACCTTTATAGAGAATGGTATTACCCATATTGGAGGGAGCCTGTCTACATCAATTAAAAAATCAATGTAATCCCATAGATATGCTTGCAGGCAAGTCTAATTTAGACATCTCTTCACTTAAGGCTTTCTTACACAATAGGATGTGTCATGTAGACACAGATCACTAAGACAGGTAAGTTCATTTTTCAGCCAACCATGGCTGGTTAGCCATTTTTGCCCTACAGTGCCAGAAATTTCTTTCTCAAATTGTGTGTGTGTGTGTGTGTGTGTGTGTGTGTGAGAGAGAGAGAGAGAGAGAGAGAGAGAGAGAGAGAGAGAGAGAGAGAGAGAGAGAGAGAGAGAGAGAGAGAATTTGAATCACAGCATCCTTGTGATTGTAGAAACAAGCACAAAAAGCACAAAGGGACTCTCCTAAATGGAAATGCTCTGATTCTGCTGCTTGTCTTCCATACCTAGGGAATGATGCGAAACTATAGTAACCAGGGCAGATGGCAGAAAAGTCTACTTTGGGATAACTAAATGTCATAACTTCTCCAGTATTATAAAACTAAGGATCCTTGTTTTCTTTCATTACAACTTAGTTGTTACCTAATCTTGTAGTAGTGAATGCCAGCTCAGAAGAATCAGAAGAGGAACATAACTACACATGAACTTCTCAATGCCCCTCTAATCTATTATTTTCATGCCAAAGAGCAATCAGTGAACAGGAGTTACCAAGAAATATTTTATAATGCAGGTCTTGTGTCTAAAATATCAACAGCAAAACAAAATAAAAAGAACCTAAAAAGCAAACAGAAAATGTATTAGTTATTTATAAATGTAAATCATAGGTAAGATGTATTATTTAATGAGTGAGATAAGATCTCACTAAAATAAAAAATTACAAAAGAACACAACACAGCACAGCAAAAACATTAATACAAAACAGTATGAAAGCAAGAATTCAGTCTTTTTGACTTTCACACATACACTGGTGTCCCATATTTCACCATGTCCCCTGGATGGGGAGGCCTGGTGGCACTTAGAGGAAGGATAGCAGGCTACCAAGAAGAGACTTTTTACCCTATGAGCATATACAGGGGGAGGAGGTCCCCCTCAGTCACAGTCAAAGGGGGAAAATGGGAGGGAGGGAGGGAGGAATGGGAGGATACAAAAGATGGGATAAAAATTGAGATGTATTATGAATAAATTAATAAAATATTTTTTAAAAAGAAAGGAAGGACAGCAGGTTACCAAGAAGAGACTTGATACCCTATGAACATATACAGGGGGAGGTAATCCCCCTCAGGAACAGTCATAGGGGAGCAGAATAAGGGGAAAATGAGAGGGAAGGAAGAATAGGAGGATACAAGGGATAGGATAACCATTGAGATGTAACAAGAATAAATTAATAAAAAAATTCAGTCTTTGAGAAGAAAAATATAAAGACTTCTGAAATTAGAAAATAGGAGAGCCAACCAGAGGGGAAATTGAAGAGTAAGAAATGAAATCAGATATCTAAATAACAGAAGTAAGGAAAGATGAGGAATGAGAGGAATTTAACTAAAAAATAATACAAAAATAATTAGGAGAATTTAAATAATGAGTTCAAAACTTTCCCTCATTTTCTTTTCTATTAGATTTAGTGTATCCGGTTTTATGTTGAGGTCTCTGATCTCTTGGACTTCGGTTTTATGCAGGGTGATAATATGAATCTATTTGCATTCTTTTATATTTGGATACCCAGTTAGACCAGAACCATTTGTTTAAGATGCTTTTTTTTTAACTTTTAAATAAAAAATATTTATTTATTTAATCACTTTAGAGGCTGATCCCAGCCCCCTCCCTCCTCTCCTCCAATCCTACTCTCACATACTTCTCTCCCTCATTCCACACATCTCCTTTTCTCAGGGAAGGGGAGAGCCCTAAGGGGTATCAGCCCACCCTGGTACCTCAAGTCACACAGCAGGACTATGGATATGTTTTCCCACTGAGGCCAGATGAGGCAGCCCAGCCAGGGCAGAGAGTCAAAGGCAGGCAACGAGGAAAAGATAGCCCCTACTCCCATTGTTAGAGGAGCCACATGGTGACCATGCTGCACATCGGCTACGTACATCTAGGGATGGCCCATGCTAGCATTTAGGTTGGTAATTCAGTCTGGGTGAATACCCATGGACCCAGGTTAGATTACTCTGTAGATCTTCTTGTGATGTCCTTGATGCCTCTAGCTCCCTCCATCTTTCCTCCCTCTCTCCTCCACAAAAGTCCTAGAGCTTGGCCTATTGTTAGGCTGTCTCTGCACTGCTTTCCATCAGCTGCTTAAAGAAGTCTCTCAGAAGACAATTGTGTTAGGCTCCTGTCTGTAAGCATAGCAGAGTCCCATTAATAGTTTCAGAGATTGGCTCTGGCTCATATGGTGGGACTCTCTGGCTGGGCCTTTCATTGGTTGTTCATTTCCTCACTCCGCTCCACCTTTATCCCTACCTTTCTTGTAGGACATACAAATTTTGGGTAGCAGGTTTTACTAGTGTGTTGCTGTCCCCCTCCTTCCGTTGGAAGTCCAACCTGGCAATAGGAGGTGACTACTTCAGGCACCATATACTCAACTGTTAGGGATCTCAGCTAGAGACATCCTTATAGATTCCCTGGGGTGTCCTCTGTCCCAAAGTAGCTTCCTTACAGATTTCTGTTGTCTCTCCTAGTCCTTCTCCTCTCATGCACCCCTTGCTCTCCCACACCTGATCCGCACCCCACTTACCCTCCCCAAACCTCCATTTACTTTAGATGTCTATTGTATTTCTTCTTCTGCTTGAGATTCAAGCTTTCTCCCTTGGGCCACCCCCTGGCTTCTTAGCCATTCACTCAATTAAGGACATTGAGCATTTCTTTAAGTGTATCTCAGCCATTAGCAATTCATCTGTCCAGAATTCTTTTTAGCTCCATACCCCATTTTTTTTTTAAATTGAGTTATTTGGTTGCTGATGTCTAATTTCTTCGGTTGTTTGTATATTTTGGACATCTCTTGGATATAGGGTTGGGAAAGGTCATTTCCCATTCTGTTGGCTACTGTTTTGTCCTATTGACAGTGTCCTTTCCCTCACAGAAGCTTTTCAGCTTCGTAAGGTTCCACTTATTGGTTGTTGATCATAGTGCCTTAGAAAAGGGAGAAGGAGAAATAGGGGAGGTGGCATGAGGGTGAGACTGGAAGAAGAGGAGGGAAGAGGCTGCAGCCAGGATGTAAAGAGATCACGTAAAATAAATGAGAATAAGAAGCTAAATACTGTATTTGTGTAATCATGAGAAGGAAACACTAAATTCAATAGTAAGGATATGAAATCAACATGTTTTTAGGAAGAGGGAACCAAATAGCATCTTTTTTTTTTTTGGGATAAACAAATAAAACTGGAAGTTTGTCTATCAGGTAAAAATCAGGTAATCTTAGGCATGTATACCACAAGATGATCAGGTGTTCACTGTGGCTGCTGTTTAACTTACAGTGACCCAGGATGTATGACAAGAAAGGGGGCTTTCAATCAGTAAATAACTTCTATAATGACTGAATTGCATTTACTTTTTGAAATAGGTTAAAAGAAAAATAAGCATTATGACATATTGTTTGCTACAGTGTGAGAAAAATTTTCCCTGTGAGTGAGGAAATGAAGTGCGTGTATATTTTAAGTACCTGTATGTGAAAACTAGATTGTAACCTTCCTACTGGGGAGACAGAAGAATACATTTAATTCTAAAAACAAGCAGGGGTGTATGGTTTGTGTTGAAATTTGGACAAAATCAGAAGAAATAGTTGAAATTACCTGACAAGGTTGCAACCAGGGAGTTGAGAGGCAGAGAATAAAAAGGCATTTTCTGTTAGAATGCAGCCACTTTTATTTGAAAATTTTAAATGTGTAACTTTATTATGTTGAATTTTGTTGGATTTACTTTTTTATTTGAAAGAAATTAAGAATCTGTGATGTGGCTGGGTTAGTAGTTCCTTTTCTCCTCTGGTATAGAGCAGAGAATTTTCCATTAAAAAAATGTATTTTCAAAAAATAGGTTTAACTGCTTACATGAGGATTAAACTTATCTTTCTAAACAGTGTGTTTTTGCAATTAAAAGCATGTAATTGTTTTTCATGGGGATTTTATTTGAGAAGCAACCTTACCTTGGAGCTCTTTCCACAGCATATCATGTCATTTTTAAGAACAAAAGAGAGCAGATTATAATTTTGTGAACTTCTTAGAAATGCAAATCCACCAAGACCTAAGCCTCCTGAGTGGCCACCACCATTGCAACAAGTAGACTGGTCAACAGTCAGCATGTTGGGCCACCAGTTGTGAGGAATGAACTTGCTCTCCAGGAGGATTTAGTAACTCCTAAGTCTAGTTTGGCAGCTACTAGAAATGAGCCTGGGGTCCTCTGAACAGACCGACGCAGTAATAGGCACAGCTTAGCCCTGCTGTCACTGCTTATGGGAGAGACCAGGCTAAAACTTTTCTTAAAGTAAACAGCTTTTTACCAGATGGTTTTAAGTCCAAATAAGTCAACCACAGTGCCCAGTATTCATAGCAATGAGGGGAAAAGGCAGAAGGAACCAAAAAGATGTTTAAACTATCTGAAATAGTGACATCCCCAAACTCCTGTACCAGAATTTCTGCCTCAGGCTTTTGTCTTTCTTACAAAAGCTGGATGAGGGTAAAGAACAAATGGACACAGGATGTTCTGTAGAAACAGAGATATTTGCTTCTATGATGTGAATTTCCTCTGTCTCTTAAACATTCAGAAAACCATTTGCATATTTCCCAACATCTATTACATATGAGCATCAGCAATTCAATGATGCAGTTTTGAGATATTCTAATAGGTTATGTGATAGGATAATTAGATAATTATTTTAGCTTTTAATTTAACAATATTTCATATTCAGTGAAATCCATCATGCCAATGAATGATAATTTTCAGGCCTGTCAGAGCATTTATGGGGTTTCTATACCAATGAAATTCCTTTTACAAAATTATAGGGAATAAAACTAAATTCATTACTCCATTATTGGCTAAGTTGATGAAATACATCCTTAATGGCACAAATCAATGTCTTCTTTTATTTAAATATAGACATTCTGCTGTATGTATAATTCAAACTTAGATTGTCTGGAACTAAATCACAACGTAAGGTGCCAAAAAGTAAGTATGAAGTGAAAGAAAACGATCTATAATAAAGTGAAAGCTGAGGAGTTAAGCAAAATCAGTGGAGCAGTGCTGTTTCTGCAATATCCTTTGGGGTGCCTTTCTACAAGTGAAAAGGAAAAAGGTTACTTTCCTTAGGTAGGTCAACATGTAAGATGAAAACACAATGCTGAGAATATGAATGCATTGAGTGGGAAGTGACTCAGAGAAGATGTAGCAGTTGGAAAAATATAGATCAAAAGCCATTAAGTACACACACACACACACACACACATTTCATTTTGCAATGCAAATGATACAACATATTTCTCTATTCCCCTGCACATCTGATTGACAAATGCAGTGGTTGAAAGATTGATGGCCTGTCTCTCATTTTAGATAGTTTTCTCCCTTTCTTCCTTCCTTCCTTCCTTCCTTCCTTCCTTCCTTCCTTCCTCCCTTCCTCCTTCCCTCCTTCCCTTCTTTCCTTCTTTATTTCTTTTTCTTGGTTTTATGAGACAGGGTTTTTCTGTGTAGCCTTGGCTATCCTGGACTTGCTTTGTAGGCCAGGTTGGCCTCAAACTCAAAGCAATACTCATGCTTCTGCAAGTGCTTGCATTAAAGGCATGAGCCACAGCCCACATTTATTTAGTTTTCTTAATCAAGCTAGTTTATTAGACTAGTATAAAGCACACACAATATTCATTTCCTAGAAAAAGAAGCATTCTGGACTGGTTTGAAGAGCTACCATATGGACTCTGCATGTTTTAAATGCTGGTGTTTGACCCTTGTCTTCCCAGACTATGAATGGCGTGTTTCAATGCTCATGCCATTACTCTTCCTTCAGCTTTCTGCATAGCTTGTGTTGATTACATTGTACTCACTGCATCTGATCCTCAGCACACATACTTGAGTTTCATACTCCACGTCCAGATCTCACAGGGTAGAAACCTATGCTCTTTCCTACTTTGCTGTGATGATGTACACAGACAAGTTCTCTGTGAAATCTTCTACTGTGGCAATCACACACTAATGACCCCTACTCAAGAATGCCTATTCATAAATATTTCTCTCAGAGTCTTTTGTATGTACAGGGTGTGTGAGAAAATAGTGGAGAGAACTCTTCACCTTGACACAGGGAGTGTCAAACATTCCCTGATTGTCCAGCACATTTGTTTTGTAACTCTTATAGTTGTCTTTATACTCACTAGGTTTATTTAGGAAAATCATCTTTTCCAAAGGATCATTTTTATACTGCACCATAATGCACATATTTTGATATTGTATTTATACTTACACTGAAGCAAAAAAATTAGGCTTAGACCTCAATGTTTGTGATAAAAATTAGCAAGTTTTGGAAGACTTTTAAAATCAATTCTGAGACTAAAGTTTTTTATTATTGACTTATTTTTAAATATTTACTTACATTAAAAAATTTAAAACAATTATAAGCTGGGTGCAGTTTATCTGCACAGCATATCTGTGATCACAGCACTCAGGGAGGCAAGAGAAAGGCAGATCTCTGTGAATTTGAGGTCCCCCTCCCCCTCCCAACATTAAAATGATTATAATTATAGCAAATAGCTTGAAGGAATGCTTTACTGCCTATGATTCAAGGTATATATTAGAAGCCTTCTCTTTAATTTATTATTCCTTCTGTAAAAACAGATTCATCCATCTGTAGATTACAATCCAGAATGCAATTCCAGCTCAAATTTCATTTATCTCAAGGCCTAGGATCCTGACCTGTGCCTGGAGGTATAGAATGGTACCCATGTAGGTATGCCCCGTGGTTCCAGGGCATTTAACAAGGTGAGATTTGATTTCTGTTTGCCAAGGGAAGTGTGAAAAGTATCCCTGACGTTATATCCTTAGAAGCCAACTTATCTTCCTGGCAGGAATGCTGGAATGCATTGTGAGATGGGTAGAGTATTAAAGAAGTCCACTGCAAAAGTTAGCGTTTTAGAGACATATGGTCCATAGCTAGAATAAGAAAGTAACTATCAAATAATTTCTCATTTAATTTATTCCTGTAGTAAAGTTCTACATTTCTATCTTCCACAATAGCTTGTATGCAGTACACTGTAATCACATCCACTTGCCTCTGCCCTTTCACCCTCTTATTCCCCTCCCACTCTTACCTGCCTCTTTTTTCTTCCTAACTAGTCCCCATCTACTCTTCTCCTCTTCATGTTTCTCTTTTCCTTCCTTCCTTCCTTTTATTTCCTTTCTTTTTTTTTTTTTCACTTCTTCCTTTGGCAGGCAGCACACAGTAGTCACAGTGGTGTTCTGTAGTACAATGGCCATGCCTTTTCCACAGGACACCTCTCCCTGGGCATCCCTTCAGCTCCTGCATGTCTTCTCTGATTTTTCCCGGGGCCTTGGATGATGGGGTGAGTAGATATCCTGGTTGCAGAAAAAAAAATCACCAATTCTTTGACACTGTGACGTATACTTGGTAATTAATTCTCAATATTAAATTGTACGTTGTTTGAAAGTGGCCAAGCCTTATTAGGATCTCAAATAATAGTGAGTTCTATGATATTGGGACTTACTTATCTTATCTCCAGGCCCACAGGGATATGTGGTCCAAGCCACTATGGTACTTTTTACCATGGCTTAAAAATACTTCACATGATTAAAATGGGCACACTAGGCAATTCACTCATGATTATGGAGGCTGTGGTACATGGCCACATGTATTTGTCGTAGCATGGAGGAGCACATTTTAGAAAAAATACGCATGTCATGAACCAGAAATCTAAGAGAAGTCAGAAGAGATAAGGTCCTAAATCCCGTTTGTGGGCGCATCTCAAATGTCCCAAGAATATACTACCTGGCCTTTACCTAAATCTCCACACAACATCCTGATAGCCTCACACTGGAGATTCATACTCTCACACATGTTTTTGAGGAGAATACTCAATAAACTATGACAATAAGCTTCTTTGAACTTTCAGAGTGACATCCCCCACACACTAATTTTACATACAGTGAGAGTCTATGATGTTCATGAAGTATTAGAACTAAGACAAGAAGAAAGATAAAAACTGTGAATTAGGCAAAACTTATTTTTAAAAGTTTCACAAAATGACCATTTCTGTTCTTACAACTTATCAAATAATTATTTCTCATCTGGCTGGAAAGGAGGTTGCATCATAAGTGACACTAGAAACTGGTTGGTTGTTTACACCCACCAAGAATCTCCTACTTTCCCTGAGTAAATGGCAGTGATGCTGGAGTCATCGTTGTTATGGATTTCCTGATTATTTCTAGCCTTGACACACCTTCAAATGCCTCAACCTAAGACATAAAAATATTTTGTCCCCATGCTATTTCTTTCTTAATTCCTAATACCTCCCTGGCCACCATTCCTGTAAACTTTCTTGTTGTCAAATACCTTTCAAACAGTTTTGCACAATTATACCTGTACCTTCCTATGAGGAATTATTTTAATTGTACAGTTATGTTTGGTTTTGGTGTTCCCAAAACTTGGTGTTCAACATGAAACAGCAACCACAGCAACAAAAAACTGATAGTTTAAGAACAACTATATGTCTGGAGGCGCAGTTAGTGCCAGAAGTTATTTATTAGGTAAGTGAATGAAAATAATGTGCAGCAAACAGTGAAAATGATGACAGTGACATTCTTTGTTGAGTTCTTTATACTGTGAGAATTATAGAACATGATATTGTCCAGTTCACTCATTTTAAATTAATATTTTTTCAAGTGCATTCTGTCAATTAACATTCAATAAATATTTGGTAAATCAGTAAAAATAAACGGACATTTCGGGGGTAGTTTTGTTTCATTTGAAGGTAGTGATATGTAGAAAAAGTCAATTTTAAGATATATCATCTTTGGACATACAAATAAAATTTGATTTACATTTATAGTTTCCTTTAAACTAGAACTCGCTTGTGCATTGTCATACATTCTTTCTATTATGTATTGAAGGCATAGTGGTCCTTACCAATATTAATGTCTGCAAAAATTTTATAGATGTGACTTGAAGGCCTATTTCATAGCTGAAGCACATCTGCACATGTTCCTAGACAAGTACTAGTGTCCATACCATGATTAATTTATTCACGCTTTCCTATTTTACTCATAAGCTGCTAGTGGCCATTTTACATTAGAAATATGTAGTTAGGGGAAAATGCATCTCCCAATTGTCTTCTGCCTATAATTTTACTTATAATGGCTGGATGCTCCTAAGATTCAATATTCGATAAATAAATTGCAAAGATGGGCTTGATGAGTGGAGCATTTAGAAGTGGTAGCAAAGACTCTATTAACTCACTCAGGAGAGAGGAGCTGCCCAGTGTCAGCCTTCTTACTGCATTTCGCTTAGCTTGTCTTAGTTCAGTGCAGTAAGTGTGGATTCTATTGTACAGATTGAAGACACACTGGGGCTTGTCCAGTCTTTGTACTCACTGTAATTATATTTAATATGTAGTACTAACAATTTTTAGCTAGGATTGATATTTGGATACTTTCTTGGTTTTTATTTTTCTTTATAGTAATTATGACTTTCAGTTAGAAATTCTGAATATATCAGAAGTTGCCCTCTACAAGCCCTGTGTTCTGTTATTCGACATACATGTTTTTTTCTGCTTGTATGTATATGTACCACATGTGTTCCCAGCATCAGTGGAGGTCAGAGGAGGGTATCATATTCCCTTGAAGTAGCGTTACAGATGACAGTGAGTCCTCATGTCGACACTGGGAACAGAACCTAGGTCCCTTGAAGGAACAGCAATGCACTTAGGCCCTGAGCTGTCTTTCTAGTCCTTAATCTCAGTTTTTAAAACTCCATAGCTAACTACATAGTATTGTCAGCTTGGTATGTGTCTATTATCTCCACAGACTAAGGACTTTGTCATAATAAAAACAAAAGACAACATCCAACACATTTTGAGTCATGGTTCCTATTTGGCATACGACGTCCTGTGCAGGTTACAAACAACAATTTGCTTAATGCCTATATTAGTGGTGTAACTATTATGGGTTCTGCTTCCCGGGAAAATTTTTTTGGAGGTTCATAGGATTAAGTTCTTGGTTTCAACTTTTCATAGCTGTTTCTGAAACCTACTTCTGCAGATTGCCATTACACTGACTTCTGTAACTACCCACCTGTCTTCAGTTGTACAAAATCTGGTTATAAGTTACTGTACAATTTAGTTAATTTGTAGCAACTGGAAAGGTGTGCTGTGATTCATTTTAACAGAATAGATTTTATTTTTTTCTTTATGAGTTTCCTTGGACCTAAAGTGATAGAAACCATGTGTGCAAATATAAAACAAATCTTAAAAGCTAGCCTTAGGCTTAAGCAATGGTACACTGGATCAGGGTGCTCTCTGTGAAAGCATGAACACCTTCCCTTGAATTCTCAACACAAATTGGAAAGCAGAGCATGATAACAAGTTCCTGTAAGCCCAGTACATGGAGGATGGAGCAGGAAACAGACACATCCTGGGAGTTTCAAACCAAAACACTGAGTTCAGCTTCAGTGAGAGATACTAGAGCTAGAAACTGAAATGAGGCATGCTAGAAGACATCCAATCTCTGTTTCTGACCTTAGACACTTGAACTCACCAATATACACCACACAAGACACTCACACGTAAACTCAAATGAATAAATAAATCAACAAAGAAATATGCTCATCTTAATTAATCCCTTCACTGTCATTACACAGGGTAATTTAAACGCACAAAAATGTAGTGTAATTGTTTTCTTTTCAGTGATTCCAAGCTGATATCCAAGCTTCCAATGGAAAACATAATTCAGTGGTACATTCAGTACAATTCTGTCTCAAGCATTGCATTTGATGGATTATATTTAAAATCAATATAAATCAAAGTGGATATCTTTTGTTGCTGCAAGCTCTTTTGCATAAAAAACTTCAACTTCCCATACTTCCCTCCCTCCCATTTTCCCCTTATTCCTCTCCCCTATGACTGTTCCTGAGGGGGATTACCTCCCCCTGTATATGCTTATAGGGTATCAAGTCTCTTCTTGGTAACCTGCTGTCCTTCCTCCCTCCCTCTGAGTGCCACCAGGTCTCCCCCTCCAGGGGACATGGTCAAAGGTGAGGCACCAGAGTATGTGAGAAAGTAATATCCCACTCTCCACTCTACAGAATGTTCTGTCCATTGGCTAGATCTGGGTAGGGGTTTAAGGTTTACCGCCTGTATTGTCCTCGGCTGGTGCCTTAGTTTGATGGGATAACCATTGAGATGTAACAAGAATAAATTAATAAAGGAAAAAAAAACTTCAACTTGCCACCTAATTAACTTCTTCCATATACATAGCCTCTACTATGTTTCTTATAATAAATAACTGGTGCCATGCCTATATGTTTGTCTAGATATTTAAACATCAATTGTTTTATAAATGCATGGATGTCACAATGTCTCAGTGCATGTTAATCTATGGGACCAGAATCAGAACAACAACATAAAACTCTATATTTTATGTGATTTATAAATAATGAAATTTGAAGTTGTTCCCTTGTATCCATTCATAGGGGAATTGGTTCTATGATCTTTGCATGC
Organism: Acomys minous; assembly: GCF_964271855.1. Classification (NCBI taxonomy): domain Eukaryota; kingdom Metazoa; phylum Chordata; class Mammalia; order Rodentia; family Muridae; genus Acomys; species Acomys minous. Next base: position 40,495,232 of record NC_140491.1, read on the forward strand.
CAAAATCTATGGAATGGTAATCTTTGCATAGATCTTGCAAATAACCTCCTGCATACTTTAAATCACTGCTACATTCTTGAAACACCTAATATATGCACCATGTACATTGTTATTATCATCACTGTTTTACACAGAGCATATTAAAAGTAAAATTATGTTCATGTTTAATATGAGAGTAATTTTCAAAAATATCTTCCTTCAGAAGTGGTTACAGATGTGTAACCTGCAGATCCAAAGATTAGTTTTGTTCTCAATTATCAGCCTGATCTATCTGCCTCTCTTTTTGGCAAGGCAATTTCCTCCGTGTCTCTGTGTCCTTAGGGATATACCATTCCAAAATGCACATAATTATCTGCTTTGTTCTGTCTTTTCTCCACAATGTCCCCAATGAAATTCCAGCATATTTCCACAACTGCTTGTCATCCTCACAATAATTTCCCCATTACTCTTTTTCAGATTTACCTAGAAAGTTTTGATTTTATAAAAATTGAAATAAAATACATAGAAAAATAGAAGAGTGTTTTCCCTATCATGAAAAGAAGTTGTGTAGCAATGGACAGAAGATGCAGATTGTTCCATAGTGTCTGGGGACTGAGCTCTGTGCAACATTAAGGCAAGTGAAGCCTGCAAAACAGAAAGCCTGTCTCTATACAAGAAAACACAGAAAATAAGGTAAATATCTGAGGTACAATTGCAGCCAAATGACATATCATGAACAAGAAATATTTGAATATTCAGAGAACAGAATGAAAATTTAAAGAGTAAAATAGTCTCCTGAAAGAAAAATAAATATGAGTAAATTCTAGAAGGACAAAATGGTTTAAAATAGAAAGAAGACAATAGCCAGAAGGACTATGGTAATAAATCCAAAGCTGTTGGAGCATACAAGGTATAGAAAAGGACCATTCTGGGTAAGGCATAATGAGGAGTAATGGTGACAGCACAAGGTGAGTTTCAAGTGGAGAGACTGCAAATCAGGCATTTGTCAGTCTTGAGGGATAGAGGTCTTTGTGCCTAAAGCCATTCTGTTAAAGGAGATCATTAGGCATGTGGGCTTTCTAGTTGGTGATTTTGCAAGGTCTGTACAGTGATGTACCCTCCAGAATTGCTTGCAGCTTCTGAGCTATTCTGTTGAAGGAACTCAGCAGGCATGTGAGCTTTCTGGATGGGATCTAGTATTTTGCAAGGTCTATAGTGTGATGCATCCCAGAATTGCATCCAACCTCTGACATCCCTGTCAGCTGTGCACTCCTGCATCTCTCTAAAACATGGCATTGGTGTGAACCATCACTTTCTGCATATCAACCAGCTCTGATTGAACAAACTTTCTACTAAATCATACTGATGTTGTATAGTTGTTGGGATGAATTAATCCCTGATTATGGAATTCCTGATTTCATTCAAACAATTTTAAAAGTTAAATTGTTTAACAGTTTTAGAACCATTATGCAATAAATGCTTTTGTGGACCTCCAGATGCCTCAATAGCGGAGAGCCTTGAAGTATATTTGTGGCCTTAGATAAGCCTTCCTTCCCCATGAATCCTGATACATACTGTAAGTATAGGCAAGTTATTTTAAACTTCCCATGAACCCAAAATATAATGGAGCTACATAGAAATGTCTAAATTAAGTACAAACCTTAATGTCTAAATAAACAAACTCCTCTGTTATAATTTCTTATATCTTGTCATCTTATGGTATTATATTCTGGCATTTTAATATTACTTTGTTTCTTAGAAAGAGAGACAGATTAATTATTCTGAACTCACTACAAACTGAGAGATATCTCGAAAATGTGTAGCCAGGTCAGGACTAATTGAAAAGACATATTCTTGTAACTTTTAGACCCTGTCAACCTTTGTCACTTAACACACTATGAACTTATGTAATGAATACATAGATAAGAAATGTTTAGTTTAAAAACATTTTAATGTATTGTATTTTAGAATTCATCTATTTTTGTGATTGGTTGCTCTTTTTGATTATGAGGTAATTCCTTTTCTCAGTAGTATAAATATGGTGATCAACAATAAATGCCATGGAAGATGCTTAACTTCAACATTTCTCTTGAATATGCGTGTGCGTGTGTATGTGCGCATGCGTGTGTGTGTGTGTGTGTGTGTGTGTGTGTGTGTGTGTGTGGTTTGTTTTTTTATCTATCTCGTATTTCTTATTTCCCTGTAGATTCCCAAATAAGCTAAAAGAGTCAGGGCTTTACCATCAGCCTTCTAGGGCTAGCAGGCCTAAGTTTACATTAGCCTGTTGAGCTCTCCTTTGAGACCTGCTCCTAAGCCTCAAAGGAGCTGAGTTCAGATCAAGAGCCCCCTTTTATGACCCCTCTGCAGTTTTTGGCTAGAAGCGATTTTCACAGCTGTGTCTATGGGAAAATTGTGGCCAGTTAATTTTTTTCTCCTTAGCAGCTGTACGGCCAGTCCCTAAGAGAAGGAATCTTGGGCTATCTCCCCTCTTTCTTCTTTCCTTCCTGATCAGCTGCCAACTCAGGAGACCCTAGAGAAAAAAGTGAATTAGGGATTCCACATCCACTACTAGAGATCCTACTGTGGATGTCACCAGAGCAAAAAGGGACATTGAAAGCTGTGAACATGTGCTAACATGAGATGAACAGTGTTGTAGTTTCCCAGACTATGTGGGCACTTCACCAGCTAGAATGTGAGTGAAAATACTCACAACAGGCTAAATGCTGCCTTCATGATTATCTCAAATTAACAATGTCACAATGTACCAGTGACAAAGAAAATAGAAGAAAAACCAATAGGTTCTATTCCTGGAAAATTTGACTTTATCTCACTCAAAGTTATTTAAAGCCATTTACACATATTGTGAGCACAGGACATAACATGACCTCATTAGGATTGTTTTCAAGTGGATCTAATGTTAACAGCATAATTTCTGGGAAAAATTGTCCCTTGCTATATTTTATCTTGTGGATGGAGGTAATAGAAAGTTGTAGCAATTGATCACTGCAGAGACAGTGGTGACTGAATAATAAATTGTTTTTTTGTATGTGTGTAGTTATATTTTCCTTTACGAAGATGTGACACATAAAGAAAAAATAAGTTCCCAGAATGACCCTAAAGCTTGAGGTTCTCATGATACTCCAAAAGGTGAATTGTAGCTATTGGCATAGTGTTATCTTTTCTAATTTTAGAACCACAATAAAAAACAGTAAAAAAATACATCCTTGTATGCTTTTTGTTGGGTTTTCACAGATAACTGAAATTTTCATATTTATGTAGAACTTTCTTGAAACAAAAGAAATTTAAAAATTGCAAAACTTTAATAGACACAATTTTGTTGTATATGCTTTTCTGTGTGCATGAGAATGAAGTGAGGGGGTTGTCTTTTGCATGTGACTGTGTGCGTGCACTCACTGAGCATTTGCTGGCCAGTGGTTGATGGCTAGTGTCCTTTTCAATTGCTTATCTATATTTTCTTTTGAGACAGACACTTTCACTGAACCTGCCACTCATCCATTTGGCAGGATTGGACGCCACCAAGCTTATGAACCTCCCGTCTCTGGTTCGCCATCCTGGGGCTACAAATAAACTGAGTCCTTCCCCTTATTTTACATCATTGTTGAGGATTTAACCTCAGATTCTCCTTACCTACTAAGCCATCTTTTTTGCCTTGTTTTTTATGTCTTCATAGATCCTAGAATAATATTCTTTACAAATAATATAAATAAACAGTGACAAATGCCTTTTGTCCTTCTTTGTTCCAAAACCTTCTCAGTTTTTTGTTGGGAACTGTTGGAATTTGAGCCAGAGGTGCAGAGGATATCACAAGGCACAAGAATGTGGGCTACAGAATCAAACAACCAGGGATCATAAAGGCTCACAAAGACTAAAGCAACAATCACAGAGCCTGTATGGATCTGAGACAGGTCTTCTGCATATATATTACAATTGTGCATCTTGGTGGGACTCTTAACAGTGGAAGTGGGGACTATCTCTGACTTTTTTGCATGATGTTAGGACTCTTTTCCTCCTTCCAGGTTGCCTTGTCCTGCCTTGGTATGAGGGGTTTTGCCTAGACTTCTTGTGACTTTTTGTGCTGTGTCCAGTTTATATCCATTGGAAGCCTGATTTTTTAAAGGGAAAATAATAAGGAGGGATCTGGAGGAAAGTGGAGGTCTAGCAGAACTTGGAGGAGTAGAGGGAGGGGAAACTGTGTTTAGGGCATAATGTGTGAGAAAAGAATAAAAACGAAAAAAATTTAAAGTGCTCTTTGTATAAATTCTTTGAGAGATTCATGAAATGTATTTGGATTCTACCCACAAATATACTCCAACTCCTTTCAAATCTACTCTTTCTACTTTTTGCTGATATCTCCATCTAACTTTGAGTTTGTTTGTTTGTTTCTTCTTTTTTAATCCCATTATAAAATTTGCATCTTCCAATTGTTAATGGGAGTGGGGCCTGTCCTTTGGTCAACTGACCAATCAGAGGAGCTAGTCATGAAACTTCATGCCTGCATTCCTCACCCCCTCATGCTGGTATTTGTATGGCTTCTGTTTGTGTGAGTTTCATGTATGTTGTCACAATCTCTGTGAGTTCAGATGTTCAACTGTCCATTCTGTCTGAAAACAACAACAACAATAAAAAACCCAAAAAAACAAAACAAAACAAAACAAAAAACCATTGTTTTCTTGATGCTATCCTCCAGTTCTACAACCTTTTATCAAGTTACGTACATAGGCATGAACATCAGAATAAAACTTCTCATTAGAAACCTTGAAAATAAGAAGGATCTGGATTGATGTTTTATAAGAACTGAAGGACCACAGTTGCCAGGCCCAAACTTTATACCCAGCAAAACTATCAGTCATAACTGAAAAAGAAAAGAACAACGTTCAGTGATATAAAAATAAAAAATAAAGAATTTATGTCCACAAAGCCAGTTCTACAGCAGATACTATAACACAATATTAAACAAATCCAAGAAGCCACAGGGAATAAACTATGCTAGAATTGCTTAAACAAAATATGTAAGAAAACAATACCACAACAACAAAATAACAAAGGATTAATGTAGATTTAATTATCCTAGATACTGGGATGGAAAAGGGAACAGGTGGAGGGGCAGAAAATAAGGCATGAGAGCTTGAGAATAGTAGTACTCACCCACCCACTTGAGTGTTTCGGATTCTCAAAAGTTCTAAAATAATGTTTTCAGTGTTGTGTATGTTAGCTCATATTTCACAGGGTTGTAGTCCCACAGTGAGAATTCTAAAACAATCCTGTAGGTCAAGTAGGCACACAGTCAGAAGAATAACATATGGTGAACAATGCCTTGGAGAGAAGCTCCAGGAGAGGGCCGCTGTGTTAGATGCTTACTGGCATTTATTTATGTTTTTTTTTTTTCCCAACACAACCTTCCTTGGATCATTGCTTTATTTTTTAAATTCATATATAGAAGTACACTAAAACTGAAGTAAAACTGTCTATAGCATTAGAATGTAGCCTACCTCATTTTTTCAGGTCTTCGAATGCAAGTTTCACAGGAAGATCTGCGTAAGTTAATGAAAGTCAAGACTCATGCCAGGTAAAAGGGAATAGATAAGGATCTTTGATATCACTTTTGTGATTTCAGACTTCATATGGGTGGAGGCACCTAGCCATCTGCTTTCTAAATTAACCAAAGACAGGTTACACACAGCAAACCATAGCTGCAGATCAGTCTTTATCTTAAAAGTGCTTTCTTCCTTCCCTCAAGTCTAAAACTCAATGCAGCAGAGTTCCTAGCTCAAACAAGCCCATGAGAGGAAATGAATTCTGGCAGCCTTACATAAGATTGGAAGCAGTTCCTGAGCCCCAATGTAGTTTACAAACCCTCTCTGGTGTTTCAAAGCATTCTAATAAATACTATTTGCATGGTTGTGAAATCAAACTATGCTATAAATAAATAATAAATTAAAATAAATAAATACAATGAGTATTCTTGTTTAAACCTCTGAGTTGTCATAACTAGTTACTGGGAAAAAGCATAGAACATGAATAGGTAATCAGTAGCATAAGATTTCATTCACTCAAAAATACTTTCTCTGTTAATGTCTTTGCTCCCCTTTACCTTGATGGAATATCTGAGCTCTCTGAAGAGTAAAGTCCCCTAGAACCAATGTTTCCTTTCAACAAATCTATGCATTGGCAGGTTGTCTATACTTCCCACTTTTAAGGCATCCATAAAGACATTTCTCTACTTTAACACTCCAACTATTTGGACAAACATGAGAAATGAATTGCAATACCAGGGATTTTTCAAAAGTGTACATACCATGGGGTGAGGGAACTTACTGATCTACTTTATCTATAGGAAATGTTCGGAGAGCATTTCATAATTCCGTGTTTCAGACCCAATGGACACAAACAATGCATATCATTGATACTAAAGCTGCTGGAATCAAACATTTCACAAGTTTATTTTTGTTTCTTGAAAGTCAAGTACTGATGGATCTCATAAAAATATTTTCCCTTTTTTCTCTAAAACATTTATTTTATTCTAAGTGATATTTTCTTTTTTTTTTTTAATTATTATTAATTTATTCTTGTTACATCTCAATGGTTATCCCATCCCTTGTATCCTCCCATTCTTCCCTCCCTCCCATTTTCCCCTTATTCCCCTCCCCTATGACAGTTCCTGAGGGGGATTACCTCCCCCTGTATATGCTCATAGGGTATCAAGTCTCTTCTTGGTAACCTGCTGTCCTTCCTCTGAGTGCCATCAGGTCTCCCCATCCAGGGGACATGGTCAGAGGTGAGGCACCAGAGTGTGTGAGAACGTAATATCCCACTCTCCACTTTACTGTGGAGAGTGTTCTGTCCATTGTCTAGATCTGGGTAGGGGTTTAAGGTTTACCGCCTGTATTGTCCTTGTCTGGTGCCTAGTTTGAGTGGGACCCCTGTGCCCAAAACTGCCTATCATAATGTTCTACTTGTAGGCTCCTAGGACCCTCTGGGTCCTTCTACTTTGCCTTTCTCTCATGAATCTCACTTCTAGAGTCCCACTAGAATGTCCTCTCCTCTGTCTCTGTTTCCTAGTAAGTGAAGGCTTTCGTGGGACATGCCCGTTGGGCTAATATGCAGATATAAGTGAATATATACCATTTGAGTCTTTCTGCTTCTGAGTTAACTCACTCATTATGATCATTTCTAGCTCAATCCATATTGGCACAGGAGACAACTTCCTGAACAGAACACCAACAGCCCAGGCATTAATGTCAACAATTAATAAATGGGACATCATGAAGCTGAAAAGCTTCTGTAAGGCAGATGACACCGTAAAGAGTACAAAGCGACAGTCTACAGACTGGGAAAAGATCTTCACCAACCCCACATCTGACAAAGGTCTAATATCCAAAATATATAAAGAACTCAAGAAATTAAATACCACCAAACCAAATAACCCAATCGAGAAATGGGGCATGGAACTAAACAGAGAATTCTCAACAGAGGAATATCAAATGGCTGAGAAACACTTAAAGAAATGCTCAACCTCCTTAATCATCAGGGAAATGCAAGTCAAAACAACGCTGAGATTCCATCTTACACCCATCAGAATGGCTAAGATCAAAAATTCAAGCGACACCACATGCTGGCGAGGATGTGGGGAGAGAGGAACACTCCTTCATTGCTGGTGGGAATGCAAACTAGTACAACCACTTTGGAAATCTATCTGGTGCTGTCTCAGAAAAATGGGAATAGGGCTTCCTCAAGACCCAGCTATTCCACTCCTTGGAATATACCCAGAAGATGCTCCAGCACACAGCAAGAAAATTTGCTCAACCATGTTCATAGCAGCCCTATTCATAATAGCCAGAACATGGAAACAGCCTAAGTGTCCCTCAGTAGAAGAATGGATAAAGAAACTGTGGTACATATACACTATGGAATACTATTCAGCTATTAAAAACAAGGAATTCCCAAAATTTGTGGATAAATGGATTGAGCTAAGTGATATTTTCAATCATATGCCCTTTAATCATTGTGATGCTTTTCCATTTCTTATGATTCCGACTGATTCTAAGAGTACTCTTGTCATTTGCCTCATTGTATTTGAAATTTCTCTGCCAAGATACATTTTATTCTAATCTTATCTCTTCAAGATAAAATACCATTAGGCATTATATCAGAACAGAATGTATCTCCTGTTTTCCATTTGGAGATGTGTTCTTGCTGTGAAAGCAATAATAGAATAATTTGCTACCAAGAAGAACTGAGTTTGACTCCTGTAGGGCTTAACACTTAACCAATGACTTGACTTTCAGCATATAATCCTATCCCTGAGTCTTACTTTTCTCCTGTCTAAGGCGATCTGATAACAACTGTCCTGCAGAGTATATGAAGGATAGTAGGACATTAATGTAAAATTCATTTACTTCTGTTAGTGCCTTGTTTGCTCATTTGGAAATTTTAAGAATATTGCCCTATCATTGTTTTCAATGCCCAGTGTTTAAAGGTTACTGCATGAGTAAATCCAGAGATGACAAGCTTTGGGATGCCATGATACTCCGACAGCCCCCTCAGCTTAACTACAATTGGAAACATTTCTGTCCTCATTATGCCACACTCCAACATTGCTCTCACTGCCCTTAGGCTTTCACATTCCACAGACTCTTCTTACTTGTTTCTGCATTATCTCATACATATCCTGAAAAACAACTCCTGATCCCCACTCACTGGACATCACCACTGTGGAGTCTGGAACTCCAGCATGCATATAATAGCTAGGCAACCATTACTACTGTTGTGTTGTCCGTCTCCTCTATGTCTACCACATAGAAACAACTATTTCCGTAACTGAACAGGTGCGATTTCTTACTGTTACAAAGCTGCCCAGCACTGAAAAAAGTCACAGAAATGAGAAGTAGTTTAATAATAAGAGCATAGTTAATGACTTTAAATTCTTTAAAGGAAGTGATTTTCTGTAAGGATCTACTTTTACAATTTAAAATACACATATGATTAATTTATTGAATTTGTTTGATAATACAGGCATGTTAAGTATTAACATGTTGTCTTTCAAAACACATTCATGGTTATAATGTTGAATTAGAGAAATTACACCTATTTCCTCAAACATCATATTTTTAAGGTGAAAGTCTTAAGCCTCTGGTCTTGCTTTTGCAATATACAACTCACTGTTTTTCATGTCATCTTCCTGTGAGAAGCACCACATATATTCCCACTATTGTTTACAAAGGCCTGGTGCCTACAGTTCCACTACAGCCATTCCTTTTTTCTCCCTCCTTTCCATCACTAGTCTAATCTAAATTTCTAGGAGACATTCTCTTTTTCCGTTCTTTAATGAGATCATGTTCTTGTCTGTCTAGATAATTTCATTTTACGCATTTGTCTCTAGCTTCATCCTTGTTACCACATATCAGGATTTCATGCTTTGATATGGCTGACAAATATTGCACCAAGTATCTATTCCACAATTTTACCACATTCATCAGTGGATACAAAGGTGGACACCATTTCTTGGCCATTGTGAATCATTACACTGCATTATGCATGGAAGTACAGATATAGTTTAGGTTATTTTTTTTAATGTCATTATTCACCTCAGGCATGAATATAGAAGTCAAAGGAAGACATGCAGGAGTCCGTGCTTTCTCTCCTCCTTCTTGGTTTGAGGGGTTAGTATCACATTTACCCACTGGCCAATATTGCCAGCCCCAGAGATAGTTCTCATTGACTGTTTGAGCATCCTCTCCATATCTATCCAGGAGTAGAAATAGAGCATCAATTAGTACATCTGCTTTTAGATTTCTGAGTAGCATTCCTTGTTTTCCCCAGTGGATGTGCTAGGTTAGAGTCCCACTAACATCATCTCAGGACCTTTTCCTGCCCATTCTACCCTGCACTGGTCTCTTGTCTTGGAGTGACCGAATCTCACTGTCGTGTTAATTTTCATTCATCTATGAAGCTGTGGTCCCAAGTTTTCCAGTGACCACTGGCCATTTGTGTGTTTTACTTTTAAAAACTTAGTTTCCTTTTTTTTTTGAAACAGAATATCATGATTGCAGAACGGTCAACTGCCTCAGTCTCACCAGTATTTGGGGTTATAAATGGTATCACCATGCCTAGCATATTGATATGCCACTTTAAGAAACATCTACTTAAACTTATTGCTCTCTTTAAGTAATATCATCTATTTTGGTTTGTTATCTGATCATTTGTTTGTTTTGGAGGTGGATTTTGAAGCTTTTTACATCTGACGAATATTAACTGGCTAACATTGCATACTTCCCTAGCTTTAATCTTGATGTGGCCATGTAATTCTCATTTTGACAACATTATTCAACTTTTTGTGTAAGTCTTGGATTATTATCACCTGTATTCTGTCCATTCTCTTCATCAGGAAAAGTCCCATTGCCCTCTATTTCCCACTTCTTGTTGAAGTCACTGCCTTATAGCTTCTTTCCATTATTCGTAATGGCCTACGCCACTTGTCATGTCCTAGGAGGCAATACTCATGTTCTTTTGAAGCCCAATAAACAAAATATCTTCCTGAAGTACTTTCCAAAATCTCCATCCATGTGCAAACATTCTCTCAGCTTTCAGTTACACATTAAATATATCACAATATAATTTGGTTATGTATCAAATCCATTTAAAATATCCATAGATATAAAACATGATTAGCTTTCTAGAAATGTTCTAGACTGTATCAAAACCTTTTGAAATGGACTTGGGTATCCATCCCTTGCTTCATCACTGACAGATAAACACTGAAAAAAGCTGAACAAGATCAAGTTACTTTAAATGTACATATTTCTGTACAAATATTGGAAATAAAGGCATATTGCTCAATATATTTTAGCCTTTACACTTGGTAACTGAGTATATATCCTATAATGGCTACAAATATCCAGTTTTGATAGCCTGTTTAGTATGAGTCATATCTGAGTCCAAGTCACAATGAACTGTAATAGGACTTAGGATTGACATTTTTTGAAATAGGTGATATCTCCCAAGAAAATGATTTATTATAAAAAAAAATTCCTCTCCATTTTTTATATATTCTTGTGTCTTTTAAACCACTGTTTTCTTTTCTATCTCCTCCTCTTTCACATGTGAGCCACCCACTTTGCTAACCTCTTTACTGAACAGTATTTAACTTCATGCCAACAGAGCAAGGAAGTACGAAATGTAACTCAAGGCTAACTTGCTTCTGATGACTGACTTTGGAAAGGTGCATTTGCAATGGTATACATGCCTTAAATGGTGTACCCATCACAGGACCAGGAATCAAAATGGGAATTGTATCTCCCATCTTGTTTTGTAAATAGCTCCTTTTTTTTCAAAGACAATCTCATGATTTATAATTTTTGTTATTTGGGTCTGAGAATCACAATGGTAATGTGTTGTGGGAAATGTAATCTTGGATACAATAATAATTACAACTTACATTTCCAAAGAGGAAAAAAAGACTGAAAAAATCACAATACTTAAACAAACAAAAAAATAAAAGGAAAGAGAAGAAAAGAAAGAAAAAGGGAAGGAAGAAATGAAAAAAGAAAGAAAGAAAGAAGGAAAGAAGGAAGAAAGAAAGTAAGAAAGAAAGAAAAGAAGAAAGAAAGAAAGAAAGAAAGAAAGAAAGAAAGGAGGGAAGGAAGGAAGGAAGGAAGAAAAAGGCATAGAACCAGCTGGCCAGGGAAGCTGGTAAGTAATCCTCCCTCTCCCTCCTCTCCTCAAAATCTAATCCCCTGGTCTCCTTCCCAACTCTGTCAGCACACTTCCTGCTGTGGATTCCATTTCCGTTTTATCCCCATCTCCGGTGGATCAGTAGGATCTTCTTCTACAGCCTTCCTCACCACCCTGTCCTTTTGTTTCAACTGCCCACTCTGTCAGGGATTCCCTAAGAAACTTCTGGCCAGGTTAGCAAGGAAAGCAAACAGGTGATCATCAGATCCCCCCCTTTTCCTCCTCTGCTCCCAATTCAATTCCCCACACCCATGCCTGCTCTACATCAGATCCCCTGCTGTGACCTCTCTTCCCTCTACTCCCTATTCAAAAGAAAATAAACAATGTGCCTCCCTCCCTCCAGCTTAACCCCTCATCATCCCTTCTAATGAATCTCCACCCATCCATCCATTAATTAACTAATTTATATAAATTTTTTACTCGCTTACTCATTTTATTTATTTATTTATTTATTTATTTATTCCTCCTGATGGCAGCCCCTCCTTCCACTCCTCCTTGTACATCTTCCTTCCCTCTTCCCACTATCCTCCTTCTCCTCAGAAAAGGGGATATCCCTCCCCACAAAGCCATCTCAGCACACCAAGTCCCATTAGGACTCAGCACATCCTCTTACCTGTGTCCTGACAAGCAACTCTGCCAGGAGAAAGTGATGGAATAGCATGCAACAGAGCCCTTGTGAGCAACAGTCCTATTCTCCTTACTGGTGGACCCAGTTGAAGACCAAGTTGCCCGTTGGCTACATCTCTGTAGGGTTCAGTTTATGCTTGGTCCTTGGTTGGTATCTTGGTCTCTGCAAGCCCTCCTGGGCCCTGGTTATTTGGCTATGTTAGTCTTCTTTTTAAGTATATTTTATTAATTTATTCATATTACATCTCAATTGTTATCCCATCCCTTGTATCCTCCCATTCTTCCCTCCCTCCCATTTCCCCTTACTCCTCTCCCCCATGACTGTGAATGAGGAGGACCTCCTCCCCCTTTATATGCTCATAGGGTATCAAGTCTCTTCTTGGTAACCTGCTATCCTTCCTCTGAGTACCGCCAGGCCTCCCCATCCAGGGGACGTGGTCAAATATGAGGCACCAGAGTTCGTGTGAAAGCCAGTCCCCTCTCTCCACTCAACTATGAAACATGTCCTGTCCATTGGCTAGATCTGGATAGGGGTTCAAAGTTTATTGCACATACTGTCCTTGGCTGGTGCCATAGTTTGAGGAGGACCCCTCGGCCCAGGAGATTGGGATAGATGTGAGGACATCCTATTGGGACTCTAGGTGAGAGAAGTATGTTAGTCTTCTTATGGAGCTCTTATTCCCTCCAGGTCTGGCTATCTCCTGAACACATACTCTTCCACAAGACTTCCTGTGCTTCACCCAGTGTTTGGCTGTGTGTCTCCGTGTTTGTTTCAATCAGCTGGTGCATGGAGCCTCTCAGAGGACAATTATGCTAGGCTCCCATCTGAAAGCATAGAAGAGTATCATTAATGGTGTGAGGGGTGGTCTACCTCCCACGGGGTGGGTCTCACATTGGGCCAGACACTGGATGGACATTTCCTCAATCTCTGCTGAACATTTACCCCTGCACATGCCATAGGCAGGGTAAATTTTGGGTCAAAAATTTCCTGCGTGGGCTGGTGTTCCCCTCCTTCCACTAGGATTCCTACCTAGTTTGAGGATGGCCTCTTCAGTCTTCACAACTCCAGCTTCTAGGGATATCAGCTAGAGTCACTTCCATATACTTCCAGGAACCTACCATGACACACATCTCCAGCTTGTCATAGAGATGTCCCCACCCGCTGATGGTTTCTCTTCTCTCTGTAGGCAATCTGTCCTCTCCATCACCCCAGGTTTCATCTCCACCCTCATTTCTCTCTGTACTCCTTCTCCTTTAGTGTTCCCTCTGTTAAACCACTTTCCCTGCCTATTTTATTTCTCCTTCTGAGCGAGATTTAATTATCCTCCCTTGTGTGCACCTTGTTACTTATCTTCTTTGGGTCTATGAATTGTAGTGTGGTTATCTTGTGCTATATGGCTAAAATCTGTTTATAAGTGAATGCATGAGTGTCTTGCTGTGTCTGGGTTTCCTCACTCAAAATAATCTTTTCTAGTTATATCCATTTGCCTACATATTTCAAGATGTCCTTGTTTTTAGTAGCTGAGTAGTAACCTGTCATATAAATGTACCACAGTTTCTTTATCCATTCTTTGGTTGAGGGACATCTGTGTTGTTTCTAGTTTCTTTAAGTGACAGCTCTTAATACCTAGAAACACATACTACCAAGAATCCTGCTACTCATACTTGGAAGGGTATCAGAAGCATTCCCTACCAGGGACCATCTTCAAAGAACCAGAGAGAACAGCAGAAACCAAGGAACAGAAAATCAAATCAATAAAGACAAGGTCAGATGTCAGCACCTAGAATCATACCAAACCCACATGAGTAGCAGCCAGCAAAAAAACATAATAACATCCATGACAATATATCTCCATTGGAGTCAAGGACACACTTTACAGGGAAAAATGCAATATACATGAAGAACAAGACAAGGGCTTCAGAATAGCATATATATATATATATATATATATATATATATATATATATATATATATATATATATATGAGAGATCCTTATAAAGCAAAAGAATAAGACCTGTAAAAAATCGAGGAACCTGTGCATGGGGGTACACACCTTTAATCCCACCAGTTAGGAGGCAAAGACAGGTGGATCACTGTGAGTTCAACCCCAGCCTGGTCTACAAAGCAAGTCCAGGACAGCCAAGGCTAAACATGGAAACCCTGTAGGGGACAGGAAAACATACAGAGTTAAAGAAATTAAATGGGGAATAGAAACAGTTAAAGGTTTACAAGTGGAAATAAAATCAACTAAGAAAATGTAAACTTATGAATAATTATAAAATGAAATATATAGGAACTCAAACTCAGAATTCAGAGACAAGCCTCACCAACAGAATGCAAAATATGGAAGAAAAAAATCTCAGATATTGAAGACAACATAGAAGAAATGGATACTGCAGTAAAAAAGCAAACAATCATAAATCTTTAAAAACATCCAGGCACAAAATATTCAGAAAATCTGGGACATTATGAAAAGATGAAATATAATAATAATAGAAACAGAGGATAAAAGAATAAACACATGTCAAAGCTATAGAAAATGTTTCAACAAGACCATAGAAGAAAATACTCCTAACATAAATAGGGAGATACCTCTCAGGGTAAAAGAGACATATAGACTGTACAAGAAAAGAAATTCTCACAACACATAATAACCAAAACACTAAACACACAGAATAAGGAAAGAATATTACAACCTTCAAGTGAGAAAAATATAAAAGCAGATCTATTAAAATAGAACATGACTTTTCAATGGATATTCTAAAAGCCAGACATGCCTAAACGAACTATAAGAAACTATAGATTTTACAAGACTACTTTACCTAGTAAAACTTGCTATTACAATAGATTGAGAAAGAAAATCCATGGAAAATAAGAATTTAAGCATTACCCATCTACAAATATAGCTGTATAGAAGGCATCTAAAGAAGGAACACTTTAACCTGAAGATATTATTTACACCTAAGGATACACTAGAAATACATATTATTGAATCAGCAAACCAAAAGAATTGGGAAGAACCCCAACACAACAATATAACTGATTCAACCAATAATGGTTAATAATAATATCAACAATCTCTGCTCCCTAATAAAAAGACATAGACTAACACAATGGATGCAAAATTCAGGATTCATCCTTCTGTTACATCAAAGAAATGCAACTTAATGTCAAGAATAAACATAATTTTATGGTAAAAGAATAAAAAGTGTATCCCAAGTAAATGGACCCAAGATGCAAAGCCAGTGTGGCCATATTAAAAATCTGACCAAATAAATTGAAAGCAAATATAATCAGTGGAGATAGGGAGGAACATTAGATAGATACTCATCAAGGGAATCCTTTACCAAGATGATACTGCATTTCCTATTGTCTATACACATTGTCACCCAAGTTTATAAAATAAGTATTGCTAAAACAAAAGCTATATACTGAACCTCATTTAGTACCATTGAGTGACTCTAATTCACAGATCACCCTGAAAAAATTAAATGGAGAAATGCTGGAACTATATTATATCATAAGCCATATGGATCTCACATATTTATAGAATATTTCATGCAAACAGACAAACAAAAACAAAAACCAACTTAAAACACCTATTAAACCTCACACAGTATTAGTGGATGAATAAAATATATCACTCTCATCAACTCACAGCTAAATCTGGAAATAAACTAAACAGAGAAATGCTGGAACTACCTGACATCACTAACCAAATGGACTTAACATGTTTTCAGAATATGTCATGCAAACACAAAAGAACAAAAAAATATATACTTTTATCTTACCAGCTCCTAGAGTATTCTTCAAAATTCATCACATCCTTGCACACAAAGCTAGATTCCAAAAAACTGGATCCACTTAAACTAAAAGAAGGAAAAGTGAAAAATAGGCTTGAGCACATTGGTACAGGAGACAACTTCTTGAACACAACACCAACACATCAGGCTCTAAGATCAATAATTAATAAATGGGACCTCAAGAAACTGAAAAGCTTCTGTAAATCAAAGGACACTGTTAACTGAACAAAACTACAGCCTACAGATTGGTAAATGATTTTCACCTACCCTACTTCTGACCCTAAATATATAAAGAACTCAAGAAGTTAAACACCTACAAAGGAAATAATGCAATTAAAAAATGGTACACAAAGCTAAAGAGAGAATTCTCAAAAGAGGCATTTTTAATGGATGAGAAGCACTTAAAGAAATGTTCAATGTCCTTAGTCACCAGGGAAATGCAAATCAAACTGACTGTGAGATTCCTTCTTACACCCATCAGAATGGCTAAGAAAAATAACTCAAATGACAACACATGCTGAAGATGTGCAGCCAAGGAAACACTCCTCCATTGCTTGTGGGAGTGCAAACTTGTGCAGACAGTTTGGAAATTAATTTGGAGTTTTCTAAAAAGCTGGAAATTGTTCTCCCTCAAGACCTAGTTATACCACTCCTGGGTATATAATACCCAGAAGATGCTTTCACATACCACAGATATTGGCTCAACTATGTTCCTAGAAATTTTATTGGTAATAACCAGAAACTGGAAACAGCCCACATCTCTCTCAACAGAAGAATGGATAAAGAAAATATGGTATATTTACACAATGGACTGCTACTCAGCTATTAAAAACAAGGAAATCATGAACATTTCAGGGAAATAGATGGAACTAGAAAAGGTCATTATGAGTGAGGTAACCCAGACCCAGAAACACACACAAGGTATGTACTCACTTATAAGTAGATATTACCCATATAGTACAGTATAATTATTCTACAATCCACAGACAGCAAATAGCTAAGTCACAAGGAGGGCCTAAGGGAGCATTCCTGAATCTCGCTCAGAAGGGAAAATATAATAGACACCAGTGGATTGGAGAGGGAACTGGGTGAGAGAGGCTGGTGGGAGAGGAAAGAGCTTGGGGAATCAGGTGTAGAGAGATTGAGTTGGGAGGTTAGAAGGCTAGGAGAGAGAAGGGAAAGTAACAGAGGGGTGGACGCAGGGAATCTCTGGGACAAGCTGGAGACCTGTGTCCTGTTTTGCTTCTGGGAGGATATGGGAGTTAGTCTAGCTGAGACTGCCTGAAATGGGGGATAGGGAGACTAAAGTGGCATCCTCCTATATCCAGGCAGTATTTCCAGTCAATTGAGGGGGAAATCAACCCACCCACGAAACCTTTGATCCCAAATTTGCCCTGTCTACAAGATGTGCAGGGATAAAGGTAGAGCAGAGATGGAGGGAATGGCCAACCAATGACTGTATCAACTTGAAACCCACCCCATGGGAGACAACCAACGCCCCCAGACACTATTAATGAGACTGCTATGCTTGCAGACAGGAGCCTAGCATTATTGGCCTCTGAGAGGCTCCATGTGGCGGCAGATTAAAAAAGATGCTGATAACTATAACCAAACATTAGGCAGAGCTTGGGGAATCTTGTGGAAGAGTTTTGGATAGAGGGACCCGGAGGGGACAAGAACCCTACAAAAAGACCAACAAAGCCAACTAACCTAGGCCTATGTGAGCTTACAGAGACTGAACCACCAACCAAGGACCGTGCATCATCTGGACCTTGGCCCCCTCTACATATGTAGCCGATGAATAGCTTGGTCTTCATGTGGGATCTCTAGCAATTAAAGACAGGCTGTCTTTAAGATAGACACAGTTTCCTGCTTTTGAATCACATTTTCCTAGCTGGGCTGCCTTGTCATAGGAAAAGGATGTGCTTAGTTCTGATGTGATCTAAGAGCTGGCATAGGTGGCTGTGGTTGTTGGGGTGGGGATGTCCATTTTCCTGAGTAGAAAAGGAGGGGGATAGGAAAAGAGTGTGGGACCAAGAGAATGGGGAGGGGGCTGTGATCAAGATATTAAGGTAAATAAATTAATTAATTAATGAGAAAATAAAATAAAATAAAATATGTAAACACTGTGGAATGGCTAAACCAAACTATTTAGCTTATATATTTTTGTATACCATTGTGCTGGTGTTATGAGAACCTTCAAATCTCCTTTTAGCAATTATCAATAAATATTTGACTGTAAAAAAATCCAGATTTAGGGTGGATCTTCCCACTTCACATCATTTAGTCACAAACATTCCCTCACAAGTATACCTTGCTGCTTGGGTTTTAGTTAATTCCCAGTGAAGCCAAACTGAAAACCAAGAAAAGCTATTACAGTCATCACAAATTAGTTGTTCTTTGTTACTATATATTAGCTGGTATTTTCTTGTAGGTGTGTGTGTGTGTGTGTGTGTGTGTGTGTGTGTGTGTGTGTGTGTGAGAGAGAGAGACCAGAATACTTTTTAGTATTCTGCACTGTGTATATTATCTCCATATGTTGACATATTTTTCGTATTAATGGACATCCATGCTTGTTTCCATGGTACCCCAGTTCAGTTAATGCTGCTATGGACACTTTTGTACAAATAAGTGAACTAATTTATGTTCTCATTTATCTTGAATAAGTCCATAGGATGGGAATGTCTAGATTACTCTTTGTTGCTAATATGTAATATCTTTTTTAAAAACTAACTATTTTCCCAAGGTAGTTAGCATTTGATATCACCATCTATAACATATATATATGTATATATATACATATACATATATATACATATATATATATATATATATATATATATATATATATATATATATATATATATATATATACCTGTGTGTGTGTGTGTAAGTATACATATGTCACTTTTTGAAAATTCAAAGTACATGAAATTTTACACATAACCTTTACAAAAGGCATCTATATTCTGTAATGGATTACTTTGTAAGGTTGTGAAAATCGGTTTTGCCTGTGTTCATTTATTGTTTTGCATTTTCTGTTTCACTAATTTTTATGCTTTATTTTAATGCTTTATTTCTAATAATTGCACAATTGCATTTTGTTTTGAAATCTGGCGATCTTATTTTTTCAAATTTGTTCATTATTTCTCAAGTTGTTCCTATAACTTGGGTTCTTTTGCTTATCTTTTTAATGTATTAATATTTTTATTTTTCTTTAAATGTATATTTTTATTAATATGTTCCCATGTTATTCCTACCAAATGCAGTTTCCCCTTCTTTTTCTCCTCCTAGCTTCTCCCTGCTCCTCATCTTGTTGCAAAGGGTTGAGCTCCCAGGGATATCAACCAAACATGCCATATCAAGTTGCAGTAAGACTTGGCATCTCCCCTCATATAAAGGCCAGATGAGGCAACCCAGTAGGTAGACAAAAGTCCCCAAAGCTGGCAAAAGCACTAGAATCAGGCCCCTGCTCCCTGTTGCAAGTCCCTCTAACACACCAAGCTACACACCTATAAGGGCCTGTGTTAGACCCGTGCAGGCATTCTGACTGTCAGTTCAGTTACAGTGAATCCCTATCTGGTCAGGTTTGTTGTTCTGTATGTTTTCTTGTAGTGTCCTGGGCATTTGAGTGGAGTTCTGAGAACTAAGGCCTGCTGTTCTGTATATTGCAGAAGCTGTGGATAATTTTTTGAGGACTTTGCAGGTTAGTTACTCAGAACCTGTGACTTGCAAGTATGTGGTTCTCGGTCATTTGTGACTTGAACGCTTCTTTGCAGGTGTTTCCTGGTGGGCTTTTCAGTTTCTGCATCACGGAGTTTGCACATCTCATGTCAAAGTTACTAGGAATTTCATAATGTCATAGGTCTACCAATGGAATGATAATTTCAGTAGCGAGTAAAGTGTTAACACAAAAGTCCCGTGATGGAGAAAATTTCAAAGACCCCATCAACATAGACAAGGCACTTAGTTAAGAAAGTCATGGCTGCCAAGAGTGAGATGGCTAGTTATTTCTGGGGAAGAACTTTTAATTAGTTATGTAATACAGAGTTATCAGCCCTGAAATTGTACACACACACAAGTAATACTAAATGGACTCAGAAGGTTGTATTAAAAGTGTGTGTGTGTGTGTGTGTGTGTGTGTGTGTGTGTGTGTGTGTGTAAAATATAACAATTTTTAAGCCCACGATTTGAGGAGAAAGTAAGGAATAGGAGGCGGCACTGGAAGGAGGAATTGGAAGGGAAAAATTGTGTCCTTATATTTTAATTGTAAATGTTACTTTAACATATTTAACTTTAGTCACAGAACCTCAGGAGAAATATATCTATGAAAAAAAGCATTTTTTTTAATCTCCCAAAATTTCTGAAGAGAATAAAAGGAAATATATACATTTGCATTGCCAGTGCTTTTACAACTCCAAGACAAATGCAGATTTAAAAGCTATCTTCTTCTTCAACATACAACAAAATTTTGAAATGTATTATTTTTGATTCCTACAAATTAGCCCCCTACTACCCAAAGTTGTCAATAATGCACTTGGGCTTAGAGATCTCAGGACAAGATGCTTAGACCTGAGAATGCAATGCTCCGGCATCGTTTCCAGAAGTGTCCAAGTCTCTGCAACAGTGCCCCTGGCATTGCATCTCAGAAGTGTCCATCAAAAACTGCAGAGCCACACACTTATTATATGAGCCAACATCCTCAGTTTTCAGCCAAGTGATGTTGTCCATGCCTGTGATTTACTCAAATGTACACTGAGCCACCTCACTCCTAACTACTATGTTCCTCTTTATTGACATTAACATATGGTAGGGTAATAACAACACATAATAACACTGTTCAATAAATGAGCCTTTTGTTTAAGGTTTCTAAGTACAGCAACCTATGAACATGGGTAAACCTGGGCTCTTTTGCTTAGCTAAAGGCTGAAGTGCAGTTTCTCATTTAAATTCAAGGCACAACAGTTAGCTATTGCCAAGCATAAAATAATCTTTTAAAAAAGGAAAGAAAAGCATCATAAATATCGCACCGAAAGATTGGTTATTGCCAGCATGAAAAGCCGAAAAACAGCCCCTGTGGTTCATAAACAAAAGCTCGCATCCAAGGTCGTGAGTACTTCAGGCTGTGTTTTGTGTGTACTTGGTACCACAATTCAGAAGCCGACAGCCACCCTCGTTCCTATTTTTATTATGGCTCCTTTCATCTTCTTGTTCACTGACTTCTATTTTTCAATACAAGAAGGGAAAGTATCGAGAAACACAGTTTAATTATTTGTATCCCAGGATATCTAGCTAAAAGAAAAGTTTGTTTTATCAACATATATTGATTTGAATGTCCTTGAATTTAACATAGAGGCATACCACACCATATGGGAATACTTATATTCTCTTGTCTTTTTTGTACACTTAGGGAAAGAATTAAAAATAAACTTAGTGTGAAAACTACTTACATTTTCATCATTTATAAGGCATCTACAATGTGCATAAGCAGATTTCACAACGCTGTTCTTACTATCCATCTCACTTCATACTAACACATGAATTTTCAGGAAAGATCCACATTTTGCAATTAAATATTATTGAAATGATATTTTAGAAGAAGACACCTTAGTTTGGTACAAACTAAGTACAAACAAAACACTTAAGAAATCCCATTTGAAGATGTAGATATACAAATGCTATAAGTATGGGCAGATTTACATTTACATCATTGCATGATGAACTAATTGTATTTATAATAGTTTTTTTATTGCATGCATTGCACCATATTGTAGACATCCTATTATAATAACAATGTTTATATAAATTTACAGTATTCCATTTACAGAATGCCTTCATTTGTTAGCAGTTACTATAAATTTAATATTAGTGTAATATCATGGCACTTATGAATTATTACTATGTACATTCTTAATATTTTAGCATAAATTTCCTGTGTGGGAATTTATTAGATTCTGTTATCTTGTTGACAAAGCTAATTTCCAACTACATTTGTTCTTATTAACATCTGTAGGTAAATGAGGGTAATACTATCAGACTTCATATTGACTCATTCTCAGAAGACCATAGAACAGAGAAATGAAGACACATTTATACCTGGCTTCCATGTAGTGCTCTGACCTATTTGTTTGATATACATAGATTAAGAAGCATGGTTTGTGACAGAAAATATTATACATGTGACTTCAGCAATAGAAGTGTACTTTCAAAGACTCAAAGCTGAAAAATCCAAGTGTAAAGTTTCAGGAAGATTCAACTGCTGGCAAAGGCTCTCCTGACTTCCAAAGAGCAGTAACCTCCTTTGCCACGAGTAAAAATTTCTCTGTTTAATCCAATGAACATCTCACTCTTACAGCTTCTTTGAACTTTTTTCTTATTTTGTTTTATTTTTGTACATGTTTTCTGTTGTATGTGATGATTGTATTCAACAGTTTTATACTCATACAATTTATGCTAACTTAGATGGCTCCAAGAAAAAGCAATATTTATATCCATTACGTTCATGAGGTAAGAGATCTGCTATATTTTTACTTGTCCATCTAGAAATGGTCCTAATGATTTCCATGACCACCAGTGCCACTGCAATAGGCATTCAATGAGTTCATCATAGCCAGCTCTCTCCTCAGATCAAGAAAAACTTAACTATTGTTGAAGCAAGCATTGTTATTCTTCAGAATGAAATAGATGTATTTGCAGCAATTGTACTCTAAAATCCAAAATTCGACTGGATTGCTGCTAAAAATACATAAACATGTCTTTAGAAAGAAGAACGTTGCTTTTATGCTAAGCAGCCAGTAATAGCAAGAGAAAATGCCCAAGAGGTTATTAAAAATAAATAAGGAGAGAGGTACAAATAAGAGCCAAAGGAGTACAATGCAGAGAGTATAGCAGAAATATTAACTTAATTCAAGATATATTCATAGGTATTCTGAAGGTGAGGAGAATGACATAGAATAGGATGTAAAATATGTTAATACAGATTTGGTTCATTTAGTGATTCACTTAAAATATTGCTTGTACTGCTATTTGCAAAGCGTTTGTGACACTTGCTACCTGGAACTGAGTGACCTGGAGAAGGCTAAAACAACTGGTCTTTGCTTTAAAAAAAACCTGCTGACTCCCCCATATAACCTTATAAAATCTGGCTTGCAGCATGGTCACCATGTGGGTCCCATAACAACAGGAGTAGGGGCTATCTCTCCATGCATTTGGATACTTTTCCTCTAGCTAGGTTGCCTTCTCTGGGTTCAGTGGGAAAAGATGTGCTTAGTTCTGCTGTGACTTGAGGTGCCAAGGTGGGTTGGAATGATTTGGGGCCCTCCCCTTTTCTAAGGAGAAGGAGATGAGAAGTGGGGGAGAGTGTGAGGGTGGACTGGGAGGAGAGGAGAGAAGGAACTAGGATCTGGCAGTAAAGCAAATATATATATATATATATATATATATATATATATATATACATATACATATATATATGTATATATATACACACATATATATACATGCATATACATATACATATGCATATACATATATATATAAAACTCTGGCTTACTTGCCCACTACAACCTGTGATTTTTAGAGCATAAAATGAGAATACAAACTGTACCTGACATTGAAGCCTTTCAGAAGATGTCTTGGCTTCAGTCCACCAGTGTCATCTCTCTCCCATTCTCATTGACGTAGAGTGCTTATTCTAGGAAGATTCCTTCATGGCTCAGACTTGCGTAGGGGAATTTTGAGTTCAGATGACAGCATTCTTTTCCATTCATCCTAAACCTCAAGTTCTTGTTATGTGTGCAGCACTTTAATTTTAACATCAACCCTAAGCTTATGTCAAAAAAAAAATCTCATTGAAACATTATCCAAATTAGATACGGATAGGACTCAAGGTTAAAATTTTGTCTTCTGAAGTGACCTTTAAAAGGTAAGTTAAACTTTTTAAAAACCCAATGGTGGGGCATATTTATTGTGATCGATAGTCCCCTTCCAACGGGGAGACCTTAGAAAAGAAGAGAGAAGTGATGAGTATGAAGCCAATTCAGATGTCGGGAAGGCATACTACATGAGCTCATATTGCTTAAGGGTGTGTTTACTGCATTATACACCTGTTAACATATAATGTGGAGAATGGCGACTGACTCTGACATGAAGTCTGGTGCACACTATTTGACCACTCCCCCTTGTGGGGACGCCTGGTGGCACTCAGAGGAAGGGGAAGCAGGATATCCTAATGAGACCTGATAGGCTGTGATGAAATATCTGTCACATCCATGATTTTATTTAAATTCACCTGGAAAGAACTTTTCCCTAGATACCAGAGATTTGAGCAAATTATGCATCTTGGGTATGATCAACCTCTCTCCATAATATGTGATATGAATATCTTTGTTATTGGTATTTCAAATATTATTATTAGGTGTATATATGTGTGTGTATGTGTGTGTGTGTGTGTGTGTGTGTGTGTGTGTGTGTGTGTGTACAGGGGCATGCAGGTACCCATGCACAACAAAAGAGGGTGACATATTCTCTGGCATTGGAGTCATAAGTGCTGATAAGCCATTCAATATGGGTGCCTTGAACACAATTTTGGTCTTCTGCAAGAGCAGCAAGAACTCCTGACCATTAAGACATGGATCCAGCCACTCAATCTTTCAACTGAAACCCACTAGGGTCTTTTTAACTGGTCCTCAATGACTGAGAACACATTTAGACTTTAAATCATTATCCTCTTTGTTCTCTGTCAATAAGGTAATGAATAGTTATAAAGTAATAACATTCACCAATAAAATTTCAAAATAGATATCATCCCACCCATATAGTAAGAAGAAACACACATATGAAAGTTATTTATTGATGACCTCATTCTTCTGTTTTTGAAAAATAAGCCTTTCTAAAAAATTCATTCATATGTATTTTCCCTTGTTTTTTTTATTATCTACCTTTTTAGATATAAGAATTACAGTATTAGATAATATACAGTAGGCTCTCTGTTCCTCCCTGTTCCAGAGATAACAGCATCTTCTCATGCAGCCTCATGCCTTGACACGATGGTGAAGGTCAGAGTAAATGAATTTGGCTGTATTGGGTGCCTGGTTACCAGGGCTTGCTTCTTATCTGGCAAAGTGGAGATTGTTGCCATTAATGACACATTCATTGACCTCCACTACATGGTCTACATGTTCCACTATGACTCTACTCATGGCAAATTCTGCGGCATGGTAATCAACGGGAGGCCTACCACCATCTTTGAGGAGTGAGATCCCACTAACATCAAATGGGTTGATGCTGGTGCCAAGTATGGTGTGTAATCTACTGGTGTCTTTACTACCATGGAGAAGGCCGGGCCAACTTGAAGGGTTGGGGACAAAGGGGTCATCATCTCCCCCCTTTCTGCCTATGCCCCCATGTTTGTGATGGGTGTGAATCACCAGAAGTATGAAAACTCACTTAAAATTGTCAACAATGCTTCCTGCACCAGCAACTGCTTAACCTCCATGGCCAAAATCATCCATGACAACTTTGGCATCGTGGAAGGACTCATGACCACAGTCAATGCCATCACTACTAACCAGAAAACTGTTGATGGCCCCTCATGAATTTTGTGGTGTGATGGCCTCGGGCCTGCCCAGAACATCATCCCTGCATCCACTGTTACTGCCAAGGCTGTGGGCAAGGTCATCCTGGAGCTGAACAGGGAGCTCGCTGGCATGGCCTTTCATGTTCCTACCCCCAATATGAGTCATAGATATCATATGCAGACTGTAGAAACCCTGCAAGTATGATGACATAAAAAAGGTGATAAACCGGGCATCTGAGGGCCCACTAAAGAGCACCCTGGGATACACTGAGGAGCAAGTTGTCTCTTCCAACTTTAACATCAACTCTCAGTCTTCCACCTTTGATTCTGGGGCTGGCGTTGCCCCAAATGACAACTTTGTAAAGCTCATTTCCTAGTATGACAATGAATTTGGCTACAGCAACAGGGTGGTGGACCTCATAGCCTACATGGCCTACATGGCCTCCAAGGAGTAGGAAGCCTTGGACCACCCACCCCAGCAAGGACAGGGGAGCAAGAGAGAGGCCCTTGGCTGCTGAGGAGTCCCTGTTCCAACTGTAACCCTGACACTGACTCTCTCTCCTCCAACAGTTTTCATCCTAGACCCCATAAAAATGGAACAAGCCCAGGGAGCCCTACTCTCTTGAATACCATCAATTAAGTTCATTGCATCTAAAAAAATAATATACAGTTGACATTTATTTATTCTAGGATTTGTTCTCTGCCACATATAAGCCATACCCCTTGTTTTAGTTATGGTTTTATTGCTCTGATGAATCACTATGACCAAAAATCAAGTTGAGGAGGAAAGAGTTTCTTGGCATATGCTACCCAATCATTATCAGACATTGGAGGATGTCAGGATAGGAATTCAAGCAGGCCTGGAACCTAGAGGCAGAAGATGACGTAGAGGCCATGGAGGGGGGCTTTGTGTACTGGCTTGCTTCTCCAGCATTGCTCAGCTACTTTCTTACAAAATTCAGAACTTTCAGCCCAGGGTTGGAAACACCCATAATGGGCTGGGGCCTCTTCCATCAATATCCAATTAAGAAAATGCCTTACAGCTGCGTATTATGGAGACATTTTCTCAATTAATTTCCTTCCAGATACCTCTTGTTTGTGTGTCAAACTTACATAATACTAGAGAATAGAAACCTTTTAAAAGATTAGAAAGAAATTAGGTGAAATACAGAAATATAAGTGATCTAATTTAATAATACCTTTACTTGATGCTTTAGACTTCAGCATAATAAGCTTTGAGAAACTATATTTTAAAAAATTAACTCATTTATTTAAGTCAAATTTATCTCTGGTAATAAAAGAAAATTTTAGATTTTGAGGTATAATTACCACATATGATGTAATCTCTGACTTCAGTGCTTTCTCTCATGCCTAAAGTTACTAATATGTTGTCTATGGGCTCATATCAAAGGGTAGGAGAAATCTTCATGAAGCCTAAAAAGGGGAAAATGCTCTTTTACACTGTTCAAAGAAACTTCCAAAAGCAATTACATGTGTTACCTTAGTTATTGTTTTATTGTTACAAAGGGACACCAAGATGCAAGCATTGGGGAGTAAAGAGTTTACTTGGCTTTGGCACTGGCATCATTGAAAGAACCAGGACAAGAATCAGAACAGGCCAGGAACCCGAAGGCAGGAGCTAATGCAAGGCCATGGATTTGTGTCGTTCACTGGCTTGCTCTCTGTGGTTTGCTCAGCCTTATAGAAGCCAAGACCATCAATCAGCCAAGGGATGGCACCACCCATGATGGGCTGGACACTCCGTCATCAATCACTAATTAAGAAGATGCCCTATAGGCTTGTCTACAGCCTGGTCTTTTAGAGGCATTTTCTTAATTGAGCTTTTCTCCTCTCCGGTGACTTTAGCTTATGTCAAGTTGACATAGAACTATCCTGCATGGATGGAAAGAAGTTTGGAATTGTGTGAGAACTTCTCCTACTTACAGAATGTACGTGAGGAAGTACATGGCCTATGCAGGATTCCCTAAGTCATACAAGAATCCCCAGAAAACTAAAATTAAATTAAATAACTACTTAATTTATACTTATCAACATCTGTCAAACACACCACTTGAAGTAGTACATAGTCCTATGGTCCAGCAACAGGGCTCAGCATATCTCTGTTCTCTTTCTTATCAGCTACCACACCAGTAGATTGCCATCCCTAGGCTCTCCTTAATCTTGCACACCTGTGGACTACCTATCATACTAGTTTTTGGAGAATTTGGAAGAAGCAGAAGTCAAGTGTCCATTGGACTGTTACCATTTGGTGACCGCACTGTTAAAGGCAACAGCAGCTACAGGCATTTTAAGGCTCTCCTGCATCATGCTAAATTATTTTTCCAAGCCCTGGTGCAAAACAGGAGAAAACTATTTAAGTTCCAGAGTCCTGAGTAGAGATCATGGGAAGGTAAGATTGAATGTTGTGATGATTCATATAAATAAGTCATTAAACTGCATTGAATAAGATGTACATGTCGTTTCCTGACAATTTCTCATAATTATAATGCCAAGAATACATTTTCCACTGAGTGTGTACTTGGTTAATTAATAGAAATGGCATGATGATAAATTTGTACTTAAGGATTAACTGATTAAAATGTAATGTTTCCCATTAGTCCTAATGCTAGCCTACGTTAGTTGCAGAATGCAAGAAATGTGAAGATGCATGTATGTGCACTCACATTTGATGAGAGTAATTTCAGTCCTTCTCATCCACGCTTCTGATGAGACTTCATATAAAGCATATAAACTGTTACATCACGAGGAGCACAGAATGCTTGTTGTACAATTTTTACATAACATGGGGAGCTGAGTGGCTACAATTAAAATATCAACACCAAAGCAAAACAACTTGAGTTGCCCAACTTATCTAGCAGTGTGCCCAGGTTGGCATCATTACTCCTACTGCATGCTGCATCCTTGTGTGGATGAGTCCTCTGCCAAAAGAGTTCAGAAACAAGCATAATGCAGAAGCAGTGCGCATGATGAATGATTTGTCAACAGGCCATAGTTGATAATACAAGCTCAGTCAGTCTCCCTCTCTTTCACTGAGTCTCCAGAACAGTTTGAAGAGGCCTATCTACTCTTGACACCACATTTAGAATGCCAATGTAAACCATCTTGCCTCTGATTCTCAGCTACTTTATTTTTTATAAAGGTTAAAAACCAGAGTTTATTTCATTGTATTGATTGGGAAATTAAATAGATGATGCCTGGAATGTATAGAGCCTGAAACATCTGAAAATCCTATAAAAGCAAACCAGAGTGCTTTCAATTATTTATGTTGTCGTAAGAATGTGACATATGGTCCCCTTGAATTGGGGAAGTTGTCAAAGTATTTTTAAGTGGCATTATTTACAGAAAGAGTTCTCTCACTAGAATTAGATCACACTTTCAAAATTTTGCCCTCCAGTCAAAGTAGGATACTGCTTTACATCAAATATACAAGTAAAAAGTTCAACATAGTTTATTGAAGACCTTTGGTCCTACATGTAGACAGCCATGCTTGTTAATAAACTATAGATTCATTTGCAGCTTTTTTTAGTGTAATGTTTTCACAATAGAGGGCTGCTATTTCAGAAGCTCAGACAACTGAGCACACAAAGAAACATTAAAGTTGGCTTTGCTCCATGAATTCCTGTTTGCAACCAAACTGTGAGACCTGCATTTGCTTTTCCTCCTTTCTGAGATAATGAAATTTCATTTGTCTCCACATTTTGAATCACGACCTACGTTATTTCCTTTCACGTATGATTTTGAATAAAATGACGCACGTATTGCAACTAAGTCTATATGTTTAATGACGGTTTGGGCCTCACAGTTCAACACAACCTGCCCTGTAAATACCCACATGCTGACAGATTCTAAGAAAATGAGTTAATTTACCTTCTTCCCTCTTTCTCTTCCTTCCTTCCTCAAGACCCTGTGGGACTATTGCCATAATTTAATACTGTTGATTTTCCCTACCATTCTTAACATTTCATGTTGGCAAAATGATCAGATTTCTCTTTTATTCATTTGCATTTAGTTGGTTGTTTCTTTGGGGGGGACTCAGTTTCAAAAGTTGCAAAATTGAAGCAAGCCAGTAGAGACTCAAAACCAAGCTGTCTTGTCACTTTCTTGTGTGACAGATTCCATTCAAAACGCAGGGGGGTTGAGGGGAGAGTTAGTCCTCACAGGCACACTTCTTTAAAATAAGAACAGGAAGCATCTTTTGGATTGTTATCACTATTACCACAATTTTTATCACAATTACTGCTTTTCCTATGGTCCAGGAATAATACTTATGATCCGCCTCTTTCCTTTTTTCTTAGTTCTCCACATTCTTGCATTGGCCTAATGTTGCTCAGTGAACTATACTACAGTGCAGATGGAGCCTTGTAAACAGCATCTCTCTTGGTGCCCAAGAAGATCTGACAACTAAGCCTTGGCCATTAAAAGTAGGGAGTTTAGCTCCTTCTAATCACAGCCTACCAAAATCTGCAGTCCTTCCTATCTTCTTTGCTACTTCAGAGCTTTGTGGATAATCTATTTGATTTACAATTTAAAAGGGACTCGAATTCAAGGCAATCTTGAGTATAACTCTAACCTTCTGCTTACTGTTATATTATGCAAAGCTTTATGAGTTGTGAGTCAGAATTTGAAATACTAAGTAAGGACAGTGGTGCACACCTGCGATGTCATCATTTGGGAGTGGGAGGCAGGAAGATCATAATTTTGAGCGCACCTGGCATTTGTCTTAAACAAAAGAGATAAATTTCAGTAAAAAAAATAGGGAAAAATTGACATATTTACAGAGTACATAGTGATACTTTATTAACTGTAACAATAGAAACCCTCTTTGTGAAAGTCAGAATTAAGTTACTAATTGTTACTGCTACTTTACTTCAGAAATACCTTGAAAGTTTCCTCCTTCCTTAGCTGGTTCTAGCACCAATTGGCCTTCTTCAAAAATGCTGATGGATATCAGTTAATAGATTAGTAATATAGTCTGATAAACAGGTAATCAACTTGATTATCAAAATGGAATGACAGTTCACTATAGATGTTTGAAAGACCAACCTTAAGGACAACTATCTTTGAAAACTACACCAGCAGCACATTATTAAGGAGGAGAATAATCAAGGACCTTCAATGTCAAGAAGAAGAGATTTCCTAAGTTCTTAGGGGTAAATCTAAACTTACCCAGCACATTTTGGGTGGTGCCTGATTTTATCTTTTCACAAATCCAGTACAGTAGAACACACACACACATGCATGCACCCACACACACGCATACACACACATGAAGGTACATGAAGCAGAATTATTATTTAAGAATGAAAGAGAAGCAAGAAAGCCAATTATTCACATCAGGATGGACATCTAAAGCTCAGGAAAGCTGAAGAAAGTGAATAATCCTGTGCACCAGAGGTGAGGTGAATCTGTAGGATAATATAGTATGAGGTGTCTTATTCAAGTAGGGACATGAAGAACCCAGACCTTATTTCCTTATTTACAGTCTTTTTTTATTATAAATATTCTTTGTTCTTTTTTGTCATCTCTAAATTTTCTGATTTTTTTATATTGTCTTATTCACTTTTTTATTTATAACTGTTCTGAACTTTGATGTGTAATTACCTATCCATCCAGCTTTGTGTCCTTTTTTTTTTTTTAATTATTCTACAATCACAACATTTCTCCCTTCCTCTCCTCCCTCCAAATACCTCCATTTCTCCATTTACTCCTCTTTGCTCTTTTTCAAGTTCATGACCTCATTTTTCATTATAATTACATATAACTTGCTCGTTCTGAATGGCGTTACTGTTTTCAGGGATGACGGTTTCAGTAGAAAAGTAAATTGGTATGCTCTTTCCTAGGGAAAACTATTTCTCTGGCTCTCAGCATGCTTTATGTTCCTGTCATTGTCTGTGTAGAGTTGAAAACTCATGGGCTTTCCTCCATCTATTTTGGCACAGTTATGTTTGTTGTGCTTGTTTGGCTCATGTGCAGATAGTAATGCTAGTGAAATTTTATGGGTTTAGATACTGGCATTATTAGGACAGTCTTACAAGAAACTCCCTGGTCCTATGGCTCTAACAATTTTTCCAACTCTTCTACTACAATGTACCCTGAGTTTTATGTGCCACGGTTGTATGATACATGGATGCACTGGACTGTGTTCTCCAGCACTACATTTTGATTCGTTGTGCATTTTTTGTAGTAGTCTCCATCTCTTAAAAATAGAATATTTGCTGATAAGGGGTGAGGTCTACACTTATCTGTGGGTACAAGAGAAAATGATTAGAGTGTAGACATGGATTACTCTGATATATTTCAGTGGTATTTGTAGGTTCTCCTCCAAGATAATTCCTATTTATTAATGTATTCAATCTTCTCTCAAAAGTTTTATTAACATTACATGTGCTTTCTTAATATTATTACACATAGTTTGGTGACTCTTATATTTCATAAAATTTTAAATTTTGGTCATTGGCAAGATTGAAGTGGTAGTGTGTATCTACCTTCTCTGAGTAATGGAAGATCAGAGGCTGGGAATCTGGTGAGTAACCTGCCTTTAACTCCAAAACACCAAAGTTGGAGCCTCCTGCATAGGACAGAACATTCCTGGAACAGGGGACACACAGCTCCAGCCCCTCCTTTAGCCATCTCCCTTGTCCAGGAGTAGTGCAAGTTCCCAGGCTTGCAACCCTTGGTGTTTTCCACCTACTTGAACATGGGTCCCCAGTTCCAGGTAATCTCTGATTTCCAAAACTGACAGTGGATTCCTCACACTTCGCTGAGAGCAGCATCTGTATCAGTGTGCACAGGCTCACAGACCCTGTGTGCTCTCTGCCTACTCTAGAACTGGTCCCCAGTTCCAGGGATCAGCGTCTGCTTAGCCAGCAATAGCCAGCATGACTATGATGAGTAACACCAGCACCCTTTGCCCTTTCATGGGCCTCTGATCTTCTGCCACCATCTAGAAGACCAGAGACTCCAGAGACTTGCAGATTCAGCCTTCAGTTCAACTCTTTCCAGAACAGGCAAGGGAACTCCACTCTTACAATCAGAACTCAGATTCCTTCTGCTTCACAATCTGATGATGTTGAAGATGAAATAGTTTAGATTTACAACTAAGCTTAGTTGTTTAGGGTTTAAGATGTATTTAGGTCTAGATAGATGTTTTAAGACAATGAGAAGATATGATAGATATGGATTTTCATTCAGAATTGTAGATGCACCAAGATAGGAAAGATGTTTTCTTCAAGGCTGCCAAATACAAATAGCCAAAACATTATAAATGCAACATTTATATAATTCCTGATTGTTTGATGATTTTTCTTGCTGTTGGTAGTTTATTGTGTTATGTATGTGTAAGATATACATGTATATGTCTAAATGTATATGTAAAACATCAAGAAGAAAAATAACACAATCAACAAAAAGCGAGGCAACAAGCATCAACCAGAAACCCCAAAAACACTTGGTAATCAAATGCAGCTGAAACAAGCAAACAAAAACGACTTTAAAACTATGCTTAAGATGCTGTTTGAGACATTTAAAGAGGAAACAAATAGAATCCTGAAGGAAATGCAGACAAATATAATAAACAGGAGAATGAAATAATTAAAATGGTTCCAGACATGAAAATGGAAACAGAATCCTATGGGAAAAACAAACTAGAAAAAAAAACCCTGGAGATGGAAAACTTAGAGAAGAAAACAGGAGCCATGGACATAAGCATCAACAGCAGAATACAAGAGGTAGAAGAATCTCAGGCATAGAAGATGCAATTGAAGAAATTGATTCACATGTCAAAGAAAATACAAAATCTAAAAAATTCCTGACATCACAAAACATCCAACAAATAGAAGACACTATGAAAAGAAGAAACCTGGCAATAATAGGAATGGACAAAAAAAGATTTCAAGCTCCAAGGACCAGGGAATATTTTCAAGAAATTAAATTTCCCCAACCTAAATGAAAAAAAAAATGTCTTTAAACATAAAAGAAGTTTACAGAACACCACAAAGACTAGACCAGAAAAGTAATTCCGTCTGCCAGATAATAATACAAGCATGAAATCTACAGGACAAAGAAAAATATTAAAAGCATCAAGGGAAGAAAGCCAAGTAGCATATAAAGGCAGAACTATTCAAATCACACCTGACTTCTCAACAGAGACTATGAAAGCCAAATGTGGGGGCAGATGTCATATTGACACTAAGAGAACACAGGTGTCAGGACAGTTATACCCAGCAAAGCTTTCAACCACCATAGGAGGAGAAAACAAGATATTTTAGTAAAAAATGTAAACATATAGGCACCAACACAGCCCTATAGTAGATACTAGAAGAAAATCTCCAACCGTGCAAAGTCAACTACATCTCCCCCAAAATACAGAATAACAGCACAAACAAAAGAAGGCAAGCACACAAAATCCCTATGACCACCAACACTACAGTGAAAGGAACTAACAATCATTGGTCACTAATATCTATCAGCATCAATGAACTCAACTATTTAATAAAAAGACACAAGCTGACAGAATGGTTGCATAAACATGACCCAATGTTCTGCTGCATATAAAAAGCGCACCTCAGAAACAAAGATAGACATTACCTTAAGGTGGAGGCTGAAAAAATGGCTTCCAAGCAAATATACCCAAGAGGCAAGCTGGAGTAGCCATATAATGTCTAATAAGATAGACTTTCAAGCAAAATTAGTCTAAATAGATGGGGAAGGACAGTTCATTCTCATTAAAGGAAAAAAATCAACCAACATAAAATCTCAGTGCTGAACACCTAGCCTCAAATACAAGGGCATCCTCATTTGTAAAAGAAATGTTACTAAAGCTAAAATCATATATTGATCACTACACATTATTAGCAGGCAATTTCAACACTGCACTCTCACCAAAGGACGGCTCATGAAAACAGAAACTAAATACAAAAATAATGAAACAAACAGAGGTCATGAATCAAATGGATGTCTGGAGACCCTTTCACGTGAACGACAAAGAATATATTTTCTTCTCAGCACCACATGGAAACTTCTCCAAAATAGACTATATAGTTTGCCACAAAATACACCTCAACAGATATATGAAAATTGAAATAACCCTTTGCATCTTATCAGATGGATTACAACTGGAACTCAACAACAGCAGAAACGACAGAAAGCCTAGAAACTCATGGAAACTGAACAACTCTCTACTTAGTGACCTCTGGGTAAGGAAGGAAATAAAAACACAAAATTAAAGACTTCTGAGAATTCAAAGAAAATGAAGACACAGCATATCCAAATTTATGAGATACAATGAAAGCAGTACTAAGAGAAAAGTTCATAGCACTAAGCATCTTCATAAAGAAATTGGAGAGATTCCATATAAACAACTTAACAGCACACCTGAAAGCTCTAGAACAAAAAGATGTAAACACAACAAAGAAGAGTAGATGACAGAAAATCATCAAACTCAGGACTGAAATCAATAAAATGGAAACAAAGAGAACAATATAAATAATCAAGGAAACTAAGAGCTAGTTCTTTGAGAAAATTGACAAGATAGACAAACCCTTAAGGAAACTAATTAAAGGCAGATGGAGACCATCCAAAAAAGCAAAATCAAAAATGAAAGCAAAAACATAACAACAGAGACCAATGAAGTACAAAATATCATTAAGTCTTACTTCAAAAGTCTGTATTCCACAAAATTTGAAAATCTAAAGATAATAGATGACTTTCTTGATATATTTCACTTACAAAAGTTAAATCAATATCAGGTAGAAAGTTCAAATAGTCCTATAACCCCTAAGGAAATAAAAGCAGTTTTCAATAGCTTTCCAACCAAGAAAACAAACAAACAAACAAACAAACAAAAAAAAGCCAGGGCCAGATAATTTTAGTTCAGAATTCTAGCAAAGGAGAATTCTCAAGAAGAATTCTCAAAGAAGAGATAATACCAAAACTACTTAAACTGTTCCATAAAATAAAACAGAAGGAGTATTGCCAAACTCATTCTATGAAGCTAAAGCCATCCTGATACATCAACAACACAATGACTCAACAAAGGAAGAGAATTTCATACCAATTTCAC
Organism: Acomys minous; assembly: GCF_964271855.1. Lineage (NCBI taxonomy): Eukaryota > Metazoa > Chordata > Mammalia > Rodentia > Muridae > Acomys > Acomys minous. The sequence continues at coordinate 40,531,053 of NC_140491.1, forward strand.
TCATGGACATTGATACAAAAATACTTAATAAAATGCTCACAAACCAAATCCAAGAACACATCAAATACATGATCCACCATGATCAAGTAGGCTTATCTCAGGGATGCAGGGATGGTTCAACATATGAAACTCTATCAATGTAATCCTCCATATAAACAAGATGAAAGAAAAAAATCCCATCATCATTTCATTAGATGCTGAAAAAGCCTTTGACAAAATACAACACCCCATTCATGATAAGTCTTGCACAGATCAGGAATACAAGGCCAATACCTGAACTTAATAAAGGTTATATATAGCAAAGCTGTAGCCAGCATCAAGTTAAATGGAAAGAAACTCAAAGAAATTCCATTAAAACCCAGAACAAGACAAGGCTGACCACTCTTTCTATATCTCTTCAACGTAATAGTGTTCTAGCTAGAGCAATAAGACAATTAAAAAAGATCAAGTTGACAGAAATTGGAAAAGAAGTAGTAAAAGTATCACTATTCACAGATGTATATGATGGTATACATAAATGATCCCAAAAATTCCACCAGAGAGCTCTTACACCTGATAAATACCTTCAGCAAAGGGGCTGTATATAAGATTAATTAAAAAAAATCAGTAGCACTTCTGCATCCAAATGACAAACAGGCTAACAAAGACATTAGAAAACAACTCCTTATATAGCAACAAATAATATAAATTATTTTGGTGTAATTTTAACCATGTAAGTCAAAGACCCATACGACAAGAACTTCAAGTTTCTGAAAGAAGAAATTTATGAAGATATCAGAAGATGGAAAGATGTCTCAACCTCATGGATCGGTAGGATTAACATAATAAATATGGCCATCTTATGAAAAGCGATCTGCAGATTCAGTGCAATCTCCATCAAAATATCAATACAATTCTTTAGAGACCTTGAAAGAACAATTCTAAACTTCCTATGGAAAATCAAAACCCCAGAGTTGCTAAGACAATCCTACACAATAAAGGAACATCTGGAGTTATCTCTATTCCTAATTTCAGGACATATTACAGGGCAATAGTAATAAAACCCATATAGTAGTGGCATAGAAATAGACTGGTTGATCAAGGGACTGGAATAAAAAAACCCGGAAATAAACATACACACCTATAGACACTTGATCTTTGACAAAGGAGCTAAAACCATACAATGGAAAAAAAAAAAGACAGCAGCATCAATAAATAGTGCTCATCTAACTGAATGTCTACATGTAGAAAAATGCAAATAGATTCATATTTCTTACCCTGCATAAAATTCAAATCAAAATGGATCAAAAGCCTCAACATAACACCACATGCATTAAATATTTTAGAAGAGAAAGTGGGAAAGAGCTTTGACCTCATTGACACAGGAAACAACCTCCTTAATAGGCCACAAACAGCTCAGGCTCTAAGATCAATAATTAGTAAATGGGACTTCTTAAATGCAAAAAGCTTCTGTAAGGGAAATGAGACTGTCAATAGAAGAAACAACTGTCAATGGATTGGGAAAAGATCTTCACCAATCTCACATCTGAAAAAGGCCAAATATCCAAAATATATACAGAACACCAGAAATTAAACACCAACAAACAACTCAATTAAAAATGATGGGACCCAAAACTAAACAGAATTCTCAACAGAGGAATCTGGAATGGCCATGAAACACTTAAAGAAATACTCAATGTGCTTACTCATCAGCAAAATGCAAATAAAAACAACTCTGAGATTTTTATCTTACACCTGTCATAATGGCTAAGATAAAAAAAAATCAAGTGACAGCATATACGGGTAAGGATGTGGAGAAAGGGTAACACTACTCCATTGCTGGTGAGGTTGCAAACTGGGATAACCACTTTGGAAACCAATCTGGCGCTTTCTCAGAAAATTGGGAAATGTGATAGCTCAAGACCCAGCTATACTACTCTTGGGTATATATCCAAAATATGCTCCACCATACAACAAGGACACTTGCTTAACTATGTTCAGAGCAACGTTACTCATATTCTGGAAACAACCTTTATGTTCCATAACCAAAGAATGGAAAGAGAAACTCTGGCATATATGCACAATGGAATACTAGCCAACTATTAAAAACAAAGAAGTCCTGAAATATGCAGGCAAATGGATGTAACTAGAAAAGATCATATTGAGCTAGGCAACCCAAACCCAGAAAGACACACGGTGGTATATCCTCACTTAAAATTGGATTGTAGCCACATAGTACAGGATAACCCTACTATAATACATAACCCCAAGGAAGATCAGTAACAAAAAGGACCCAAGTGAGGATGCTTAGGCATCACCTAGAAGGATAGGATCTGGTTCTCCTAAGAAGAAGTTCAGCCTTCTTGTGAGGCCTCTTGTATGGGGAGCAGGGCATTTCTCTGACATGGACTCTGTTGCCAACTTTTTAAACACTTCCCCCTGGTGGGACTGCCTTGTCCTGGCACAGAGGAAGAGAACTTGCTCAGTCCTGACACAACTCGATTAGCTAGAGTGGAGTATATTGAAAAGGACGTCCCTCCTCCTTTTCTGAGGAATAGGGGAGGAGGAAGAGGGAGGGATTAGAAAGTGAGGAGGGATGAGGCTATGATGAGAACATAAATTAAGTAAATTAATTAGTTTTTTAATGTTTTAATTAAAACACCCTGCTTCTTAAATTTATGATTAAATATATAACCATAAACACTTTTGTGTTACATATTTAGTTCTAATTCTACAGCAGCTATACATCTCTAAAAAGAAGAAACTTGAAAATATTTTAAATGATTAATATAAATTCTTAGAAAAATATGTTTTTAAGAGAAGATTCTTCATATCACCATATTGGCTTCTTGGTTTGTTTTGTTTACACAACAGCTTCTGTTTTACTTCATAGGTATCTCTGTTCTGTAACTACTAGCCTCTTGCCAGTTGACTGCATGGACACAAAAAGGAAAATTTCATGGCCTTCTGAATTTGGGGGAAATATTGCTATGTGTAGAATAAGATAAGAGACTGAGAAAGTTATTTTTACCCTTTGAAAGTTGAATTCTCTGAAAAGTCTATGTGTACAATTTTTAGATTCAACAGTGACACTTTTAGAAGATGGGGTGATGCTGGAGATGTGTAGCACTGTAGGATAGTCTTATATTATATAAGATGCTACTATTTATTAATTATAAGCACGACAAGATATGGATTCATTGTGGAGATAGTCCTCTAGGCATATCACTGGAGGAAACTTTTATTTATGCTAATCTTAGGGAAGGTCTGCTACTGTGTGTTGCGCTATTGCTTTAGCAGAGGACCCTGAACTTTACAAGAAGAGAGAAATTAAGCTGAGCACTTACCTGCACTAATTCACTGTTCTCTGCTCTTCACTGTGGGCATAAGGTGACCGGCCCTTTCAAGTATCCATGACTGTGATTTCTCTTCCATTATGGACAGTGACCTGTAATTATAAGTCAAATAAACCCTTTCTCTGTGCAATTGCTTTTTTCTTTCCAGAGCATTTTATCTGAGCATCAGAGGAAAGCAATAACAGCAGCGCAAAACTAAGAAACGGGGCACTTAGGAACCTAACCTTTGCTTTTCCAAGTTTTACATTCTAGCTGATGAAAATTCCCCTTGCTCTCTCTCTCTCTCTCAACTCAAAAAGCCCTTTCTGGCATCTCAAAATGTCTGCAAAACAATGATCAAGGGGGAAAAGTAACATTTTTACTTTGTAAGTTACTTATCTTATATATGCTGTAATTTGAGAAACACAATTGAAGGACAAGTTCTGTAATGTTTCTTTGCATACCTTTAAAAAATTTTTTTGTCATCGTTAGTGGTATACAGAAGGGAAGATGAAATTGATGAAGAAGCTTGTGTTCATCCAGCGGTTTGTCAGCCTCACACAGTCTCCATGATATCTATGCAGAATCCATCTCTTCTCTCCCCAGTTTTACATGAGGCAGGGGCATCTCTGCTTGCTCTCCATAGTGTTCCATTCATTTAGGGAGAATCTTCTATTTCAGATCCTCCCTCACCTGACAAAGGCTACGGACAATGTTAAAGTAGATATGATTTGTCCTTGTTAAAAGCCCCTCCTGGTTTCCTCTTTATTGTGGAAAGTGCATACATCATGCCTGCCTTAGCAAATTCACTGTCTTGAAATCAATCCATGTAGCATATTATGATTCAGAAATCAAGTACTGCTCAGTGCTCCAAATAACTTCTGATATTTAGTCACTTGTGCATAAATGAAAATGCCTGAGACAGAATTAAGTGGTTTTTGGTAAAAAAAAAGAAAATATTAGCAATCCTTTGCTCCATGGTAGCAAAGCCAATTCAGCTGGTTTTCCTGGAGACATCTTTCTTCACTCCTGAGCTCCATGGGAGTAAAATATCAAAGTTTTCTAATCAGTAGCATGCAGTTCATGGAATTGGAATATGTTGGCACCATGTCAAGCTAAGAAAATCAGGAAAATAAGCTACTCTTTCTCTGGAGGTTCCTGGGATAGAGTTATACTTTTTAAAGATGAAGAATTAGAATGACTTGTGTTTATATTTATTTTAAGAGAATAATACTAATACATGTTCAGGTTGTTGTTTATTCATGATGATCACAACATAGGTCAGCCCATGAGATTTTAGCCTGATGATTTATTTTTTCAGCTCTAGTCACAGTCTGTGAGTAGTGTAATCACTGTTGTGGTAGACCCAATAGCAACATTAGCACAGGAAAAGGCAGAGGGCTCAAGACTTCCTGTGAGACATAATTCTGAACATCCAACTCTACATTCATTTAATAAGTATAATAAGTCACCAAAGAGCTACAGTGGGATTATGAGAACACACTGAATATTTTGGAGTGTGTGAGAAGTAGGTGATTTTCAACAAGTTTTGAAATAAAGGCTTAAAACAACCCATGAGATACTGAGATTCCAGTAAAAAGACAGTTGCTAGCTAGGAATCAAACCATATTTAGTAAGATTAATGTGTCAAACTTTAATAGTCATAGTAATATTTTACAAGTTTAAAACAAAACATAAAATACATTTGCATTTCTTTTACTGATCCATAATATCAGTATATTAATATCAGAAAAACACGGAAGTTCCTTAATCTCTACTAATTAATTTCATACATAATTATATATGTGATATCCATCTGCAACCATCATTCACTTCAATAAACCACCCATTTATCTGGAGTTGCCACTCTTTAGCCTTTAGGAAGCTCTTGACTTCTTAAGACACCTTTTCTGGTATCAGTAGCCTTATCCAACTATAAATGACAGAGAGCACAAAAAGAAGATGCCTCTTTGAGACTGGGGTGACACTGAGTGCATATTTGGATCCACACCCCTCTCTCTGTAAACTCTGCTTTGATATCAATGTGAATTTTTTTTCATTTCAACTTCTTCCTTAGTCCATGGTTGATACAAGAATAATGTTCTACTAAAGCAAGTATGCAAATAAGACGACACATCTATATAACTAATGAATAAAATTGACTTTCAGCGGAAAAAATAATATGGCTGTTATCTTCTTTGATGGGAATGACAAACAATATGAGATCATGGGAAAAGTTCATCTATCATGAGAACGCGCAGTTCGTTAATATCAGATATGACTCAGAGGGAACAAAATATAAATAAACTAGTGTGAACCATAGGGATAGTGAGTCCTGTAGAGAGCTTGTCTAGCATTCGCGATGTGCTGAGATCAGTCAGAAAAGAGAGTAAAAGAGAGGGGGCCATGTAAAACAAGGGAAAGGACGAGGGAGATAAGGAGAATGAGGGGAGGCAGGGAACAGGTGAGGAGAGTAGTGAGAAAATGTGAAGCAGAACCTCGGGTGACATGGGGGACTTGGGTCTAATGGGGCTACAGACTTAAAGAGTGAGAAGAGAGAGAAGAGAAGTGGTTGGCATCAGGAATTGCCACAGAAGCCAAGAGGGTTATACATAATGGGACTTTATTTTGGGGCTTGGCCGAACCTGGTGCTCAGAAACAAAACTCGGAAAGTGAATGCCCTAGAGCTGCTAAGGGTGGCTTGTGACCACAGCATTTGTGTAGCACGGTGCTTTCCGTTGACAAGTGATTCTTTCCTGGTATTTGGAATTTTCATGAATGTGACACCTTGTCTGTCTATGTGACTTATTTAAACCCATGGTTTTCTCTAGGCTTCTAGTGGAAAAGTAAATACTTGAATTACTTTTTCAGCAACCTTATGACTTTCTTTCCGTAAAACTCAAATATAAGCTTCCCAGAGAATCCAGCCCTTCTGTTCTCATTATACACCCAAAGAAAATTAAAAGATATGTTTTCATACCATCATTATGTATATTGTCTAGTTGTATAAAACAGTCAAAATGTCCACATTGTCTTATGGATGAACAAAGTCGATAAATACAATGGAGTGTTGCTTATCTATATGAGAATGGAAACACTATAGACTCTGACTTGAATTATCCCAAGAAAACATTACTCTAGGAAAACAAACACTATATATATATATCCTTTTTTATTGTATGTGCTCATGTCTTATGCTTGTGTATGCATATGTATGTGAGTGTGCTTGTGGGGGAGTATATATATATAGAGGGTAGAGATCAATGCTGATGTTCTTTATACCTCTCCATATTAATTTTTGGACAAGGTCGCTCACTCAACCTGAAGCTTACTGATGATACAGACTAGCTTATTGTTCTGAACAGAGCACCAGGCATCAATTCTACATGAAAGCATTGCAGTTTGACATTAGAGATAAACTAACAATTAACTGGTGAGGTAAGTCTCAAGGGGCCCCAGCATGGATGACAAACTACAGACAATAATGGAATGCGGAAAACAGGAGAAATAGTCTTTCATATGGGGGACAAGCTCCTTAATTGATTATTCAGTATCAAGGGGTATTATCTAAGATGATATGCATACAACTAACACTAAAGGGACTGAACAGATTGTAGTTGTATATTTAGGCATAGGTATCTTAATGAGGTGACCACATTTCACCTATCTATCTTTTTACCTATCTGTCACCTTTCTACCATCCATCTATCTATATTATTATTGACATATCTCTTATATATCTATATTACATACAAATGTATAGATATGGTATAGATATATATCCTTGTTTAAAAAAAAACAAGACCACAATTTTAAGAGAGAGCAGGTGAGGTGAGTGCATGCGAGGGAATGCTGGGACCTAAGAGAAGAGAAAAAGGAGAAAATTACGTGATTATCTTTTAATTAAAAGTTAAAATTAACTTAGTTATACACAATGTCACCCCTTTTAATTTTATTTTTACAAACCATTTACGACATATTTTAAACTTATAATTGTCCCTCATCTATTTCTATTTTGGGACAATCCTCAACCCAAGGAGAAATTCCAATGTTAAATTCTTTCTTGTCTAAAAGAATTACGCTTTTCCACCACCACTCCATTAGAACTTCAGAGTTGTGTCCTACCCAGTCTAGGTAACTGTGAAAATCTATTTTTCAAAGGCATCTATATAGGTGAAAATGTTTCAAGAATGCACACACACACACACACACATACACACACCCACACACACACACACACACACACACACACACACACACACCATAAATCAGGAATACCAAGAATCAAAATCATATGACGTGAGCAGATATTCCATTATTTTCAGAGCTCTTAGGAACAGATAAGTCTTTTCATACATAGATGTTACATGATCTTCAGTGTTATTCCTTTGTATGGTACATGACAAACTAAATAGGATCGAGTGCTTACATTGAAAGAAATATAGAACCAATATATCTTAAATTTAATTATTATTTAATTTTTAATAGTTATAAGTTGGACTATCATAGTATCTAACCATAATATCATCTAAAATATAAAACATCAGTTTTTCAAAACATTTTATTTCTACATCTTTCAGTACTAGTGGAGTGCTGGGAGAATATGGTGAACACCAGAAAACTAACAAATTAAACATTCTGAAAATAAATCAAATGTTCTGTTTCCCAAAAGTGTATCCAAGAAATAATGGCCAACTCAGTACGGCACCATAGATCATTAACCAAACCATAGGAGGACTGAGGCCCAGAAAGAATTTGCCAAAGTCTAGCTGAGGAGGCATCCAGAATTACTGGGCACAAGGAACCCATACTGGTACCCAGCACTACACTGATGCCGATGACCTCTCCAGTGAAATGGATGGTCCTGAGGGTCTCAACTTTAGGTATCAAGAACTGTTAGCTCTTATTTCAGATTAAATAACTCACTGTAATATTAAATGTGGTAGACAATATTTCTCATAAGGTAATAGTTTTTTGAATATTTTTTCTATTGGGAAGAGAGCACAGGAAGTTATAAATCTATTAAAATTTTATAATGCTATGTGATGGCATACCATTTTTGAGATGCTGAGGTTTCCAGGGGTAGACAATAAAGGCTCACCTCTGATAAACTTGGACATTCAGAGGTGGGTGTTTTTCTACATGTAGTCAAACTTGGTTTCTTTTTCTTTCTAGGGTTCTGTGAATCTTTGATAAATGGAAAAATCTTTATGGAGGCCATGAAGACTTGATTATGAATGATTTCAGCCTATTTGCAGTGTCTTTTACAGAGATGTTTTAATTGACTTTGAAGCTGTCATTCTGAGCAGCCATCTCTGTAACATTCAGTTTGTATTGGAGCAAAGAAGTGTGACAGTAAAATTATTTTCTCATGGTTTTCTGGCAGAACATAAGGGCGATTTTTCCTGTCACCTACAATGGAGAGTAGTGAAGGAAAAGGACAAACACTGACCTGCTTTTCCTAAAACAGTGCTTTCCCCTGAGAGAGAGAGGAGCAGAGAGAATGTAAAGATTCCGAGCATTCCCGTTTAGAGTCACAGCTTTGAAAATTGGCTATCTCTAGCCTTTGCCTGGAGTGGACCCCATGACATCACATTTATTTTCTTTAATGACTATCATTGTCAAATATGTTACCAACAGTCTCTGATTGGACTGCATGCATTCCAAGTTCTTCCTGTCTTGTTAAAAGAAATGAAGAAGTACACACAAATAACAAAGTAGCAAAGCATTTTACTGAGAAGTAAGTGAAAGTGCCTGTAAAATACACTGCAAGAGAGCAATTGGCTCTGAAAGAGATTTACTCACGAGCCCCAGGCTGATCTTTTGATCTTTTCTTTTATGGCTGTAAGGGAGGGAGTTGGTTTATAAGCACTGGGTGGTTCCCTATTAGATTGGCAGCCTTGAGTTTTGAAACACTTTTTCACCTTGAATATCATTTCCCATAATGCGTCTGATTTTAATCATAGGTACCTCCAATCATTCAGAGACAGATGGTGGCAATTAAGATATTTTCCTCTAAAAGTTTACTTTTACTTACTGCATATGCATCCCAACCCAGTGCAAACTGGGTCAATCCACTGCATCAAGTTCTTGGATATGTTCTGGGAAATAAAAAAGCAGTTTACTAAGAGTTGCTAGGAAACTACAGGAAGAAGTTACTATAAGCTTTCTTTTGAAGAACAGTATACATCAACTGAATGGATATGGGGATCCTAGGTTGCTAAGTGATATTTGGTCAAAAAGATGTGTAGGTCAAATGAGCAGAATATTAGGTGTCTAGGTACTAGGCAGATGTTTGTACTCTAGAAGGTTCAATAAGTGTTTTCATCCAGAAATACTGTTTTATTTCAGGTGTTGGTTTGTGTTTTCATTTTTCTGATATAATTTTTGTTCATTTTTTTTTACTCAAGAAAAGTAACTTAGCTCTACCTAATCATTATATCACATTCTTCTAAATACTTTTTCTCTGTTTTTCTACCTGTTTTTCTACCTGTTTAGGGTCTCACTGTCTGGAGGACAAAAAAAGAATAGTCCCAGAGGATAAGCACCAGGACCACCAAATGAAAAATAAAAACATCACTGAATAGCAAGGATTAAATTAGCTAGTGACAAGGATTAAATTAGCTAGTGACAAAGTTGCCATTACCCCAACACAGAAAGACACACATGTACCTCATTAATGACCACAAGTCATTAGAGAAAGACTTGAACCAAACAAATGAACGGACACGTGTGCTTTATAATGACAATATCTACAAGATAAGCATTGGAATTTTCTTTATTGTTATTTTAATTGGCAAATAATATTGAATGTTTTTATAGTACACAAAATGATATTTTGAAACAGGTATGTATAGTACAATGGCTAAATCAAAGCCAACTGACATGTTAAAACACTTATTCAGCAATTTTCAATTCTCTAAAGCTTATTGATAGCTCTAAGTCATTTTATTATTCAATAAGCTCTTAAATTTACTCCTCCTGGATAGTCTCATCATAAGCACAGCCTGGTCTTAAACTCCTGTCTTTCTCTGTTAGCCTCTAGTATGATATGTTCACAGAGTACATGCTACACCACAGCACTCCCAGCTGATCATAGAAAAATCCATCCTTTCTCCCTGAATGTGTGCTTCACCAGAAATCACCACCATACTCTTAACTTTTATAAACTCAAAATTTTAAATTGGAAGTGATATTACCTTGTTTTTATCTAGCTTATTTATGTAAAATATGGATCTGAGGACCCTGCTGTTGTGGTGAATGTCAGGATCTCCTCCTTCTAATTACTTAATAGGTTTCCAGATAACCATCACATCCTTTATTTTGTGTCAGGTCCAGAAAGTACTGACAAGAAACAGCTTAGGGGCTAAGAGTCTATTTTGGATCATGATTTTAGCACTAGAGACCGATGGCGGAGTTCATAGCAGCAGGAAAATGTAGGGGTTATTTTCTTACGTTGCTGTGGGGTCATCACGGTTATCATGTCCTAACTGTTCTGCACTATAAATAGGTGTTCAAATTATCACATCAGGGAGTCATCTCAGATTCAAGCTATTTCAGTGCTTTCGATGTCCTATCAAAGAACTCACTCCCTGTACCAATGTCACAAGCACTTCTATGCTTCCTTCTGCTAATGGTACCATCTCAAGGCTAATCTTAAGTCTTTGGCTGTTTTGGGGTAGCTTTTGGGATACTGTGTGAGTTAATGATCTAATATTATTATTTTACCTATCAATACCCAAATTACACACTCTTATTTAGTTAAGAGACTATTCATTGCACATGTTATATTCTTGGCATCTACATTGAAAATCAAATTGCCCGAAGTGTATGTATTTTCTGTTTCATTGGCCTGTGTCTGGTCTTTATATTGGTACTATATTCTAATAAATGTTTATAGTTCCACTACTAACTTATGAAAAAATAGTGTTTGAAAGGCAACATATTAAGAGAAGACATTATTGATTCCATATGCCTAGCATTTTAAAGCACATTCACAAAAAGCTTGTCCAAATATCCTCATAGCAGCTTTACTGTGGATTGCCAGATTCTATATATTCAATCATCCTTCACCGCACACAGCCGTGCTCTGGTAACGTCACAGAAGAGAACGCTGTAGATGTAAAAGGTGGAAACTTTAACATGCACATCCGGATTCGATGCTTTAAGTGTTATATGTTAGTAATACCATTTTGATTTGACTATATGTAAAGTCATACATACCCTCCGTATGCACACTCTATTTGTTGTTTCGTCTTGTTTGTGTCACCTCTGAAAGACATTCATCAGATACTGCTCTTACATGCTAACTCTTGTTGTTAGCTCATTCCATCAGTTTCGTGGACCTGTCACTCATCTTTTCAACTATATATATTTTTTCATGAGATTACATATATGGGTTTTTTTTTTTTTGAGGCAGGTTCTCGGAGTGTAAGCCCGGCTCTCGGGAAATTCACTTTGTAGACTAGGCTATCCTCGATCTCACAGAGGTCTCCCAGCCTCTGCCTCTCAAATGCTAGAAATAAAGGTCTGCGCTATCACACACAGCTTCTAAACTCTCTTTGAAATATGTGATTGGCTCCTTGTTGTTGTTATTTTAGTTGAATAATGTTTCGCTTCATCTATCTATGTCTCTTAACTCAATTATTTCCTTCAAAAACACAAGAATTAAGAGACTACTAAGTAACATTTTGGTGAAGTGATAGCAAGGAGAGAATATCACAGCACCAGACACTTTGTGTTGGTCTGTAAACATTTCTCTGAATTTTGAGTGTTTCTTCAAAAGACATGATGTCCTCGTGTTCAGCCACTGCTACTAATATCCCAAAGGATTAAATGAAGCTTTTTTTCTTTCCTTTTTACTTCATGACACTGTGGAAAAATAAGGAGCCTTTCTCAACACTGTCTTCAGTTTGTACCAGCTGCCTGTACATTATTTTTCTCACCTGGAACAAAGCAGACTTAGCCTCTTCCTCCCTGAAAGCATTATGACATCAATTACCATTGGAAACATGGAGTGTATGACTGGATTTCTGAAAGTACAGATATCGTGTGTCATGCACATGAATGTTCATTTTTCTCTATCAAACTAATTATTGTCACTGAGGCTTAGAAACAAAGAGCAAGATATTACAAGGGAGGTTATTAATGTAGTATTACAAATAAGACTATATAATTTTCTGCTCACAGTTCTAAATAAAGAATTGATTCTTAGTTGCAGGAACACTTTCAGCATATTTATTCTTCAGAAAGAATGTTCTCATTGTTACTTCAGAGAATTTCTTCCATTTCTCTGGTGCCTCAAGTGGTTAAGAAAATTATAAATCTGTGTATTTCCATTTAAATTCTTAGACTGAGGATTATTGATTCTTTTTGTATTCACCAACAGCATGTCATTTCTTAACCTCAGGATATGCTTGCTATTTGCTTGTTTCCCAAACTGCAGTGAGGCATAGTGACACGTAGTAATCTAACAGTTTGACTTGATATGGAGGCTTGTACTTGCTGCTCTATTGTTTACAAAGTGAAGTTTTCAACTTAGGAATATCTTTCTATTGTTGATGCCACGATGCAGTGCTTGCTTTTGATGTTCTTAGAAGATAAAACCATCATTATTTCAGTGGCTGGGGTGGTACCCAGCCTCACACTATGATGTCATATATTCTACCAAATAAACCTTGAGCATAGTAGCATGGGTCAGCTCAAGATGAGGCCACACAACTGACCATCTAGTAGTCTTCAAACCTGTCTAAGGACAACTAACTTTTCAAACGTTGCTGTCATTGTAAAAAATTTATTATAATTTATTCACATTATCTCGTGATTGTTAGCTTCTCTCTTATCTTCCAGCTCCCACTCTCCCTCCCTTTTCTGCCCTATTCCCCTTCCCCTAGGCCTCTGACAGAAAGGGACCCCTGGGCCCAGATCTGCCCATCATAATGTTCTTCTTGTAGGTTTCTAGGACCCTATAGATCCTTCTATTTCCACATTGTTTCATACTTCTCTCACCTAGAGGGCAAATAGGATGTCCTTACAACTATCCCACTTTCCTGGTAAGTGAAGACTTTCATGGGACATGCCGCTTGGGCTAGTGTCCATTTATAAGTGAGTATATACCATTTGAGTCTTTCTGCTTCTGGGTTAACTCACACATTATGATCATTTCTAGTTCAATCCATTTGTCCGCCAATTTCAGGAATTAATTGTTTTTAATAGCTGAATAGTATTCCATAGTGTAAATGTACCACAGTTTCTCCATCCATTCTTCTACTGAGGGACACTTAGGCTGTTTCCATATTTTGCCTATTACGAATAAGGCTGCTATGAACATGGTTGAGCATATGTCCTTGTGTATCCTGGAGCATCTTCTGGGTATATTCCAAGGAGTGGAATAGCTGGGTCTTGAGGAAGCCCTATTCCCATTTTTCTGAGATAGTACCATATAGATATGAAAGATATTTATAAAAATAATATCATAGCAGCAAAGTTGGAAAGATTTCCTGATCAGCATATGAATGAATTAAGACATATTATGCACACACACACACACACACACACACATACACACACACACAAATACAGAAAAGTAAAATATGTGTACTACAGAAACTCCCATAAGATTTTTAAAGAGTATGTGGTTTAATATTATTTGAATACGTGTCACCAACAAACACTACTTACCTATGGTAACAGAACCAAGAACACTTACTGGGAAGGATTTTATAACAGATAGGAACCTCAGGGTTCTGGATACACAGTACCTCCATATGTGGGGTCATTCAGACACACTCCTCATTCAATGAGCTAGGCATGGCAGTGGGCATAGGTATATTGTTTCTTATAAGTATTAGAAGATAAGCCTTTTGTCAATATCAAGTTCAACTGGAGAAGTAAAATATTATACATTTTGGGTTTTCCTGGTAAATTTGCTTAGCACGCTAGTAAGATATAACTTTGGAAATGATGCTGAAGTTTTTTAATACAGGGTTTAGTTAATTACCTGAATAATAATTATATTTTGAATTTATTCTTTCTTAGTGAATGTTCAATAATAAAAAAATATTTTATATTTAATTCACTATACAATATTCTTCCAGGTCTGATGACATGGCTCCAGGCCCAGCACTCAGGAGGGCAGAAGCATCAAAGGTTTGAGTTCAGTGTGAACTACAAAGGGATAACCTGTGTCCAAAAAGCATGGAGTATTTGTGGAAAATGCCACAAAGGTATTTAGTTCATAGGGTCAGTGTCTATATAATTAGCTGACTTCAAGAAAAAGTATTCTTAATGTAGTTCTTTTAAAGTATAATGTGCAGAACTATATATTAGTGATACTTTTAACTGATATCTTGACATATTTTCTGTGCATTATCATTGGAATCTTTATCATTCCTCATGAATTTTCCTGAACTATATAAAAAGTTAAATAAAAATCAAATTTAGTCACTAAGAAATGATACAATGGGAAACATGATCAGCATAATTCATCATTCCTTGGTGTTTTAATTGAATTCTCTAAAAAAATTTCAGTATCTTTCAATAAGTTATAAAATAAACATAAAAATAATCATCAATTTTACAAAATGAAAATCAATTAAGCACATTTGGGAAGATAACATTTTAAGAAAGAAAATCCCACTTGTTCAAAATAGCCAAGAGCAGTATAAGAGATTGCTCAGTGGTTAAAGCACTTGTCAGCAAGTGTGAACCATAACATCCCTAGAGATAAGATAATGGATATTTACGGTTGCTATACTCATGTTTAGATTGCTTTTGGTACCATTGTCTTTTTAACAATATTATTTCTGCTAACTCC
Source organism: Acomys minous (assembly GCF_964271855.1). Classification (NCBI taxonomy): domain Eukaryota; kingdom Metazoa; phylum Chordata; class Mammalia; order Rodentia; family Muridae; genus Acomys; species Acomys minous. Next base: position 40,546,182 of record NC_140491.1, read on the forward strand.
TGAGCAGGAAATGTCTTTTCATCTTTTTATTTCTTCACTTTCTCTTTGCAGTCATTTAGAGTTTCTCTTACAATGAACTTTCTCCTCTTTCTGTTTATTCATAGGTATTGTGTATGAACCTGGCTTCTTTTTCTTCTTTCAAAGTTTTTTAATAGAGTGTTTTTATTAAGTGTTTGAAAACCTCAGACATATATGCAATATATTTTGACCATATTCATGACCTTATTCCCTCTAACTCCTCCAAGACACACCTCCTTCTTTTGCATCACATGGCTTCATGCTCCCACACTTTTAATTACACCTTTTTATAGCATTTAATTGTTTTTAACTTTATTTTTCTCTCATACTTTACATCCTGATCAGTTTCCTTTCTATTCACTTCTTCTGCCAGTCTGTACCCAGACCCCCCCTCTCCCTTAGGTCAACTCCTCCTTTCTTTCTCTCCTAAGCAATAAAAATGAACAGCCCTCTCAGGAATGTCTACAGAACATTGCCTAGCAACAAAATACTATAAGGCTGGGCACAAACCTTCATATCATGGCTGGCAAGCCAGAAGGAAGAGAATGGTCCCAAGTTCAGACAAAGGGAGCAGAGACAACCAGCACTCTTATTTAGGATTCTCATAAGAACACCAAGATACACAGCCATAAGGCACATGCAGAGGAGCCAGCTAAGACCTATACAGGGTCTGTGTTTGTCACATTGCTTTCTTTGATCGCTATGTGCCCTGCTTAGTTGTTTCTAGGAGCTGTGTTCTAGTTTTGTCTTCAAACCCTGTGGTTACTATAATCCTTCTGCCCTCTTCTGTGGGGGGGGGGGGGCGGGAAACCCCATGACTCTATCTAGTGTTTGGTGTCAGTTTCTTCATCTGCTTCCATCAGTAGTTGTCTGATGCCCTCTCATGGCAGGTGGCCTGGGTACTTATGAATGAGTATAGCAGAATATATATATATATATATATATATATATATATATATATATATATATATATATATATATATATATATTTTTTTTTGCCAGCCACATTTAGTCCTATACTGGTTCTTAGGGCTATCCTACCTCTGGTTCCTGGCCATCCAGGCAGTTTCAGGCATGGGCTCTTCCTCTTATGTGTGCCACAAGTTGGACCAATCAATGGTTGGCCCCTCCCATAAGTTCTGCACCACCATGGCCCCCAGCATGACTTTCAGACAGAACAGATTGCAGGCCAGAAGTTTTGTGGCTACATTGGTGTTTCAGTCCCACTGCTAGGAGCCTTGCTTGGTTATAGAAGATGGACAGTTCAGGCTACAAAGCTCCCACTACTAGAAGACTTTTCTAAGGTCACTTTCATGGGTTCTAAGGAGCCCCTCCCCCACCTCTGCCTTGGCTTTCTTTAAGGAACACATTCATGTTTTCCAGGTGTTTGTATTTTGGGGGGATTTTTTGGGGGGCTTCAGGGTTATTAGTTTCCTCTATCATCTTTATAAACTTTATAACATAGGACCTCTATCATCTTTATAAAATTAGATGTAAGGTTATTTTCATGTGGTTTAACTGTATTGGGATAGTCAAGGTTTGTCATAGTAGGATATCAGCTCTCTGGTGATGACTGGTTTTTGACTGCCAGTGAGTTCTCTGGTCCAGTAGGGTGCCTCAGCTGTGCTCTTGTGGCCTCTAGACTTCTAGAACTGGCATTGCCGTCTGGGGTCCTGGGGTTCTGGGAACTGGCCTTGCCTCTAGTAAAGCGTAAGGCTGCAGCCAGCTTTGTGGGCAGGAATATAGTGATGAGGCTGGATGGAGGCGCTTCTCTAGGAAGGCTGAACCGGGTCTGAGGAAGTATAGGAGGTCTGTCAATAAGGTCTTATCTGGGGATTTTGGCTACCCGATTGGCCTTTGTTAGAGAACAGGTCTTCTCCTGCAGTTGTAAGCCTGAATAGCTTTTTTTTTCTTTACTTCTCTCACTCTGTAGAAGCTATAAGGTTGAAAGGATTTCTTTTTGACAAATTACAGATTTGTGTGTGTGTGTGTGTGTGTGTGTGTGTTTGTGTGTGTGTGTGTGTGTGTGTGTGTGTGTGTGTGTGCACTTGTGCTAGTGATTTGGATACATTGATTTTTTTTTATATCCTTCTGCTTTGATGAAAGTGTTCCTTATATTTAAGTGTTTTCTGGTGACAGATTTAGAATCCTTTATCTATAGAACCATATTGTCAGCAAGTAAGACTGATTTTGATTTCTTTATTTCCTACTTGATCCCCTTCTGTTTCTTTACTTTGCTTTATTTTTCCTGCTAAGAATTCAAGTCTCTACTAAAAAAAAGCGAGAGAGAGAGAAAACTCTACTGAATAAAAAGGGAAATAATGGACACATTCATCTCATCCCTTATCTTAGAAGAAATGTTTTCAGTTTTCCCACTTAGAGAACTATGGGTATGGATTAGTCATCCATAAGCCTTGTTCTGTTGAGTTATGTTCTTTCTGTCCCTGGTTTCCTCAAAGATTTTATTATTAAACTATGCTGACCTTTATCAAGATCCTTTTTGTGTCAATTGAGATGATTATATGACTTCTGCCCATCCATCTATTTTATTCACATGCCTGTGACGCCAGAGCACTGGGACTAATGACACATGTCACTATATTCAACCTCTCTTTATATAATGGATTAAAATTTTAGATTTATTGACATTTATATGTTCAGCTGTCTTAATGGCACTGGGTTTTAGCCAATTTGAACTCCTGACCACCCTGATGTCATTCTTCAAATACTGTAATCATAGGCTTATGTCTTCATGCCTGTAAAATGTTTATAAATATACTATACTTGTTAATTCATTGATAGTTTTAGACATTCATACAGTATATATGGATAATATTTATCACTTGCTTATCCCTCTAACTCTTCCTAGACATACCTTCACCCTGAAGCCCTTTATCAATTCATGGATTTAAAAAATTTTTTTATAAACCCGCTAAATCAAAATTCTGCTGCCTATTTGTAGGACATTTCATTACATCAGGATCATCCTATGAGTAGGCAAATCCTTAAATGAAACTTACTCCTCTTCCTATGAGCCACCTCCAATTATGCCAATAGTGCCTCTGCTCCTCAGACAGGGCACCATGAGCTGTGCTTGATTTCTTGTGAGACATTATGCAGACAAGCACAATTACTGTGACATTATGATGCTATCATATTGTTATATCCAGAAAACACTGTTTCATACTAGTATTCCCTGGCTTCAAGACTTTACAGCTATTCTATTCTTTCTTCTTAAAAGTCCCTGAGTCGTGGGGAAAGGATGTGCAGTATAGATGTCCTATTTATGGCTCACTCTGCAGAAATGTGTTCTCTGACCAATAGTTTGCTTCTGAGTTAACCCTCAGTGGTTGCTTAAAGCAACTTCTCTGACGGGTTCTTAAAACTTCACTGGTCTATGGGAATTAGAAATTAGAATTTAGAAGACAGTTTGTCATTTGAACAAAATGCCCATTTAGCTAAATAATAGTGATGTCCTACTTTCCATATTTAATTAATTTAGTGTTCTTCATTATCCTATTTTTATCCTATTTTATTTATAGACCTTTCTTCTTTCTTTCTTTCTTTTTTTTTTTTTTGTTGTTGTTTTGGTGGGTAGTTTCTTTTGGGGGGCTCTTCATGTTCAGTGCCACTCAGAGAAGAAACAAGGTTTTTTTTTATTGGTGTCTGCTTCCCTTTGTCCATACTGGGCTGTAGTGGCTTCAGCTCTGGCTATTTGCTCATCCCAGTGATATCACCTTTGTATTTTCTTACCTTCTCTGGTGCCCTCTCACCACTTATGGTTTCAATCCTCTTCCACAATAAATTATTTTCTGTTATCATGGTTCTTTTTATTCAACATATCACACAGAGTTAGCTTATGAGCCTTAATGCCTACATGAAATATTAACATGAAAATATTCTTGATAAATTTCCTCATGATAAAGAATCAACGAATCATCAATATCTTCCTGAAATCAATAAACAAATGCAATGTTTCTATCCAATTATTGCGTAAGAAGAATTTTATCACACTACACCTTGACAGAAATAATTTGATTATATACAGATTTATGTTACAACAACAACCTAGATGAACAAGGACTTGGTAGTAGCATTTTGGGGGAAATGTGTGTGCAATTGAAGAAAAAGCTGATAACTAATTTTTCTGATTTGTGGGAGAATGTTATAATGAACTAAAAGACAAGTTAAAACAGTTGAAGATGACACATTTGATAAAGCACTGTTATCTAAAATCTGTACAGAACACACAGCACTCAATTGTAACAAAATAAACAGCTCAATTAAAAAGTGAATCAACATCTCTAACAGATAATTCATCAGAAACAATATGAAGATTGAAAATAAGAGTGTGGAAGCATATTCCAAACCATACATTATCAGAAAATATGAATTAACATAAGGACATAGGACTACATTTCAACTTAATGACTACATTCCTGAATATAGACAACAGCAGATTTTATAGAAGATGAGAAACCACAGAAACTTTCATTTATTGTCGGTGATTATAAATCCCTGTATAGCCATTTGAGAATTTGTTTGTAATATAGAACGGAACAAATTCTCATAATAGAGGATCTAAAGAATTATTTTTCCAAAAAATTTCCCCTTGGGTCCAAAATAGGCTGGAACCTTGGCACCAAAAGTTGAAGTTGTATAACAATTATCTCACAGTTCTGATTAATTTGTCTCACAGGTATATCCATAGATGGATACAGGTTTAAAAAGAAATTAATGTGGAAATATGGCATACTGTATAATTCCAACACTTAACACTCCATAAAGATGAAACAATGAAAGCAGTAATGATATGGGTAAACGTGAAAATGAGATGAAAAGTCAAAGGCAAGGCTGGAGCTGTGAAAATTATCTGAATGATGCCATAATGGTGGATACATTTCACTATGTCCTAATCCAAGCCTATAGAATTCTGAAAAAAAGAATGAGATCTAATATAAGTTATAGACTTCAACTATATTATCTCAAGGGATGTAAATTAACTGTAATAGGTGATCACTCAGATAGGGATTTGGATCACAGTGGAGGGTATGCATGCCTGAAGCAGGAGATAAAAGAAAATTTTCTGTACATGACTCTCAAACTCTGAACATAAAACTACTGTGAGAAATAAAGACTTTGAAATAAAAATAGCTTTGAGGAAGGAATATATTATATTGACCTAATCTATATTGCTAATTATTCTACTTCATATTTACATACATAAAACTAAGAAATATTTTGCTACTGTGTTAACAATAACGCCATGACAAAGTTATGGACTTTAAGAGCTTCAAAAGCCTTGTATTTGATCAAACAGGAGCAAGAAGAACTAATAGTAACTGTAAGCTGAAATCTCCTCGAATATTCAAGAGCAGTAACCAGTAGCAGCGAGTCCTTTGCTGCGAGTTCATGAGCACTGACCTGCATCTGAGAAGTGATCATATTTTTGGCATACATGCCCTCATTGGGAAGCTATGCATGCTTATATTTAGACTCTTATTTTAAAAACAATACCTTTTTTTCAAATCCCTTTATCCTGAAATTATTCATAAAGTAATTTTAAAGTCTTTCAGGAATGCTTGTATGACAACATTATTCAGACAGCTAATGTTAATGCCTGCTTTTCTTGTTGTAGAAGAGGTCAAGATGGTCCTTGTAAATAATTTTAAACAAAATTACTCAAGAAATAGAGGACAAAGGTCTTATTCTCCCTATGGAGTCTGATAGACTCAATATAAATGATATGAACAAAGACAGTGGGGCATGTCTTACACAGATTGTCACAGAAGGCTCACTGGATGAAAGATAAGGAACAAGTTATGTTTGCCTAAGCAGTTGTACTGCCCAAACCAAAAATCTCCATGTCCACATTTTAATTAGTAGAGCTGTTTGGCACTAAAACACACAGGGCCTATCTCTGAGTAAGTCTATTGATGTTATTTCTCTGCCAGAACAGAATTTTTTAGGACCATTAAAGCAAGCCTGAAGGGAAGAAGTCTTCCAGTCAGTGCCAGATTAGTTTTTCTATGACCGGAAACCATAGTGTGCTGTTTACTCAGCAATAGAGTCTTAAAATCTAGTTAAGATGGGTGACCAAAAGCATTGGCAATAGTTTGTGGTGTTTTATGGATGCTTCTGGAGCCCCAATGACCAAAAAGTAAAGAAAGGTATTCCGTATATTCCAATGATATCTTACTTTAATAACCCATGTTTCTTCAGAACTCATTGACCTACTGACCAATCATGCAGGGAGCTCTAGTCAAACATAGTCCTAACTGAAGGAGCTATAGTTGGTTGCAAGGAGAGAGACTGACTTTTTTTTTTTTTTTTTTTTTTTTTTGGTTTGGGTCTGCTGCTGTGATGCAGCTGGTCTTGCAGGTAGCTGCAGTCTGAAGGTGATGAAGTCTAATGATACTAGGTATCACAGTGTATCTGCACATGGAGACTTAGGGTGAGTGGTTAGGACTGTGGTTTGATGTTCTATTTCCAACAGAATGAGGAAAATATTTGTCCATCAGAATTGCACACATTGACATATCAACACAACTCACCACATTGCACATGTTAGGTAAAATTGCACTTGAGCAACTTGAGGCCAAGTAATCAGTTCTGGATGATAAAACCTCTGCCTAATTGACACTTATCATTGTAAGAGGCAAACATCTAGCTGCCACTGAAAGCCTGTCACAGCTCTTCCCTTCTGTTTTAGCCACAGGCTATATTTCAAAATGTGGGTGTTCTGTCAATCTTAGTTTGGAGTAATCCCTGAGGCAACCTAATGTCATGCGCCATAACTGGAAGAGAAAACTGCAATGTATTTTCACCCCTCTCTGAGTGCCTTGTCTTTATATTTGTTTGTTGGCTCATTTTTTTTCCAGCAAAGTTTTATGGTCATACCTGTTTCCTCTATTTTTCCTACCTATAGTTTATCCTTGGAATATCTTAAGAGACTAGGAGTCATACAACTATCTGGTAGACAAATAGTCAGCTCTTAGACTAATGTGCATTCACATAAACATTTTCAATAACCAACTTCTGATTCCTCTACAGCTAGAGACAAAGATTTCCTGGACATGATAGGCTTTTCCTCACTGGAGAGAATTATTTTGTGAGACTTAAGATTTCCCACCGGAGGATTTCTTGATGTAGGTACCAATCAGCTTTCCCTTTTTTTTGTCTGCATACTCTAATCAGTTATAATATTGCAAACCAGCTAATTCTGAGAGGGAAATAAAACCTATAATATCCCACCCACCCCAAACATATAGTTTTGGCTTTGACAGACACACTGGAGACTTCCTACTCAGTGCATTAGTTAGTCTCTTTGTTTGCCTCTGTGTGTGTGTGTGTGTGTGTGTGTGTGTGTGTGTGTGTGTGTGTGTGTGTATGTGTGTGTGTGTGTGTGTCTGTGTGTTTGTGTGTATGTGTGTGTGTCTGTATATACTTCTGCTTTCTATAATAAAGGGCTGAGTGTTGACCTCATAGTTTTACACATTTTTGTTTTTTAAATTGGTGGAGCCAAAACTTTTACTCCTGTTACCCTAGACAAAGTCCCATGAAGGTGTCAATTTTGTACTTTCTAAAGTCTAAAGTATCTTCCAAATACTGAGAAGCTCTAATTTAATTTCCCATTGCAAGTCACAGATGATTCCCTAGACTCGGTATCTCTTATGATGAATGTGTTGTAGGCTGATACTGACATTATGCTGGAGTTTTGAGCATGCCTTTACGAAGTTCCCTCCACCATTTGTCCCATCACTTAGTATACTCCTTCTATACCCAAAACACAATAATCATTGTGTCTCTCCATTTCACTAACAACACATCTTTAATCCATCACTTGGGCCTGAGAGATTTTCTCCATAGTTTATTTTAAATACTCCACCCACCTTAGTCAGAGCTCCCTCCATCTTTTACGAGCATTCTATGGATGCTTCTGACAGTTTTCTCTAATTTGTTTTCATTCTTCACAAGCAGCACGATGACCTTATTTAATGCCTTCCCATTTGGACCTTAAACAAGGCCATGGTCTAATCCCTGGAGCTGTCCTATATTTCAGAACCTTATTCAGGTTGCATCACCATGTTTACTGGCTTTCAGGTCCCATTGCTTCATATATTCATGAAAAAATACTTACTAATCTTGACCTGCATGATATACTTTGAGTGTCATGGAGCTCTTACTTTGTTTCTCATCTTCTCATCCTTCTTTATGATCCACTTCAATTATTACCTTTTTATAAGCCACTGAATTATATTTATATTTATACTACCTATGTACATTTACACACAGAGACACACACACAAACACACACATGTATATATACATATAAAAGTTGGATCTTAAGCTTATCATAAAAGATTTTTTTCTCCTGTGGTAGAGATTGTTCATGCTGACAAGCACTCTATTATTAACCAATACCCATAAACTTCATCATAGATTTTTTAACACTCTGTTGGATAGATTGAAACAGTAAAATGACACGCATTTAAGGTTTACAACTTGTATACATGTTTTGACATATGAACACATCAATGAAACCACCAGCATAATCTACATAATAAATACAGCCTTTATATCATTGCTTTCTCTTTGACATTGTAAAAACACACTAATCTCTCCTTTCTCCTCTTCATATCAACCTTTCTTATCACACTTATTTTATTGAACAAAATTAAAAAATAGACACCACTCACACATACACATACAAACAGAGAGAGCAGCAGGGGTGGAACCCCACAGGTCAAAGCAACATCAGAAAGGCAGCACATCATGTGGCTATCACTCAACACTATAAAAGGAACACCTTCAATACTCAAAGCTCCCTGCCCCTTTTCTTCCACCATCCCCTCTTTCTTTCTGGTGATACTATTGTGTATCTACTCTGACCACACCTGTTAGAACTTTATGGTATAAACCCTTTGAATATATTTCTAGTTCACCTAAGAACTGAATTGATAATACTTTAAGAGTGTACAAATAAATGCTGGCATGTTGACTGCCCATTTCAACTTCCACATCTCCAGGCAAGTGGTTTTGGTCTACTTAATCTCAAACAAAACCCCTTAGAGCTTTTCATTACTCATTTGCACCAAAGACTTCTGTTGAATTTCTTCCTTCCTGCTATAGATAGCCAGATTGTAGGAGTTTCATTTCCTTACTATCATCATCTTTTCATTCAGTGTCTTGTCAAGGCCAAGAGACATGCACATATTGACTCTTCTTCCCTTTATTTATTCCCCAAGCACAGCAGGAGCTAAAAAGGCTGGCGCAGAAAGAGTATCCATCCAAAAAGGCTGGCGCAGAAGGACTACCTGTGAAGTGGATACATGTGTCCACTTCACCTATTTTACTTTATTTGGCTACATTTATTTGCAACCCCAATCTTAGGAAATGTGCAACTTTGTCATATTTGTTGAAGAGAAATGTCTGAAGCTTCTCAGTTGTGAAGATTACAAAGTAATTTTCTCCTTGATACAAGAAAAACTCCTTAATGTTCTGCCAAAAAAAATATAGTAGCAATATGTTAGTTAAGCCTGCTTTCTTTCTCTCATCCAACAATCAGAAAAGACTTCTCCTATGGAATCTTAACAAAATTGCTGTACATCCCTCAATTTGAAGATTCTAAAATGAATCGGCATTGTTTTATGTGTTTAGATGGGAAGTAACTACATAAATAAATAGAAAGAAGAAGTACGTAAGTAAAGAAATAGATGTGAAAATAGTTGTCTGGCATTAAAAAACACAGGACTGGATACAAGAAAAGTGAGAATAGAGGGCACTTACCAGCCTGACCTCCCTCTCCAGGAGATGGCACTTAACATGAAAACCTCATTTATCTGCTGCATTGTAATTCTCTGCATTTGTTTACCACCCACTTGCAGTAGCAAGAGCAGGCACATCCATAAAGTATATGATTTAACACAATGCCACTTTTATTCCTTCCAAAATGCAAACATAAGGATAGTGCAATAAACATTTTCTAAATTATGTGTGAATATATAAAAAATAGCTTGTAAACCTCTCAGCTTGTGCTGGAATGGTGTTCATATTTTCTATTGTACAAACTTTAAAACCTATGCCTACCTTCCTTTATTAATCCATATGATTTACATGAATAAAATGTTAGGAAGTTGGAACAAAGCCATTACAAAATAAAATCAGCCAGTTCGTGTACGTTGTTGCTAGCAATTACAAAATAAAGTGTCAGACCTCAGCTTCATTTGAGCTAGGCCTTTAGTCTTGTGAGGTTTGCTGAAGTTCTTGATCTCTGTAATCTCTTTTGAAAGGAGCTGTAGATGGTGAGAACCCCGAGAGGTATTCCAACATTTGAGTACATCAATTTTCTGTCACTCATTTCATCACCTTGGTATTTATTGCTCACTCTTAATTTTCTTTCATCTTTTGGAAGTTCTCTTTGCTCTTCTATTTCTTACTCTGCTTTTTTACTTATGTTACATAGGTGTGATGAAAGTTTCATATCAAATCTTTATATTCTCCTGAGCTGATCTAAATAATAAACTCTCAAATCATAATTTCATTTATTTTTTCTTTGTTATTTAACCCACAAAGATTGTATTTATATTATTTTCAATATTTGCTCTTATTCTCTCCAAGTTCTATAGGGCCCCGTATTTCCTTTAATCATCCTGACACCTTCTCTATGTTCTTAATCACACAGGCACACACACACACACACACACACACACACACACACACATGCATACATGCACACGCGGGCACACACACACACACACACACGTGCACACACACACCTATGGGGTCAATTTAGTGTTACTCATGTATTGAGAACTGACCTCTTGGGTCAGCAGGAGCTAACCTGGGACTAGATAAACAGTCGGTGGCCTTCTCTCTAGAGAAAGGGAAAATTCAATCCTCTTGTATCTGTTGAAGCTTTCTTTGTGAACTACGATGTGATCAATTTTGGAGAAGGTTCCATGGGGTGCAGAGAAGAAGGTATATTCTTTCTTGTTTGGGTGAAAGGTTCTATAGATATCTGTTAGATCCATTTGACCCATGGCATTGGTTAATGATGTTATTTCTCGGCTTAGTTTCTGTTTCAATGACTTGTCCTTCAGTGAGAGTGGGGTGTTGAAGTCTCCCACTATTATTGTGTGGGGATCGATGTGTGGTTTAAGCCTTTTTAGCAGATCTTTTACAAATGCGGGTGCCCTTGTATTCGGAGCATAGATGTTCAGAATTGTGATGTCATCTTGGTTTTACCTTTGATGAGTATGAAGTGTCCGTCCTCATCCCTTTTGATTAATTTTGGTTGAAAGTCTATTTTGTTCGATATTAAAATGGCTATGCCTGCTTGCTTCTTGTGACTATTTGCTTGGAATATTTTTTCCAACCTTTTATCCTGAGGTAATGCCTATCATTATGGGTGAGATGTGTTTCTTGAATGCAGAAGAATGTTGCATCCTGTTTATGCACCCATTCAGTTAGTCTGTGTCTTTTTATTGGAGAATTGAGACCATTGATGTTGAGAGATATTAATGACCAGTTACTGTTAAGAGTCTTAATTTTGATGTTGGTTCCAGTTGAGCGTTTGTGTAGTTGTGTTTTTGCCATGGTATAGTTATCTATTTCCTGAGTAGTTTTGGTTGTAGCTTGACCCTTTGGGATGGAGTTTTCCTTCTAGTACCTTCTGTAAAGCTGGATTTGTGGATAGGTACTGTTTGAATTTGGTTTTGTCATGGAATATTTTGTTTTCTCCATCAATGGTTATTGATAGTTTTGCTGGGTAAAGTAGTCTGGCCTGGCATCTGTGGTCTCTTAGGGTTTGCAGGATCTCTGTCCAGGCCCTTCTGACTTTGATGGTCTCTGCTGAGAAGTCGGGTGTAATTCTGATAGGTTTGCCATTAAATGTTATTTGGCCCTTTTCCCTTGCAGCTTTTAATATTTTTCTTTGTTCTGTATGTTTTGTGTTTTGATTATTATGTGACGGGCAGTTTTTCTTTTCTGGTCAATTCTATTTGGTGTTCTGTATGCCTCTTGTAAGGCCTAGAGGACAAGGAGGTCTGGCCAACAGTATGTTCTAAACAAAATAGCAACAACACACATGAAATATCAATAATATGACTATCTAAACAAGACCTGAACAATGACCACAGCTATTGACATGACAACAGAAACAGAAGAAATTTCCCAGGGACCCATCTCTAACAGAAGAGCTATAGGCAACCAATGACTGTAAGAGAAGGAGAATCAGATTTTATTACTAACCATGTATGTGGTGGACTTTAACATTCAGTTAGAAACTGGTAACTTATTGTTTTATGAATATCAAAAAAATTTTTGGATATTTATTCATAATTTTTAAGTTTTGTTTTTTTCTATTAAATTTTATCAAGAAATCCCAGATTTTCTAATAACTACTAAGACTACTCAGAATGTATGAATGAAATTTTTTTTTCTTTTCTGCAAAACAACTCTCCTTTTGTTTACAATTACATTTGAGTCCATGGTTTTCTAGCATGCCTTGCCTTTCTGGAGACCACTGATCATCCATGTGTTTCTGGACTAGAGGTAGGGACAGTTTTCTTTTCCATGGCCTTATTTGTTATTTATTTACTTATTTTTAGTGTGTTTGTTTGCTTTTTGAGACAGGGTTTCTCTGTGTAACAGAGCTCTGGCTGTCCAGGACTTGCTTTTTAGACCAGGTTGGCCTTGAATTTACAAATATCTCCTTGCCTCTTCCTCCCAAGTGCTGGTATTAAAGATATGCATCGCCATGCCCAGAGTGCTTACTTATTTCGGAATTATCCTGTTAGTGTGGTAAGAAATTTATAGTCTCAAGGCTGCTTGTTTCCATTTGTGTCTAATTTTAAAACACTGAAAACATGTCTAGTGTTTGGTGGGGAGCCATTAGACTTCCTGTGACATGAAAGGGGGCTGTACAAGTGGATGAAACAAGAACCTAAGCAGCCAGACTGGAAGAGAAGTGAGAGGGGAGCATCAACAAATTTTATGTTAAAATTATATTAAAACTGAATGTTTTATATGCTGATTCTAAAAATAAAATAAAACAAATCACAGAAAAGTAATACCACTTATTCCTTACATCTCTCCAGTCTGTAAGCAGAAGCAAACATTTTGATTTTCAAAGAAGAATTTTATATGCTGTGTTCAGTTTGCACCTGCTGGTGTCAGGCAAGATTTTAGGTATAGTGAAAGCAGGCTTGAAATCACAAGGCAATATCAGCCTAGCACTCTGCAGTCAAGGGGAGCTATGAGAAATAGCAAACAAAAACACAAATACAGTGTATAGTGCATAATAATAAATGCTAAATAGGGTAACTACTAATCACTAACAAAGTCAGAGAATAAGAGCCTTGGTTCAGGCTGTGACTGGCAGGCAGTTTGGACAAAGAGTATGCCTCACAGTGGACTTACTTGTTTCAAAGATCACTGTGACGAGAATGCTGAAGCAAATTTGAAGGAGGTAAGGCAGAGTTTCACATAATCACTGTAAGAACTTCCAAGATGTATTAACATCTTAACAACTGTTGGTTGTGAGTGGTTAGTCATATTGAAGGCAATTCATTTAGTGTTGACTGATGAACCAAAAAATAAATTGTGACATTAACATGATAATGCAAAAACAGCTATTTGGGGAAACGGCAAATGTAAGAATATGTATATTGAAATAATGCACTTTAAATGGGCTTTAGATCTGGAACAACTTGTCATCTTGCTTTGATTGTCTGTATTTTGAAAGATAGACTAATTAAGCCCGTGCTCATATCACTAAGGTGTTCATGTTTTGTAAAGGAATGGCTCTCTGCCACACTGACTCTGTACACTCGTCACGGTGTCAAATATTTCTCTTTGATCTTCATGTACTGCACAGTAATGACCATAGAAATCAGACCAATGCAGGATAGGAAGAAGAAATTATAGGGAAATACTTTGATCTCCATGAATTAACTACTAGGAAGTAACTCACTTTTCCAGTGTGTCTCTGTATTTCCTTGGTTCTTTAATGACCTCTAAAAGGTTTTCCTCAACACTTCAGAGATAAACAAATTCCCATCTTTGAAATGAAATTTTTTGTGTTTTGGGGGAGTTGGTATATAATGTGGTTTCTTTTAGATGGGGCGGGGTGTAATCAGGGATTAAACCCAGGCCTCTCCAAACAGTGGTCAAGTAGGTTACCCGTAATTTGAGGAAGTTATATTTACATCTGTTGATGAGTATACACTGAAAAAAATATTTGAATCACTTAGTGTACTTATACAAAATTTTCTGAAGAATTCAGTTTAGAAACTCCCTAATCCTGTGGACTCTCTTATTGGGATGGCAAGATAGACTACTTATCCCTCATCAGCCAGTATAGAACTCTGCCTTTTTTCTTCTCAGCTTAAAGATATCCCTGAATAGTCTTTTTAAAATGCCTGGGACAATCAGTAAGACAGAGCCTTTGGCAATCTGATTTAAGAAGAATTTTCACTGTTCAAAAAATAAATATGGCAGAACTCTCAGCTAGAGTCACCCCCATATCCTCCCAGAAACTTACCCTGTCAACGGTCGCCAACTTGTCCCAGAAATGCCCTGCCTTGATTTCCCTTGTAACTCCCAGCCTTCACTCTCCTCGCATCAGATCCCCACGCTCATTCCTCACCTCACACGCTCTCTCACCCAGTTCCTTCACTTCATACACTTCTGACATGTATTCTATTTCCCATTCTGAGTGGAATCAAAATATCCTCCTTTGGGTCCTCCTTGCTATTTAGCTTCTTTGGGTCCGTAGATTGTAATATGGTTATTCTGTACTATATGGCTAATATCCACTTCCAAGTGAGTATAAACTATGCCTGTTTTTCTGGGTATCGGTAACCTCACTCAAGATGATCCTTTCTAGTTCCATCCATTTGCCTGTGGGTTTCATGATGTCCTTGTTTTTAATAGCTGAGTAATATTCCGTTGTGTAAATGTACCACAGTTTCTTTATCCAATCTTCAGTTGAGAGACATCTGGGATCTTTTCATTTTTGGGCTATTGTGAATAAAGCTGTTATAAACAAGGTTGAGCAAAAGTCCTTGTGGTATGGTGGAGTATTTTGTGCATATATACCCATGAGTGTTATAGCTAGGTCTTGGGGTAGAGCTATTCTCAATTTTCTGAGAAAGTCCAGATTAACTTCAAAAGTGATTGTACAAGTTTGCACTCCCACCAGGAATGGAGGAGTGTTCCCCTTTCTCCACATCTTCATCAGCATGTGCTGCCACTTGAGTTTCTTATCATAGCCATGCTGACAGGTGTAAGATGGTATCACAAAGTCCTTTTGATATGTATTTCCGCGATGACTAAGGATGTTGAGGGTTTCTTTAAGTGCTTCTTGGCCAATAGAGGTTCCTCTGTTGAGAATTCACCATTTAGCTCTGTGACTGAAGTGGCCACCTCCTCCCTAGCCAAACAGAACTTCCAGTGAAGGGAGCAGGACACCAATTCTTCTGTAAAAACTTCACTTCCAAATTTACCCTGCCTATAAAATATGTAAGAATAAAGATGAAACAGAGATTGAGAAATGGCCAACCAATGACTGGCCCAACCTGAGTCCCACCCAATTGGAGAGTGCCAACTCCTGACACTATTAGTGATACTCAATTATGCTTTCAGACAGGAGCCACACAATATTGTCCTCTGAGAGGGTCCACCCAACAGTGAACCAGTGAATCAGATACTAAGACCTAAGACCCACAGCCAGACATTATGAGGAACTCAGGGCATCTTGTAAAAGAGTCAGGGAAGGATAGAAGGACCTTGGCAGGGGCTGGGGGGAAACAACAAGAACTCCTCCAGAAGACTAACAGAATCAACTAATCTAGCCCACTGGAGCTTATAGAGACTGAAGCACTAAATGAAAAGCATGCATGGACTGGACCCAGGCCCCCTACATATATATAACTGATGAGCAGCTTGATCTTCATGAGGGTCCCCTAGCAAAAGGAGAGGGGCTGTCTCTGACGTGGACTCTATTGAGTCTTGAATCACTTTCCCCTGACTGGAGTGTCTTCTCTGGCCTCAGTGGAAGAAGATTAAGCTTAGTTCTGATGCAACATGATGTGCCTGGGTGGGTTGTGGGAGGGGTGTCCCCTTTTCTGAGGAAAGGGACAGGGAAAACAGGAAGGGAGTAGGACTGGGAGAAGAGGTGGGAGGGGACTGCAGTCAGGATGTAAAGAGAATAAATAAATAAATTTAATTTTAAAATATGCTACACAAAAGTATTCTAGATAACATTGTGAAAGTTACCATATATATTCCACCTCCAGGAAATTAAATTTCTGCAAAGAAATGTAGTAATGCTTCAAAGAACATATAGTAAACATGTAAACATTCTGTCTTAGTTATTTTTCCATTGCCACCTAGAAAGCTTCATAACCAAATCAACTTACAGAAGAAAGAGCCTGCTGGGGCTCATGGGTCCAGAGAGTTAGTGTGCATGACAACCATGACAGGGAATGGAGCAGCAGACAGGCAGACATGTCAGTGGAGCAGTAACTAAGAGCTCACATTCTGCATTCTGACCCATAAGCATGATGGAGAGAGAGAGAGAGCTAGAGAGAGAGAGAGAGAGAGAGAGAGAGAGAGAGAGAGAGAGAGAGAGACAGACAGAGAGAGAGACAGACAGACAGAGAGAGACAGAGACAGAGAGAGACAGAGAGAGACACACAGAGACAGAGACAGAGACACAGAGAGACACAGAGACACAGAGACACAGAGACACAGAGACACAGAGACACAGAGACACAGAGACACAGAGACAGAGACAGAGACAGAGACAGAGACAGAGAATGCTTATCACCATTGATATACCTTCTCCAACAAGGCCAAACCCCCTATTTTTCCCGAACATTCCCACCAACCCGGGACTAAGTATTCAAACGTGAGCTGATGGAGACCGTTCTCATTCAAACCCGCAGTAGAAACCCTAGGACAGTATTTTCTAAGAAAAAGTTTAAAGTTAACAATAGTTTACAGAATATGGTTAAAGAGATTAATGAATTAAAGAAACAAGAAAAATTGAAGACAAAAGAGAATAAAATCTTCTTTGCTTCTGTGAGTAAATTATAGTGGTCCATGAGGAGTAATATAAATGAAGAGGCTAAAAGCAAAATATTCTCAAATATTCTGTGCTTCTAATTTTAAGTCCTGTGTCCTCAGTGCTAATATATAACCACAAAAAGTCTCTGTTTCCTCCTCTGTATAATCGGAACAATTGCAGGATTTAGCGATAGGCTTGTGGCAAACAGGAAGTTAGTTAATATATATGAAGTCTTCCAGTAGCTAGCTGCCACTTGCATGTAGCCTCAGCATCTATTTTGTGTTATTACTTAATGGGTAGCGTCCTGGCAGTTCAGAGTAATAAGTTCTCACATTCACAGCTTCACAGAACAACAGGAAACTATTTCAAGGTTTTTTGAAACGTACAAATAAATACGATAGTAACACAAAATTCATTTGTTTTATTCAGCTCATAGGAACACACTCTGGGATAATTAAAAAGTTTTTATACTGTAAAGTCTTACCTTTAACCAAGTTGTGGGAAATGTCTGGGTATATGAATGTGAATGCAGGTGCAGCAGAGGTCAGGGGCAGCAGGTGCTCTTGAAGCTTGAATTACAGGCAGTAGTGAGACCCAGTGAGAGCGCTGGGATCCTAATTCAGATCCTGGAATAGAGCAGTACATTCTTAATTGTTGGGCCATTTTTTTCTGCCCCTATACTACTTTTATTATCCAACATCCATTTTTTAAAAACTTCAGAGACCATACAGATATCAGTCTTGAAAATATTGAGTTATTGGATCTTGGACAACAAAAAAAAGTTTACATTCCCTAGGATTAATTTTATTTACCTTTTCTGTATAAGCATTTTATTTTCCTCATTGGCAACTTTTATGCAGTTTCCCACTTTATATGTTTTGTTTCAAGTTCTAGGAGATAAGGACTTCCTAGAAATATTTACTTTGTCCCAGAGGTGAGACTGGTTTGTCAGTATTTCGACACAAGAATGGAGGAGCCAAGGAATTGCAGCCCCATCATACGCAATTTGAAAACATGCTCTGGAAGGTAAACGCTGAGGCTACAGCTAGGTCCTTCCTGCTATATAAGAAACTAGGAAGTTAGGGGAGGCGTCAATCTGTACATAATAACATAAGCACACTGTAAAAGATCTGATCTCAATCGACCTTGGCTTCATTATGTCACTAGTGCTGTTTTCAAATATCCTACCTGGTTTACAGACTCTTCAGAAAAAAATATGGGAAGGAATGCCCTGGAAGTGAGACCTGGCTCACCATTATTTAGAAGAATGGAAGGGGTCACCTACCTCATGACTATACCACCTACCTGATTAGTATACATGAAACCTCCTATAAACGTAATCAACCCAAGGTTTCCTGCTGACTCCTACCTCTCTCTTTAGACTCAGTGGTATTTTGGATTGTAGTGTCTGTCCTTTGTGGCAATAGATCTGATATTTTGTGTTTCTCTCTACATCTTCTATTGAACTCTTTTCTGCATGGATCCAGACCTTCCTGGAAATCTAGTGATATGAACAACAACAAAAAGGAAAACTTTAATACTACTTCATCAAATAAAACTTTCTTGCCCACTCACACTTGGATCATGACCTGAAAATCAAGTCTTACATTCTGAAAAGCAAATGAAACAGAATAGAGCAATACTTACTTCGAAGGATTGCTATAAGAATTTCAGTCACTATTGACATTGATTCTATTTTTCATAAAATACATGGAGAGTTTTCATATGAGCAAATTAATCATCAGTTTTACTGTCTGTAATCATTACATCTCCTGGAGGTTACATAAAGTCTGATGTGTAACACAAAATATGAAGACATGCAATAATATATTTATACTATCATGGCTTTGATAACATTCCTTGACCCATATTCATTGACGTAGGACACTAGACACACTTCTCTACCATTATGTCTGTCTTTCACTGTAGTTATGTTACAGATGATTTGATGAGGAAAGAGTCATGAAGAAGCATTAATTCAGATACTTAGACATAACCATAGCAAAACAGCATTTTGAGATATTTTCATAAATCCATAATTGTCTGATAAACAACAGAGTTGAAACTATTGATGAATCCATAATAATAACTTACATTATAACAAAAATTTTAAATACATATTTCAAATTAATTTGTCATTTTCAAGCTTAACTGTGAAATGTTAAATGACATCATTATTTTCTACATATAACTTTTATCAGTAAAAATAGCAGTAACTACATGACATAGCTATTTCTGACATCTTATTTTACTTGGGATAATTTTGAAAGAAAAAAATGCTTGGAAACTAAGGATTGATTGTTTAGACTCAGACACTCAAAACTTATCTCCCACTCAACTTCATGTGTTCTTTTAAAAAGCTATGGCTAATAATTCTGAGTCCCATTAGCATTGCCCACATAATGGTGGCAGTGTGGCTAAGAAGCCTATTTGCAGAATGTCCCCCAAAAAGTGTGATTCTCCCTTCTTCAGTAGCCATTTACCCTCAAACCTTTCTCTGATACAGAAGAGCATTGATCCCCAATGATATGAAGTGAGGGAAAGAAATATTCAAGATTAACGGTTTACGTGGGATAGGGAAATTGGGAAAGGAAGACTGTCAAGAGTGGATTAACCAGAATTAAGGGCACATGAAGAAACCTTATGAAAATCCTCTGATTTGTAAGGTGATTTAAAAACTTACAGTGGGGCTGTTTTTGAAGCACTCTTCTGAGTCTTGTAGGCTTCTGACAGACAGGGGTTTCAGAGTGTGGGGAGCCACTGTTAGAGTATAACACTCAACCCGTAAAGCCAGTGCATCCGTGCCAGCCAATGTCCACTCACAATTCTGCAATGACTGACCCTTGACTCACAAATTTGAAACTACCATCTTGTCTGTTTCTTCCTTAGAAACCACAGTAAATCTACACTCCTCCGCTTGTCCTATTTCATGCCTTGCACTAATGGATGTGTCCAATCACAGCCCTACATGCTGTATGCATTCTGAGAAAACTATAATGTGGTCCACATAAAACTGTGGACCTCGATCAAACTACTATGTGATTTAAGTTTTGCAATTTTTGTAAATTATATGGTTCTTTGATAACTTTATAGACTGCAATGTCATGTCACAATGCTAAAAAGGTTTCGCATCCTGCTAGGCCTATACATTGCTACAGTTCTGTAAGGATGTTTAAGCTTATGCCAAACACAAAAGGTCTAGTTTCCTATAGAGAAAATATATTTACATAAAAGGAAATTTACTGTTGGTACTGAAAAGCTTAATGTGTGTAACATAATATTGCATTCCGTGATTGTTTCACTTTATTAAAATTCTGTCTATTGACTATAAGACTAGCACTAGATTTCATAACACTATGTGTGAGAGTGTAATAATGTGAGTGAACGTGCACATGAGTGTGTGTGTGTGTAAGAGAGAGAGAGAGAGACAGAGAGACAGAGACACAGACAGAGACAGAGAGACAGAGAGAGACAGAGACAGAGACAGAGACAGAGAGACAGAGAGAGAGACAGAGAGACAGAGAGACAGAGAGACAGAGAGACAGAGAGACAGAGACAGAGACAGACAGACAGAGACAGACAGAGACAGAAACAGAGGCAGAGGCAGAGACAGAGCAACAGATAGACTTTGGAGAACTTCAGGTGTGCCTTCCTTTCACAAAATACCTAAAACTGGGCACTCCAATAGCTTCAAATTCTTAATGAAAATATAGTTGTAAAACTTATAAAATCCTTAAGGTCTCCATCCTGATTAACTAAATATATTGTTAAGTACCCTTATTATGTTGGTTCTGATTTCAGTATTACATCTCTACACATGGCTTTGAGGCAACAATGCTCTATAAACTTCCAGCAACATAAAACCTACTTTTAGGTGGGAGAAAGTAAAAGACAAAATGGAAGTTAATGTACAAGGGAGAGCAGAAGAGATGGAGGATGGAAGATACTCAGAGCTTGAGAGTGGCTCCTCCAGTGAAAAACTTATCTTTCTGGGACTAGAGCTCCAAAGCTGTTGAACTCACGATCTGAGAGATGACAGAAATAGTAATTCCATTATATTTCCAAGTTAATATCTTCAGCACAGTGTAATTATTACTATAATTATTCCTGCTAGAGTTGGCAGTTTTATATAATTTTTAATTTGATCATTTTCTAAATTAAAAGCTGCTACAGTTTTTTTCCTCCTGTAGCAAATGCAATTCTTAAACACATTCTTAGCCATACTTTAAAAACTCATTAAATATTTCTTTTAAAGATACTCTTTCATTATGCAGTGAGGTATAATACACTTTTTACTCTTATGCACCTTACAAATTTCACACATTAAACAACTCTCAATACAGCCTAGATGTTTTCCTGATTTACAACACAGGTAATAAGGCATAGAGGTGGATAGAATGAATTCTGTCGTCTGTTCAGTATGTAACTTCATACACAGTAAATAAACATAAACTTTATTGCTTTAATCGATTAGCTGATTTCTCCATAACATAGCATTAATCATAAAATTAAAGAAACTCTTCTGCAAATGTTACTTTATAAAACAACCATTCTTTCTAAGTTCATTACCTACAGCAGGATGAGCAGAGGAGATGGCTCAGTGTGGATCAGCACTTGAAGAACAGGCCTGATAGCCAGAGGTACATCTCAAGAACACAAGTAAATAGGAAAATAGCCATGGGAGATTCACTAGAAACGCACATGTGGAGCACAGTGGCAGAAACAAGAATGTCCTTTCCTTACAAACAAGGTAGAAAGGGATAATCAAAACATGATATTCTCTTCCATCTCCAGATGTGCATCACGCATCCAAACACCTACACATGCAATAAGTACACATATACTAAAAATAAGAAAATCTAGGATAAGACATTTTCCTTTTTTCCTCAAGGGAGGAGCTCAAGTTCTTCAGTTATGAAATCTTCAACAGAACAGAGAAGTTTAAATGCAGAAATGTGTTCCTTCCATTCGGTATGGCCTGCTAACAGACAAGGATGGATAGATTTTACAGAGAGAATGAAGTTCTCCAAGTTTCCAAGATGGAGATATGCCATGCTGTACCACATAAGACCACAGGGAAGCACCAGCAGGGCTCAGGGCGCACAAGGGACAGAGAACCATGGATGTTTATGTAGGAAAGATTTTGTTTTCAGAATCCAGCTGACTTGGTAGAAAGAAAAGATTCATGTCACACTCAGCTAAGTTTCCTGTCACACCTAGGAAAGAAAATTGACCCTGAAGCATTTGTGGGTGCTACTATCTGGGACACACTCACTGTAAGTACAACCAGGAACTGAAAGTAAAATAATTCACAATGCAAAAATTCCCTCAGAAGATGAGAGCTCCGAGACCAACAGGAGACAGAATGAGGACATTCACACCAGTGTATACTCAGAATCACAGCTTAGCTGAGCAGAGACTCAGAAGGAATGAACAGTGCAGATGCTGAGACCAGGAACTTGGGCTTTCTCACCTTATAAATCATGAGAGAAACGAGTCTATACCTTCATGAATCATCTACTCTTGAGTATATTGGTATAGACACAAAAATTAAACTAAGCAACTTAGTACTAATGTACTTAGACTTGCTTCTGCATGTATAAGGCAACCTCCAACATTTTCCTTTCAGGATCTTTTTCTTTTTGTTTGATTTTCTGAAGCTTTCATGGCGTACAACTACATCTTTTTGTTTTTTAAATTTTATTTCTTCTTTTAAAATTCTTGTTTATTGGTTCACCACATAATTCTTTCTTCTCCTGATCTTACTATGATGTGTATATCACATATTTTCTGATTGTTGGTTCTTGCATTTTCTGTGTTAAAATTTATTTTCCGTTTTTTTTTCTCTTTGTATTTCATCTTTTACACTGAATGTTCCAAATCAGGGTACATTTTTACTTTCATGATCACAATTATATGCTCCTTATTTGTATGACTTTTTTGATTCACACTTCCCATCATGCACAATACACCATTTTATATGTATAATATTACATGTCTCAGCAATACAAGTTATAGGCGTTTCAAGCTTACATTCCCTATCTTACTAGTTCTTAATTTTCATATCACCTCAAACCTCTTTTTTTCAAGTTTATATATTTCTTTTTTTATTTTATTAACTTATTCATCTCAATGGTTATCCCATCCCTTGTATCCTTCCATTCCTCCCTCCCTCCTGCTTCCTCCCCTACTCCCCTCCCCTATGTCTGTGACTGAGGGGGACCTCCTCCTCCTGTATATGCTCATAGGATATCAAGTCTCTTCTTGGTAGCCTGCTATCCTTCCTCTGAGTGCCACCAGGTCTCCCCATCCAGGGGACATGGTCAAATGTAAGGCACCAGAGTTCGTATGAAAGTCAGTCCTCACTCTCCACTCAACTGTGGAGACTGTCCTGTTCATTGGTTAAATCTGGTTCAGGGTTCAAAGTTTACTGTATATATTGTCCTTGGCTGGTGCCATAGTTTGAGCAGAACCCTTGGGCCCAAATCCGCCCATCATAATGTTCTTCTTGTAGGTTTCTAGGACCCTCTGGATCATTCTATTTCCCCATTCTCCTATACTCCTCTCATAGAGAGTCCCAAAAGGATGTCCTCCCTTCTGTCCCACTTTCATGATAAGTGAAGATTTTCATGGGGTGTGCCCCTTGGTCTAGTGTCCAGATATAAGTGATTGTACACCATTTGACTCTTTCTGCTTCTGGGTTAACATACTTATGATCATTTCTAATTCTATCCATTTGTCTACAAATTTCTGGAATTACTATATATATATATATATATATATATATATATATATATATATATATATATATATAGCTGAGCAGTATTCCATAGTGTAAATGTACCACAGTTTCTTTATCCATTCTTC
The DNA here is from genome assembly GCF_964271855.1 of Acomys minous. Lineage (NCBI taxonomy): Eukaryota > Metazoa > Chordata > Mammalia > Rodentia > Muridae > Acomys > Acomys minous. Next base: position 40,570,141 of record NC_140491.1, read on the forward strand.
TTCTAATGGACATTTAGGCTGTTTCCATGTTCTGGCTATTATGAATAAGGCCGCTATGAACATGGTTGAGCAAATGTTCTTGTTGTGTGGTGGGGCATCTTCTGGGTATATTCCAAGGAGTGGAATAGCTGGGTCTTGAGGAAGCCTTATTCCCAGCTTTCTGAGAAAGCCCCAGATTGATTTCCAAAGTGGTTGACTACTTTGTATTCCTACCAGCAATGAAGGAGTGTTCCTTTTTCTCCACATCCTCGCCAGCATGTGGTGTCACTTGAATTTTTGATCTTAGCCAATGAATCCTTAATCTAACGAACATCCACTACCTATTCCCTAGCACCATTCTACCTGAAAGCACATTTACATTAATTATAAAGCCATGGAAAACTAATAAAAAAATTTAAAAAGTATAACAGATATGCTAAAAAGGGAGAAATTTGAATCATGTAAATCAAATCCTACAAGATGACTAAAAGTAAAGAAGTCAATACAAGGTGGAAAACAGGAGGCTAAGCAGGCATCTCAGTCAACAATATGCTTGTTGTACAAGCGAGGCCTGACTTTGAGCATCAGAAACTATTCAATAATCTGAAAACAGTAGTACACACCTGCAGTCTTTATCCTAGGGAGACAGAGACAGGAGACTAACTGGGTCTTGCTGGCAGAACATGAGCAAGGACACACGCATAGAATATGTGTGGGCACTAGAGGACAACTTGCTAGAATTGGTTCATTCCCACCCCAAGGCCTCAGAGATCCAACTAAAGTCTCAGGCCTAGCTGTGCCTTTTCCCCCTGGGCCCTCTTACTGCTTTATTAATATTGCCTCATATGATTTTTAATGCATTGGTTATTATTTATCCTGCTATTATAAATATAAAAGACACGGACACCAGTTAGATTTTTAATAACTATAAGACACATAGGGTGGACAGACACTAGCCCCCTAAACTACCTTATAATATCCCAGGCATAGCTCCCATCCAAAATCCCCATAAATACTTGCACCTGCTCCATTTGGGCTGTTTCTTTTCATCACACCAATCCTCAGAGCAACTACTCTTGCCCATGTGTTTCTTCTTCATGCTAACCGATGGCAGTCTCCTATCTCCTATCTCCCCCCCCTTTTCTCTCTTCCCTTTCTCTCCCATAATCTTCCTGCTCCTGCAAGCTCATGAACCTTCAGTCCATATAAGTCTCGTATGAGCTGCCCAGATATAGGCATTTTTATTGGCCGATCACAAATAATTTGGAGGCAAGGTTACAGTATCACTTGGTGTATATAAACATTTCCTCTTAGGACTTACAAATCTCAGGGTACAAGCAATTTACAACGAAATACATAGCACCAGAGCACCCCACAACAATTTATTATCTTAATCGCACTACCTTACTATCTTAATCTCTTGCATCAAGTCTACATCAAACAATCAAAGTGATGCTTAACATTCTGTGCTATATGTCATTTGCCTTACATCATTTTCAAGTAATATTAGCCTAGTATTTTTCCTGTTGCATCAACAATATCAAAGATGCTGAGTAGACATTGGAAACTAATATCACCCAACCTCTCACATCTCCTGGAAGGGAGTTGAAGCTTCCACTGCTTGAAACAAAGAATGCCAAGACTCTTCTTTCTGTACAAAGCTGGATACTTCCCTAACAGCAAGATGTGCTACTACTGTGCCTTCACTATATTTTCTTCTCTGGTTTTTGGTGAATGCCTTTAATGAACTTAATAAAAAGCACCACATGTGTTTTAGGCAAATTGACGTAGATAACAAATTGTACGGCAGATACCCCATCCACCTTTTGATTAATGTTAGATATAGATCAGATAGTAGTGACAAAATTAAAATAGCCTGAGAAGAACAGCTTGGAGTTAGTACACTGAAGAAATAACCTCGTACATCCAAAAGAAACAAGAAGCCAACATTTAGGTCCAACTGAATGAGTGGGTAAGGAGGGTGTTGATCACTACAGTTGTCTAGAGCTTGCTTGTAAGTGTAGATTTCTTGTCTTACAGTGCTAGCCAAGGGAGACACAGTATCAACTAGGATGCACAGAGGTGACTGGTACCATGGTTCCAGCTGGATTGGTGAAGAATTAAGCAATAGATCAGGTTCATAAATATTCAGGCTCTATAGAAAGTCATGTTTCAGATCCTAATACAGCCTTGTTTTATTTTTTCACCTGTGCCCTGCCTGTGAGTACATTTTCATTCAGAAGATCTACTTCAAAGGATTTGAAGACAGAATCATTGCAGATGGTTTGCTCAGCACCTTACCAGGGAAGCACCTTGGTGAGCATGAGTCTTCTACTGTCATACATGAGAGGGGATGGGAGCTGCCATGGTACCTCAGCATTGAAGAGTTTTAAATAAGATAAACAAAACTTTGACATTAAAGTCAGGGTATTTGGAAAAAAAACATTTCCTCAAGATTAGAGTTATTGTTTCCTCTATTGCAGGGAAGCCCTGTGAGTAGTTTTTTGCTTCAGAAATGTCTTCAAAATTCTCATTTCCCATTTCTACAAATGAGGAATAATTTGAGTTTTACTATTGCTAGTTATTTTTGAGGTTAGTGATGTGATTCAGGGACAAAGGACATAAGACGCCATTTGTACTTACTTCTCTATAGCAGCTTCCGTCTTCTGCTGCAGCACTGGGGGATTATTCTGCACAGCTTGGACCGCTGCCATTCTGCACGGTCCGCATGCACGATTATGTTCCATTAAGCACTTCACTCCTTATTTCTGAATTCTTTCCCATAGATAATGGCATTGAAGCTGTGTAAAGCTAACATTTTATGATAAATGCATGATATACTCAAGGTATTAGTGCCAAATAATTAACTCATTTGCAAGAATGTGTTACGTCTGGTAATCTGAAACATCTAAGATGTCTAAAAATATTTTTGTCACTTGTAGTTCAGAAATTATTTGAGGTTTACAATATATCTCTGAGTGGTAAAATGACTTCCAATATTCTAAAACCCGAGGCCTCAAAATAAATGGTATAATTTTTTATAGGACAATTGAGGAACCTACATTTCTAAATAGATTTCCCAACTATCCTTTGGTGGAAGCTTACTGTATTTAAATGAGAGACGAAAACAATACATGATATTATTATGGGACTTCACATGCACTGTTTGTTTATGGAAAATCTATTAGAATAAGCTTTACACATGAAAAATCTTCAAGGTAAATTATCTGCTTGTAGAGAAATCTATGAAGATGGACATGTCTGCATTCCTTATGCCAATGCTACTTAATAATCTTGTCAATAATTTTAACATTAGGCAAAACGTTAGTTAAATACATGCTGCCAAACACATGGGTTTTCAAAAATTAAGACAAATTATCACTAAGAAGTCTAGGTGCTATGCAACCCAAATCATTCTGCCTTCCTCCTAAGGTATAAAAATACAATCATATTTTTTCTTTTTTTTTTTTCTTTTTTTTTTTTTTTTTTTTTTTGTCCTTCTTCTTTTTTGTGACAGGAGTTTGCTCTGTAGCACAACTTGGGTTTTAATCAGTGACCTGTTCTACCTGACAAGTGCTGGGGTAAAAATGTGACATCGTGCCAGTGTCTAACACTAAGTTTTAATCATAAAGTAAAATACATAAGGACATACCTACTCTTCCAGGGTTCTTTCCAGGATCTTATAGTGTATTCAACATTGAGTCTCCTTAATCAACTTTGATTAGTGACCCATTTTAAGAATTTCCTTGTTTGGAATGATCTTGAAATGATTTATGGTATGTTTTTAGGGTATATTGTATCCTGGCCTTCTGCTAGAATTTCAAGTTTTTCTAATGCTTGCTTAAATGTCCTAATGCCATGGGTGTAGGGGAAGAAGACAGCATAGCTAAAGTCCTGTTTTCATTACTTTATATCAGTGGTACATACTATGTACCATGCCAGTGGTAACCATAACAACCTGGATGAGGAGGAGGTATTCTTTTTTATACTGTCTTCTTTGGATTGAAGTCACTGGGCAAAGTCTACAAGCAAGAGGGCCATAGCTCTGTCCTTGTGGGTACAATTTATGTCCCTCAATCAGTAGGAGTTATTGGCAGGTTTATTTGTCCTTCAGTTATTCATTTATAAATGTGCTTGAGTTATAATCTGGACAATAATATACTGTCTTATTTTTCCATCAAAATTATTCTAGGTTTTACCACTGGAAGTTTTCCAGTTTGTGCCTATGTCCCTGTAACATACCAATCCTCCTGACTGCAAAAAAAATATATTTTTTATTTGAGTTGTTTTAATCACTTTATTACTTTGCCACTACAAGATGTCCTAAATTCATTGTGGACATTTCCTACTTCAATCCTAGAATGAAATGTGTGTTCAAAGAGTCCTCTCTTACCAAAGATAAGGTCTAATCAGTAAAAATATTGTTGTTACTCTGATATGTTTGATTCTGGGCTCCTAGTGCTAACAAACCCATAAATCAGTGACTGTAGTAATATTAGTATACAGATATACATAACTGTAAATTTTTCTGAGACTACGGATCTATGCATATCTCTACCTACAGCTGCATATTTTAAAGAGAATGTAGGTGGCTGTTAAATTATTAGATGAAATCCACACTCCACAGCTCTCTGATCTACAGGACATGATAATTATCACTTCTGCTCCCAGGAAGAACATGCAACCAATATCATTACAATCCTCAATATTTGCTACTATTTACAAACAAAGCCAAAGGTGATGATGTGGTTCCTATCTGGGAATGTAGTTCACTGTAATCAGACATACTCAGGGCCCCAATTTCATTCTGTTTCATCCTCTATTGTGTCAACTAATTTTGTCAGCTTTATCCGAGGACAAAATAATTTCTAGTATTTTTGTTAACCTTTTAATATTTGTAGGATGGAAAGAGACAACTTCTCTGTCATTTTCCTGTTGATGATCTGGGCCTTGTATGTGTTTTCATTGGTTAATGTAGGTAGAGGTCTATAAGTTAGTAGGTACCCTCAGTGAACAATCCTTTGTCTACTTTGATTTCTTTTCTGCATATTTGTGCTTACAATTGTATGGACTTGTGCTATAATTTGAACAACTCCTTTTCACCAGTTAGACGGACAACTCCAAGTTAGCCTCTAAGTATTACTAACACTCAGTCCCACAAATGCCCCTAGGGTATATTTCCAGTTAGTTCAGAATATTTCAATTTGTTTGAGATTTCTGTGCCCTACATATGATATATTTTAAAAAGAGGTGATTTCTAAAAGAAGAAGAAGAAGGAGGGAGAGGAGGAGGCAGAGGAGAAGGAGGAGATAAGAAAAGACAGAAAATGGCAGTTTTGAGACATTTCTTCTCAATGACTTTTATTTGATCTCTGAACAGGTTTCCTATCCTTTATGTCATTTAAATTTAGTTAAAGCATGTTTTATGTTCCCAAATGTCACCTGTCCCTTTGGCTATTCTATGCAAGTTTTGGAAGAGTTTGTGCTCTAATGCTCATGGATGGAGTGTTTGATGATGTCCATTAAATGTAGTTGATTGATAGGACTATTCACAGCAGCTCTAGTCTTCCAGATTTTTCTATATGCTTTGTCTATCAGCTATTAAAAAAGAAGTACAGTTGTCAATGAGATCTTGCTTTAGTCTCTGCTCCCTGTCCATAATTTCTATAGAAAGAATTTAGAAGAGGTACATATTTCAGAAGTAGAGTATACTACAGAATAAATAAGAATGGTTTTAGAGACTGAGAAGAGATAATGGCCACCAAGCCATTGGCTGATTTATATTCATGGCAAGCTTATAGTATTTTAAAACTACCTAAAACAGACAGCTTTCTTGAGGGGCTTCTCTTTCTGTCCAGGTGATTGACAAGTCTTTTGGATTAACTCTTATAGCATGGGCAACAGCACTTGCAGCTTCCTGGTTCACAGCAACCTTAGGTATCCTGAAACTGGGTTTAGAAACTCATATAAGTTTATCTGAGTAATTCAGACAGTCACATTTCCTCCTGGGGCCAGAGATGTGACTCAGAGCCCACTGATCTGCACAGCAAGTTAAGACTGCTATTTCAGTCTTTGGATTTGTAAGCTGTTGATGATGAGGGAGACGTCCAGCCTGAGCATCCCAGTTAGCTCCTTTGTGTGATGTGTTTGACTCTGGCAGGACTTTATTTTATCATTCACTTTGGTCAGCTTTGTTCCACAACTACTGCCACACAGTTTTTATGCTCATATGTATTGGGCAAACCTTTCTGCATCTTGGAGGATTGTTAGGTGATTTCTTATTTACCTCCGTTCATTTTCCTTGTTTTTAATTACCAACTTTGTAGCCAATGGAGAACCTCAGCTTTAGTATAATGCACAGCTCTATTTTATGTCACCAATCACAATCTGTCCTTGAATTGTTGCGTTTATACTACACACATTAAAAAGGATGGTGAGTAGAGTTTCATTAATGTCTTGCATGTTCTCTATTGTACCACATGCTCTTTTGCTCACTTCTTTTATTTTAATTTGGAATTTATTGTTTCACTTATGCCTGTGTTTAGAAGACTGATAGATGTGAGTACATCCTATTGGGACTCCAGATAAGAGACATATGGGAGAACGGAGAAATAGAAGTATCCAGAGCGTCTTAGAAACCTATAAGAAGAACATCAGGATGGGCAGAACTGGGCCCAGGGGTTCTTCTCAAACTATTGCACCAACCATGGACAATACATACAGTAAACAGTGAACCCCTACTCAGATCTAGCCAATGGACAGGACATTCTCCACACTTGAGTAGAGAGTAGGATCTGACTCTGACACAAACTCTGATGCCCCATATTTGACCACTTTCCCTTGGCGGGGAAACCTGGTGGCATTTAAAGAAAGGATAGGTAGGCTACCAAGATGAGACTTGATAGCTTACGGTTATATAGTGGGGGAGGAGGTCTCCCGTGGTCATTGACATAGGGGAGGGGACTAGGATGAAAGCAGGAGGGAGGGAGGAACAGGTGGATACAAGGGATGGCATAGCAATTGAGATGCAATCTGAATAAATTAATTAAATAAAAAATAAAAAAAAAAAAGCAATGAAGCCAGGGGATGGTGGTGCAGCCGGGCAGTGGTTGGGCATGCCTTTAATCCCAGCACTCCGGAGGCAGAGGCAGGCCTCCAGTGTTTCCAGTAAACTTGAAACCCAGCCTGTCTTCAGATAGCTTTTAAAGAACAATTTTGCTGAATATTGGGTCATGGGAGATTTGTGGGATTTATTCAAGAATTTAATTACTGGCTTCCGTCTCTTGTTTGTATGGTCAGTGATGAAAACCGGATGCAGTTTATATCCTCATTTCTCAATAGAGAAGTTTAAAGAATCAAAGGCAAACATAGGAGAGCCTAGAAGCCAACAACAGAGCTATCAGTAAGCTTCTGTTTCCATTGCCTTTTGACAACTTCAGAGACCTTATCTTGATTAACGTTTGTCCAACACAAGATTACAGAGCAGGGCAGGTATTTGTTTATGTGTATATGTGTATTGCCTCTGTTTTGTTTCAAATACTACATTCCTGATCTGTAGCCTCTTTAACTACCTGCATATATTTCTACCTTAATATATGGATTTTCTTGTGTCATGTATATGTAATGTAATAAAATACAGCCATAAAAATAAGAAATTATTTCATTTACAGCAAAATGGATGAAATTGAACATTACATTAAGTGAACAGATTCTGTGCAGAAAAAAAACAAAAACAAAAACAAAAAACTCTAACACCTTATGGTCTCGGAGAAGAAAACTGAAAGGCTTGACCTCACAGAAAAGCTGAATGGTAATGACCAGAGCCCAGGAAGGGTGCTAGCATGGCAGACAGTGGGCTTTGTCAGGAAACACCTCCTCAGTCATCATTTTTGGACAGTAAATCATCAACTTCGTCTTGGCAATGTGTGTTCATACTTCCTGAGATCCTACAAAGCACAAACTGTGCTTGCTGACCATTTCTGCCTCCATAGGGCAGCTGATTTTAATAATTTGACTGTAATTCCTCATTGTAAATCCATAACAAAAATTTGTAGTTTACTGCCTTGGTTCAGACTTATAAATCCAAGCAGAAAACCACCAATTAAAAGGATGAAACTTATTCTACCACTGAAGTCAAAGCAGAAAGAAATCTCGCACTTGGTGAAAATGTTTCTGACAGCCTAAATGACAGAAGTAGGCAGCCTATGCTGTTGTTTTTCACTGCACTCTTCTTTGAAATTGCTTTTATTTGTATGAAACCTTCATTTTACCCCTGTTTCTTTGTATTTTAATGCAGTTCTCTTACCTGTCAAGTTCAGGCCTGTAATGACAGAGAGTAGCGTAACTTCTATAATTTCCAATTTCCTTGAGGTGTGCTCTTGAGGCAGAGATTTATTAAAGGACTATCAGATAGCTTTTTAGATTAAAAAAATTGTCCAAGTGACCTTTCTGTCCTCAGTTGCAGAAGTTTACTAACGAGTTTGAGAAGAACCACAATTATGTACTGTAGATCAAACAAATGTTAGAGTAGGAAATACTATAAATCAGAAGTGATTTATTACTTGTCAGTCAAAGCCCCTTTATTTATGTGTTTTCATTTGCTATAAATACTCCTCAACTGTCTGTTGAGAGCCTGCTGCAGCAAAGCTCAGCTGGACACCACCTCTCCTCAAATGGGAACTGCTACCTCCCACCACAAAATTCTTGTGCCCTTTCATATTTTTCTTTCTTTTTCTTTCTTTCTTTCTTTCTTTCTTTCTTTCTTTCTTTCTTTCTTTCTTTCTTTCTTTTTACTTTCTCTTTCCCATTTAGATTTTACCTCTTCATATATCAGCTTAATTTAGCTTTCTTGGCTCTTCTAGTTTCTTGTACAATTCACAAATTCCTTTTTTAAACAGTTGTGGTTACTCAGTCACTAATCACCTTAACAATGATTTTTACCTCTTGGGGAATTTTTATCATGTGTTTTTTACACTATTATACTTTCAGCATTTGTTGAGTGATTGACTGACTGAATTTAGCCATCACTGCTCCTTCTGTGCCACTGTGTTCTGTAGTGACTCAGTCCCCACCAAGGACAGATATTGGTCATTCTCACATAAAAATCCTCTGTCCATCTTTGCCCCTGGGGCTTTAGAGGAGAAAACAGAGTAGGAAGAACCACTCTGTGTGTCAGAATAACTATGCTTTCTGGGTTCATGGCATAATGTAAGTTGTCATTTTCTATTTTGGTGCCTTCTTAGGTTCTTGGAAATTTCTACTTAAATATTGACCTTGTGCAAAATCTTGTAATCATATACAAATTGTAATGACAGAAATTCTTCACACTTTCAGTCTCTTATCCAAGAAGTCATCCGAAGAGTTCAGATGAGATCATTAAATATGACTGTTGCTGGACTTATGGGAACACACAGTATCCTTATCTCACTAAAAGCTTTCTTCCCAGGGGCTTCCAAAATCCTGGCGTCTGATTCTTTTGCTCTCCCACAATCTCCTTCCAAACTGTTCCACCAAAACAGTTAAAGCAAAACAAACAAGAGCTCAGTGGTCTTGGTGATGGAATTGACATTTTCCTCAGAGTCCATCCAATACATGCCTCTAAAAATAAGTCCTCTCTCACTGGCACCGCCTCTCTGTGTTTTGTGCCTTCAGGTTGGGAATCAGCCAGGGACGCTGCTGACAGTCCTTCCTATGCTTCCCATGGTGACCGAACATATTATTTATAAGTGTCAAAGAATCACATACACACTACATTTATAGACTGAGCATTGTATCTATGAACATATATGTATATATACACATATGTGGATGTAACAAAAATTAAAGGAAAAAGTGGCCTTGAATTTGAAGCAGAGCAAGGAAAGAAAGGCACATAGGCTGATTTGGAGGGAAATTATAAGAGTTTATTGGAATCTCAAAAAAGTTTTTTAAAAATGAATCTTAATAACGAACGAGCTGTATATTTTTGTTATATATACTTTATGACATTATCTCAGAATAATATATTAAGAAGTCTATTTCTTTTTTATTTACTCTCTCATATATTACAGCACAATTGCAGTTTCCACTCCCTCCCTTCAACCCAGTCTCTCTCTCTCCCACCTCCCTTTTTTTTTTTTTTTACCTGATTCATCCCTCTTTCACATCCCCTCAGAAAAGAGCAGGTCTTCCAAGAAAGTCAAGTATACATTGCATAACAAGCTACAATAAGACCAGTGACATCAACGTTGGATGAGGCAACCCACTGGGAGGAAAAAGGTCCCAAAAGCAGGTGAAGGATTCAGAGACAGGCCCTGCTCCTACTGTCAGGACTCCCACAAGAATACCTACCTACACAACCATAATATATATGAAGAGGGCCTAGATTAGACCCACGCAGGCTCCCTGATCTCTGTGAACCCACATGCATCCCAGTCAATTGATTCTCTGGACCATGTTCTTGTGGTGTCTTTGATCCCTCTGGCTCCTCCAATCCTTCCTTCCCCTCCTTCTCCTCAGGACTCCCTCAACTCCCCTTAGTATTTGGCTGCTGGTCTCTGCATCTACTCCCATCAGTTATTGGATGAAGTCTCTCTGGTCATACGTCTCAAACATCTATAGTTGCATGTGTGTGTGTACTTAGACACATACACATTCACACACATATAAAGGCATAGAGAATTATTTTTTCTATTTTAAGGTTTAGGGGTAGCATGACACAGTATTATTTTTGTGATAGTGTGTCTGGAAGGCCTTGATCCCTTGCTGTCTTCCACCTTCTTTCGCTCTTACGCTCTTTCTGACCCCTCCTCTACAGTTCTCTATGCCCTGGAGGGTAGGTATCTGTTGAGTCAAGCTTGCTGAAACCAAGAAGTTTATTGGGATTATTATAGAACATGGGTGATGGGGTGATGGCTTACTTTCAGGAGTGTCGTGACATTAAAACAGCTGCATCACCACAAAGTCCTACCTCACTATGGTTCGTGACCTCATGAAATCTGCATTACTAAGCTCCACTTTCAGCTCTCCTGCTACTTCCTCTGTGTTCTAGCATCTTCCAAGACCACTTGCCACGTTGAGACAGAAAATTTCAAGTGCTGGTTTTCCTCCACTGCCTAGGGAGTGTCAGTAAGTCAAATACCATTACCCTAGACCTGCGATTACTATAGTGATTTACTCTAGTTGTCATGGCTACCAGAGGCATAGCCCATAGTAGTGTAATGTTAGATCGTGAGGAAAAAGTTCTTGTACAGCATTCTTTTCTTACTAATTTTAATAAAATAAAAGCCTAATTAATAATCACTTCAAGTCGTCTTAAGCTATGTTCTATGATGAACTTAGAAGTGAGATTCATAATGTTCTCTCAAGTCTTTAATTTAGGTATATTTCTGAAATCTTTCAAGAAGCTGTGTCATAATAAGGGAGATATTTCTGTTATGACAAAATTCCTTTGAAAGAATAAGAATGCAGGATATAGATGTGTATCTTCTGTACCAGAAAGCCATGCTTAAGTAGTACTGGGGTAGTAAAAGTAGTCTCAAAATCAATGTCCACCTATGCATTTCCCTCAGGATTGAGGTTTATTCCAGTGAAAGGGTACCTCTAGGTCACATGGGCGTTCTAGATGGAAGTGAGAGCATTAGACACTAACAGTATAATTCTGTTACCTAAACTTGTCACAGTTTACGGCTTAGAGGGATGTTTCATTGAGAGTGAAAATGAAAGGTACAATGAATAAGGACAAGACAGGGAGTGCATGTTATATACAAGGGAGAGTGCGGAGGGAGAAGACTCTACAGAAAACCTTCATTTCTGTACCAAATGCTTGACCAGGTTTCCTTAAGGGTTCTCAGACTAATCCACAGCACAAGGGAAAGGTCGGCTTTCTGTAGTGTTCAAAGCATGGTGGGCGTATCATATGATTTAGTTCATCATAACATACTTGATAGGGAACGTGGAAGAGCTATGCACCATAAATTTAGAGCTGTCAAGTCACAGCAAAATCACTACTTTACTCTGTCTCAGAGAGAACTACAAGGAAGTATACCCTGATTAAGGCTCTAGGGAATAAGGCTAAAGGCTCAGGCCCATATTCTAATATAAAGCATGTATGATTTTAGTTGTCTGACAATATTGGGTTCTCCATTTTTAATTGATTTAAAATTATTTATTTTTATTTTATGTGCATTGTATGTCTGCGGGTGTCCAATTTTGGAGTTACAGACAGTTGTGAGCTTCCATGTTAGTACTGGGAATTGAACCCGGGTCCTCTGGAAGAACAGTCAGTGCTCCCAACTGCTGAGCCGTCTCTCCACCCCAAAATTTTCTTAACAGCATCAGAAAATGTTGTAAGGCAAATGGTAAATTTTGAAATTGTTCAAGTATAAAATTTATTGTGATAGAAATAAAAGCATGATTTTTGAGAAAATATTGTGCATGTCATCATCTGTTAAGCATCTGCCCTCCTACATATGTGAAGTCTAAAGGTTTACAAAATGTGTGAGTGTCTCCCCCCGAAACATACAGTAGTCTGTGAGCCATTTATCATCATTATATGTGAATGAGGCATATCTAGGTTTCTATCCAACTTCGCTGACAGCCCCATATGTCATGAGGTACTGATTTAACATTTTCTACTTGCATAAGAATGCCAAGCCCATGGGGCTGAGAACAGTGCACACTAGTTGAATGGCCTGAGAGATGTTTCCAGCAGCTGTTGTCTGTTACTGGACCAGGTATCACCTTGCTGACCTCTCAGCATACCTATGTCTGACACTGCATCTTGCTCCCTAATAAACACCTCATGTGAGGATACACAACAGGAGGCAGCAAATTGCTAACACTGCTGACTGTGTGCTGTTGTCAGGATGAATTGTGTCCACAGAGCACTGCTCAGATCTAATGACTGAACATGTATGTAGAAAACAGAATATATATTGAAATATGAATCCCCTCAGCTTCCAGTAACCAGAGCCATTGCAGGCTCTGATGTGGTCAGTGGTAAAGTGTTTTATCTGCCACAGCAGTAAGGAGTTCTGAAAAGCTCAGAAAATTAATGACTATAAGAAAGTTAAGAAAAATCGTTATCTCATTATCTTGTCTAGAGATTATTTCTTTTCACCAAGACAATAGGATGCACAGCTGAATTTTAATAATTCTCTTAAGTGTTTTGTAGAATAAAAGAAAAATGAAAAATATAGAAATAGAGATACATGGAAAAATGAAACTAAATGTTTCTCCAAGTTAGAATTTTTTTAGCTTCAGAACAAGGGAAAAAAATTAAGTATTTGGGAATGCATTAAGAATATGTATTATTCAAATGTAAGTTTGTATAGCTAACCAAGTCTGTGGAATTAAGAATGGTGACTCTCCTGGTAGTTTCCCTGTGTGTGGGCACAGTTTTTTTTTGTTGTTGTTGTTGTTGTTGTTGTTGTTGTTGTTGTTGTTGTTTCAAATGCACTTCAAGCAATGTATCCAGGAACAAAGCCATGGCTTTTATGAGAGAAACATAAAAAACTCTACCACTCATCTTAACTGTATATGCCAGGAAGCTAGGTAGACTATTTAGCATCCTTTCCCTTCAGGATGCCCTAGGATCATTTCAGGGTTATCTTGCAATGCCATCATGTGATGACATTTTAAATTTCCCTCTTTTCATCATAGTATGGCCTTCCCACTCCCTAAATCCTAAATGATTTATTTCAGTTTCCTTACTTCTACCTCAGTGATTGCCAGCTCCTCCAGTTGTGACCGGTCACCTCTGCAGTCCTCTTGACTTTTGTTCATGTTTTCATTTTGTCACCTTTTCAAACCAATGACAGAATGATTAGAGTTCTTAAGATTTGTACCTGACCACATTTGGACTGCTTTACTGTCAACAGATTTCCAACTTTCTTGACGTGAAAACAGAGATAATAGGACAATGACTGGTCTCAATCCTTATGAACAGACCATATTTATCTTGAGTAGGTTTTTCGTTCTTTCCAAATTATACCATCTTCCTTCTGCATTCAGTAAGAGTTCCTTCCTCTGGGTCACCTAGCTGCACTAATATCTCTATTGTGTTTAATTGTTTGTGTGTTTGTTTTCTTTAACAGTTCAATCATTTTATTTCTTCATTCTATTGAAAAGAGATATTTTTCTTACTTAATATATATTGATTATAGTTTCCTGGTTTCTTCTCCCCCTAACCTTTCCCATTTTTCTCCACTTTCCTTCCATGCAAATCCAACTATATCTTGTCTCTCATTTAAAAAACAAGCAAGTTTCTAAGGAAATATAATATAATATAATATAATATAATATAATATAAATAGTAATGCATAGGCATTGAACAAGATAAGCCAGCAGAAGGAAAAAGAGGCAAAGAAAGAAACCAAGAACAAGAAACCTACTCATTCACACAAGCAAGAGTTCCATAAAAACATTAAAACATTAAGCTGAAAACACTACAATGACATTACGGATATTATGAGATAAAGAACCTCCAAAGGTGCTGTTAAGTTTATTTTCTGTTAGTTGTCTATTTCTTGGACAAGCAGCCTTCCATTAAGCATATTTTTCCCTCAGTATGACTCCCTTGGAGAAAACTAAATTTTCATTGGCATGGGTTATCAATAGAGATAGTTTCTTTCTAGGTTAGGGATAAAGGCATGTTTCCACTTCTCTTTTTGGCTCTAGGAAGCCAACTGGTGCAGACTGATGCATTCCCTGTTCATGTTTACTCAGTTCCTATGAGTCCATATGTCTACGGACCCTGTTGGTTTAGAGGACCTTCTTTCCTTGGTGTCTCCCATCCCCTCTGGCTGTTACACTCTTTCTTCCTGCTCTTCAGTAAGGTTCACAGAGCCCTGAGGGGAGTGATTTGATGAAGACATCCTGCTTACTGCTGAGTGTTCCAAAGTCTCTTAGTCTCTTCCTACTGGCTGGTAGACCAATCTTTTTATGAGAACTGGGGGCAGGAAGACTTTATCTTTCCATAGTGTTATTGTAACAGTGAAGGACCATTAAAGGAAAATTTATCTAAGAGAATGAAATCTCTAGTCAGTGGGAAGATCTAGGAATCTAGTTGGACCTGGAAAATTACCTGGCCAAAGGACCGGTTCCAGGAAAGTCGGGTTTATCTCAAACCCATACTAAAGAGATTAGCAGAACAATTGTACCTCTAATGATACAAAGTGCATTTCCTTCCCCAAATTTCTAACCACAACCAAATCTCTTATGGAACGTAGACATGCTGCTTTATAAGGCTACCAGCATAACTCTTTCCTCCTTCTCTTTCTTTCCTGCATGAACTTTATCTGCCAATCTGGCTTCATTCTTTCTGTAAAGTCCTCCAGCCTACCAACTGCTGCCTGTTAACACATGGTTAACATCTAGGCTACTGTAACTTGAGTCATGGCTTTTTCTTTTTTCTCTCTTCTATTTTCCTCATTTGGGCAGCTTCTGAGATTTACGGCCTGACTTCCCTGAGGTGTTTTCCTTTTAAACTAAAATAAAATTGCCCTAGAACTTCAGTTTAAATTCATTCCTAAATTCCTTTATTAATGTGACTGAGAATCCCAAGAGGAGACCATAATTTTCCTACAATCTGGCAGCCACAAAGGGACTCCCCCAAATCTCAGTGACAACAGTCCTATGTGTTCATATTTAATTCATTGATATTTAAGCAGAAGTGGGGTGAGACAATGATGCTCATTGTTTTTCATTTAACCCCATTTTATTTCTTTATAGCATTGAAATGGCCACACACATGTTTGGACACTCCCCTCCAAAAAGGAAAATTGAGTTGCTTATATGCTGCTCAACACTAATGTGGAAAAGGGTTGTGAGGATAGTTCTGTTCCTAAATGCCACACACTGATCAGCATTTTCTTCCAATCCATGGTAAGGCTCTTAATACTAACACTGGGGAGACTGAGGCTAAAGGTTGAAACCAACACCCGAGGTTTACCTCTGACACACACACACACACACATGCACACACACACACACACACACACACACTTAAACATATAGGCACACATATACAAATATGCATGCACACTTTCACGGACAAGAACAATTTTTATTACGAACAAGAAGATGTATTATGTTCAAAACTCATTAAGAAGTTGTTAAACAACTAATAAAATATTTTAAAGAAAAGAATTGGGTCATCTGAAAATTAATAGTATGTAAGGAATCTACCAATACTTCGTAGGTTTATTCATTGAAATACTGGAAGAAAATGTGTCTGAAAGTGCATGAGTTGTGAAACAACAAAAATGAGGAAAACTTAAGTTAATGAGCCAGTAGCCAGTAACTAGAGGAACAGTAGCTGAATCAAAGAAAGAAATGAGTTTAAAATGTAAATAATACATTGACACATCTTTAAGCTTTTAGGTAGATTAAATAGAATGTTCACATCAATGAAGATAGCATAAAACTTACAAGAGGCACTTTAATTCAAGCATTGGTAATTTTTCTCTTGCTGACAAGCTGGTCAATTCTTATGTTTAGTCCTAGAGATACAGTTACTACACAGAAAATTAATACTGTTCTACAAAATTAATTTGAAAAAAATTTGAAAAAGGTTTCAAAAAGACATCAAAGACGTCATCAGGAACAATTATTGGACTATCTTCCTATTGTCTCTGAAGACCTTATTGGTATATGAAGAAGAGATGTGATTTATGAAGCCACATACAATGGCTGATCTGAAAAGACCATGCATTGAGTGATTCCAGTTATATGATTCTTCCAGGAAAGGCTAACACAAAGGGAAGGAGAAAAAACAAAGATTGCCAGGGTATTGGGGGAGGGAATCGAGGGAGTCATGTTGAGAAGCACTTTGTAGCAGTGACTTCCGAATTCAAATGGCATGGCCGAAAGTGAGAAATCAGCCAAAGTGAAGGTCTTAACTTCAGAAGCAAGCAGGCGTCTTCCTGTCACCGCAAGAAGGAGGAAGGAAGGAAGGAAAGGACAGAGAAATGGAGCAGATAGATGAACGAACCCAAGAAAGGAAAGGCCTGCAAGCCTGACACGCTCCACAGCCCAGGGGCCTTTTGGAGACTTGGAACAATTTTGGCTTTTCATTGCTCTACTTTGGGATGCTCCTAGAGAGAACCGCTGGAGGGAAGGCTTCGGGGCTCCAGACTCCTCCAGCTGAGGTTCCAAGTTCTGGATGCCCCAAGTTCCAGCAGAAGAAATCCAGCTGATCCCTCCTTAGTGTTTCATCATTGTATTCTTTAATCTTCTTTTCCTCTTGTTTAGGTTAGTCAGGTTATAAGTGAGGTACTCTCGCTTAATAAGTTTGTAATAAAATATATTCCTTAAGAAAGTTGAGCCTACAGGAGAGGAGAGAAGGGAATAAAGCACAAAGATGCTCTAGCATGAAACTATACTGAATGAAGCCAATGGTCACACGTGTCATGGTAGTTCTATAGAAATTCATGAGATGTATAATATCAGCAAAGAAAACTGAAGCAAACTGCAGACTTCGGATGGTACAGGTGTGTCAGTGACATTTTATCAGTTACAATAAATATTTCACTGTGTAAAGAATATGAATGACTAATAGCGAAGCCAAGGGACAGGATGGTGAAAAGGCCTCTCACTTATATTGGCTCAGCTTTGTCTTGTATCTAAATTGCTTTTTTAAATTTTCATGAAAAAAGTATGTGGCTAGAAAGATGTACGACTGCTTTATTAGTATTATATATATATAAGGCAATTAACAATAATCTTGTTAATACTTTCACACAGACTATATGGCATAAACAAATTTCTCCTATTCCTTCTTAGTTAAACTCAATCATAAATCATAGAAGTAATGTCAGAAAATTTCTAAAGCCTAACTCTGGAGTAGGAAAGGGGAAGTTGAATTATTCAGTGGATGATCACCGATAAAAGGAAGGGCTATTTGGTTATTTTCAGTCAAATTGACATAAATTAGAGTTACCTGGGCATTGTCTCCATCAGATTAGGTTATAGATACACCTATAGGGCATTTTCTTAACTAATGATTAATGTGGGAGAACCAATCCACTGTGAGGCATGACACATGGTGCCAGTGCCCTACTTGAATAAGAAAGCAAGCCAAGCCAGTGTTTGGGGAAAATGCCGGTAAGCTTAGTTCCTTCACAGTTTCTATTTGATCCTCTGGGCTTGGGTTCCCATCTTGGCTTTGATCAAGTCACTATTGACTTGGTACCTTACCACAACAGATTAAAGCAAACTAGAGTAATGGATGAGAGGACAACTGCCCTTTACTTATAAATTATAAACTTACCCAGGCCCAGTCTGGCCTCTCGAGGTAACTGAAGGAAGTTCATTTACTTAGAGAATGAAAATCCTACAAAAAACAGAAGGTAAGTTCTGTCTGGCAACACTTCCAGCAGAGATTGGACAACTAACTGACATCATGGAGCAGCTGCTCCTAAGGTGTTTAAACAAGTAAATTTTATAGAAATGATTAAAAACAAACTAGCATACAAGAGGGTACAGCCTTCACCTTAGTGGAAAGCTTAGTAAGTTCTTCCATTTATCTCTGAGTTTCTCTAGGATAGGTCTTCTCAAACTGCACTAAGGAATGGCATTATATAGTGATATACACATTAATTTTCACTAAGCCAAAAGATATTAGCAATTGATTCTGAAATATTTTTAATAATTTCTTTTCTGTCTTTAATAGTCTGAGTATTACAGAGGAACAAACAACATTTTCATAGGCTGCTGCCTCCTTCTCTTTATCAAGGATGAGCACTGTGTGCAGCAATACATATTACGCAGACATTAGTTCAGATTTAGTACTAAAAACTTAGAAACAGTTTTCAAGAAGCTAAATCATTTTGAAACATTCCTAAGACATTACAACAATTGTTCAAAGTCCCCAGAGTCTCTATTTCTTGGAGGGGAGACTAGCTGCACAGGGTTTTCAGAACACTATTTTGAGTAGGACATTGACACCATCCTATTAAACACCTACACCCTGGCTCAGTAATGCTATCCCTATAGC
Organism: Acomys minous; assembly: GCF_964271855.1. NCBI lineage: Eukaryota > Metazoa > Chordata > Mammalia > Rodentia > Muridae > Acomys > Acomys minous. The sequence goes on from NC_140491.1 coordinate 40,589,095, forward strand.
AGTAACCCTTTCAACACCCAAATTACCTCCCTTACCTTATATGACAGATATAGTGGATGCCAAAACACCAAGGTATATATTTTAAATAATTTATTAATATTACATCCCTGTTAATTATGAATCCCTCACTCATATCTTCCCGTTCCCACACTCCCTCCCTCTTCCTACATATTCCTCTCCTGGAGTCCTCTGACAGGGATGCCCTCCTCACCAAGCATCTGACTACAGGTCCCATCAAGATAGCCTGCATCCCCTTCCTCTGTGTGTCCACAATGCTGTCCCAGCAAGGGAAAGGGAGCAAATTTCAGGCATCAGGGTTCATGTCAGAGGCAGCCCCTGCTCTCCGCACCCCACTCTCCACGTGGAGAATGAGCTGTCCATAAGCTATACCTGAACAGGGGTTCTAGGTTCTCTGCATGCATTGTCCTTGAATGGTACATTAGTATGTGATAGCCTTCCTAGGTCCAGATCTTCTGGCATTGATGGTCTCCTTGTGGAGATCCTGAACCCTCCAGGTCCTTAAATGCCTCAACTCTTCCAAAGAATTCTCAGTGCTCCTCCCATAGTCCATCTGTGTGTCTCAGCATCTATCCCAATTTCCCACTGGGTGGAATCTGTCAGAGAAAATCTGTTTGGGGCTAATATCCACACATAAGTGAGGATATACCATGTGTGTTTTTCTGGATCTGGATAATCTGGATTATTCGGGATAATCTTTTCTAGTTCAATCTATTGGCCTGCAAGTTTCATGATTTCCTTGTTTTTGATGGCAGGGTAGTATTTCATTGTGTAAATGTACCACAGTTTCTTTATCCATTGTTGGGTTGAAGGTCATCTAGGTTGCTTCCAGTTTCTGGCTATTAGGAATAAAGCTGCTTTGAACATAGTTGAGCAAATGTCCTTGTTGTATGGTGGAGCATCCTCTGGTATATGCCCAGGAGTGGTATAGCTGGGTCTTGAGGTAAAGCTATTCCCAGATTTCCGCAAAAGTGACAGACTGGTTTCCTGAGCAGTAGTACAAGTTTGCACTTCCACCAGCAATGGAGGGGTATTCCCCTTTCTCCACATCCTTGCCAGTATGTGTTGTCACTTGTGTTTTTGATCTTAGTCATTCTGACAGATGTAAGATGGAAACAGAGTTGTTTTGATTTGCATCTCCCTGGTGACTAAAGACTTCAAGCTTTTCTTTAAGTGCTTTTTTGGACCATTCTGTATTCCTTTGTTGAGAAGTCTCTGTTTCACTCTTCACCACATTTTTTAGTTGGATTATTTGGTTTGTTTGTGTTTATTTTCTTGAGTCCTTTATATATTTTGGCTATTAGTCTTTCATTGATGTAGGATTGTTGAAAGTCTTTTCTCACTGTGGGCAGGCCTTTTTTTCTGTTGACAGTGTCCTTTGCTTTATAGAACTATTTTACTTTCATGAGGTCTCATTTTTTAATTGTTGATCTTATAGCCTGAGCTGTTGATGTTATGTCCAAGATGTTTCCTATGCCAATGAGTTCAATGTTCTTCTCCCAAGCTGTATTATAGAGCAAGAGCAATAAAATGGTATGGTACTGGCATATAAATAGGCTGATTTAACAATGGAAAGGAATCAACAACCTAGAAATAAACCCTAACACCTTCCAACACTTGTTTTTTGACAAAGAAGCCAAACCATACAATAGAAAAAAGATAGCATCTTCACAAAATGGTTCTTGTCTAACTAGAGGTCTACATGTAGAAAAATACAAATAGACATTAATTGTTAATCTAAGAGCCTGAGATGTTGGTGTTATGTTCAGAAAGTTCTCTACTGTGCCAATGACTTCTAGGCTCTTCCCCCTACATTCTTTTCTTAAAAATGTAGTATATCCAGTGTTATGTTGAAGTCTTTGATTCATTTGGACATGAGATTTGTGCCATGAAATATCTTGTTTTCTCCACCTATGATTATTGGAAATTTTCTGGCCATCTGTGGTCTCTTAGGCTTCACAAAATATGTACTCTGGTCATTCTGGCTTTTATGATCTCTGCTGAGAAGTTGGATGTTACTCTGATAGGTTTCACATTGTATGTTATTTGGCCTTTTTCCCTTGTTACTTTTAATATTTTTTCTTTGTTCTGTACATTTAGTGTTTTGATTATTGTGTGACAAGAGGATTTTCTTTTCTAGTCTACTCTATTTGACATTTTATATGCCTCCTGTATATTTTTAGGCTTATCCTTCTCTAAATTGGGGGAATTTTCTTCTTTGATTTTGTGGAAAATATTTTCTGGGCTTTGGAGCTTGGAATCTTCTCTTTGCTAAATACACATTATTCTTAAATTTAGTCTTTTCAAGATGTTCTTCAGTTCTTGGATGTTTTGTGTCAAATAGTTTTTAGATTTGATAATTTCTTTCATGGTTTCATCAAATTCTTCCGTTGTGTCTTCTATACCTGAAATTCTTTCATGTCCTGTATTCAGTTGGAGATGCTTATCTTTGTAGTTTCTGTTTTCTTTCTTCTCTGAGTTCTCTCTTTACAGGATTTCCTTAGATTGTAGTTTTTTATTGTTTTCATTTTCATTTTCAGATATTGAATACTTTTATTGATTTCCTTTACCTTATTGTTTGCATTTCCTGAATTTTATCCAGTGTTCTATTCATTTCCTCTCTAAATGCCTTTCTCTTGCCCTCTCTAATGGCTTTAATCTCTTTGACTCTATCTTCTTGTATTTCTTTATGGACTTTATTTATTTCTTCCATTGTCATCTTCATAAGAATAGATTAGAGGTCATTTTTTTTGTATTTTTATTGTGTTAGAGTATTCAAGGCTGATTGCTTTGGGATAACTGGGTTCTGGGAATGCTATATTGCTTTGTCTTTTGTTGTTTTTGCTGTTAAGATAGCCTTTAGCTATCTGCCTGTCTCTGGTGTTATATAATAGTTTCTGGTGCTCTTCACTGGCCATTGAGACCAGGTCATAAGTAAGTGACTATAGGCTGAGACTCAGTATCTGTGTGGGGACCAGGGAAACCTTTCCATGAATCAGCTGGGTGACCTGAGGTCCAATCTATATGTGTTACACACAGTGATGTATCTTCTGGGGTTTGAGACTCAGACACTGTGTTTTGTGTCCTACAGCTCAGTCTGAGAAACTGAGCATAATGTGCTACATGCCGACGCTAGGTGCCTAGACACTGGAGAACTTGTGCATGCCTGCAGGGACCCAGTGACTTTTCTGTGGATTAGCTGGGTGACCAAAGCCTAAACTCACCTGTGCTCCACACTGTGTGGTCTCCTCTCACCTGGAAAACACCAGTATTGATGTTTTGGATTCACAGTTTGGTCCTTTAGTTGCTGGACAGTCACTGCTCTTCTGGTGATTAGACACAATGTGTGATCAACACCACCATATTGAATCACTGCAACAAGGTATAATTACAAGGAATTCATCAATTGATATTGTGTAGCCTTGGAAACTATTCAGAAGTTATAATGGTCCATCTCTTATCACTAGCAGGACTTTTCTACCTTTGCCAGGTGTCTGGGTCTTTTTCTCCTTCCATTTCTTCTTGGTGATTAATGTGTCTATCTACTTGATGCAACTTTTCCCTAGTTAACCACTTCCAGGGAAACCACTGGCACTGTTTCACAGACTCACCACTAGATTAATTGAATGCAATTACTTCACAATCTCAGCAAAATTTTGTTAAACTTTTACCTATTTTCTATAAATTTCTACTATTACAATTTTTGATGAAGAATCAACTCTGGTAGCTCTTTGGACCATACTAAAGACTTTAGCACATAGATCTGCCTTTCTTTATTTCTTTACATTTGTTGAACAAGTCTGTCCTTGGTGAATGCCAGCTTCCTATCAGTCCCTCTAACATGTGTCTTCTTTCTTATAAATATATCTTAAATGTAATGTGGTGTCAGGAAAAAAGAATTATTGTCTCCAGAGTCTTAGTGTGCTGAGTCAACAGTGAACAGTCTTCCTGTCAATGACTGTTCTCTAAATTCCAACTGAAGAATGTCACCAGGCTAGTCTTGTGCTAGTCCAGAGAATTTTACTGGCAAAAGTCCCCAACACATATCTGAATGTGATATTCTTTAGATATTCTGGTCAGTGTGAGGTAACTATTGTCAATTTTACAAGAACTAAAATTCTTTAGATTAGGATAACCACTGGGCATGTCTATGAGAGATTCTCTAGACAAGATTAATTGAGGTAGATAGTCCCATTTTAGAACTATAAGCTGAAATAACCCCTTGTCTCCTTAAATTGCTTTTGCCAGGGCATTTTGTCACAGGCTGATAGTCTATCAGCCACAGTGTACCTTCCATAAGTCCCGGAATAATGTGACAAGAGCTGGGGAGAGAACATTTAGACTAGTAAAAACAACTGGGAGTTTGATAAAGTTTGCTTAGAGTACAGGATTGAGCAAGCTTGGCAGAGCATGATTAGTGAAAATCTAGGTTGGGACCTGAAGCTGAGACAGGAAACAAAAAATATTGATGACTCATTAACTATTGCTTTGGTAAACTATATGGGAACTCTATAAGCATTCTGTAGGACCCAGTACATACTTCTAACAGTGTACAGGGGTGCTATGGTTGGCAGCCCTTCCATATTCTCTCCAAGTCTTGTAAGAGGAAAGATGGGTTCTCAGCATGTAATAGACATTGCTATAATTTGCAGATGCGTACCCATAAACAATGAAATGCTGGAAGAATGTGAACTTGGTTGTTAGCATAATGTTTTTGTGGGCTGCTTACAGTTTGTCCTTGTTTATTCAAATGCTGATTTATCTAGCCCACTATTTGGTTTCAATCTGGACTTTGCATTGGGTTGTTTTCTAAGTATCTTCTATCTCAGATTTTTGTAACACATGCCCACCATTTAACTTTGCTGAATGACTGAGTCTAGCAGCCTTCCTCCCATCTATGGGGATTGAAATTAATAACCATCCAAGAAATGAGGAAAACATATAATTTGTGTGAAGAAGAAATACTGATCAAAGGCATACTACTTAAATTTCGTGCCACTGATAATTTTTTACTTACCATCATTTAAAATGTAATACTCTATTAGGTTATTGTATTTAACTGATACTATGATGGAAAAGGCTTTCATGACTGCAATTTTTTCTACACCTCTATTTTTCTCTACATGTATAATAGTTACTCTACTATACCTTTTTTCTCTAATCCACATAATTTTGTCACTTTTACTTTATTCCATCTTTCCTTCCTTTCACATTCCTTCCTCATTTTATTGCATAAATATGAATATCTTTACTTCTGAAAAATTATAAACTCTTATTTGCACAATCAGTGTCTTCATGTTCCTGTTTCTCTGTTCAGATAAAATAAAAAATGTTAGTATCCACGTGTTTGGTAATGTAAGTCAACACAGAAACTTATTTTAAACTGTGAAATCTGGTACTGCAATTATCTTTACACTAACAACAGAAAACATGATTCCAAATGATGACACTTTGAACTTCATAAAATGCAATGTAGAGAAAGTAAGTAGAAATAAGATCCAGGAGGCACACCCATGCCAGCAAATGCACAAAAGACAACAAAGAAACACCAAAGTATGAGAAAGTATCTGTTATGACACTTTCACCATATCATGACTCCCCAGGGCTAGAGAATGAGATAGAGGAAGTTTCAGAATGTTTAAAGACCCACATATAAAAGAGGATCAAATTGATAACTCAAGAGGAGAGATGAAGAAAGAAAAAAAGTAATTAAAGAGTTAAGCAAGAAAAATATGCAGGTGGAGTGAAAGAAACAAAACAGAAAAATTTACCTAGGAGTAAGACTACAATATTTATTCTTTAAAACCAGATATGTATACAACCAAGAAAACTATAATAGAAACTATAAGAGAATGTGTGAATTAAGAGCTAGATGAGAAAAAATATCAGGGTGGAATGGAAGAAAACAAACCAGAAATATTAACTAGGAAGTAAGACTACCATATTTATTCTTATAAACCAGATATGCACACAACTAAGGAAAGTATAAAAGAATGTCTGATAAGCATAGGTCCAAATATTCTTAGTAAAATAGACACAAACTAAATTTAGGAACACATTTAGACTATCAGAAATTATCAAGTTGAATTCACTCCAGTGAACATTCCAGTTGATTCAACATATGGATATTACATATTATAAGTGTAATTTACCACATATATAGACCCAGAGACAGAAACAAGATGATCATCTCAGTAGAGAGAAAAAGGATTGGACAAGATCAAAAGTCCTTCATAATAAAAATTCTGAAAATTTAAGAATAGAAGGAAAATATCTCAATATAAAAGAGGGTGTATACAAAAACCAATATTATATTGTGAAATATTAAAAGCATTTACTTGAAAATCTATAATTATACAAGGTTATATACTCTCCATATTCATATTCAATATAGTGCTTGAATCAGTACTTAAGACAATAAGACAAGTTAAACAAAGCATACAAATAGGAAAGGAAGAATCTAACTGTCCATGTTTTTAGATGACATGATCTTACGCTTTAAAAGACTCCATAGATTCCTTCAGAAAACTCTTAGTTCTGAAATATAAATTTGGCAAAGTTCTGGGATATAGAGTCAGCATACAAAAGTCAATAACTTTCAGATCAAATTTATTGACAAGAACTTAAGAAAATTATCCCATCCACGATACTTTTAAAAAAGCATTTAAAATTAAATCTAACAAAACAGTAAGCAATTGCTATAGTCTACAGGTTCAATGTAATCTATATTACAGTTTCATTGACACTAAACACAGAAATAGAAAAAAATATACAATAATACTACCGGACAATTGGAAGAGCAAAGCAATTGTATATATAAATAACACTATTAGAGTTATCACAATATCTGTCTTCAGTTTATACTAGATAGACAAAGTAGAAAAGACAGCATAATATTGCCATAAAAACAAATATGGAGACTAATGGAAACAGAATAGAGGTCCCAGGAATATATGTATGATTATAGACATGTAATTCTTTCTAAATTTATGGATTTATTTGAAAGAATACTACATGATGTCATGGTGCAAATGTGGAAGTCAGGGGACAAATTTTAGGAATTCTCTCTCTCTCTCTTTACAATGTGGGCATCAGGGATCAAATTCAGGTCATCAGACTTGGTAAGCTCTTTATTCATTAAGCCATTTTGCCAGCCCTTATACATCAATCACTGATTACAAAAGTGTCCCGAGGCTTAGTTAGAGCCCAATCCTATGCAGAACATTTTCCTTTTTTTAAATTAATTTATTCATATTACATCTCAGTTGTTAGCCCATCCCATGTATCCTCCCATTCCTCCCTTCCTCCCACTTCCCCCCTACTCCCCTCCCCTCCCCTATGTCTGTGTCAGAGGGGGACCTCCTCCCCCTGTATATGCTCATAGGGTATCAAGTCTCTCCTTGGTGACCAAGGAATTTCCAAAATTTGTGGACAAATGGATTGAACTAGAAATTGTCATAATGAGTGAGATCACACAGAATCAAAAAGAACATTTTCTATTGAAGTTTCCTTTTCTCAGGTAAATCTAACACATGTCAGGTTGACAGAAAACTAGCCAGCACAGGTTGACAAATGGGGTTACAGAAATTTCAACAGCTTCTGCACAGAGAGGAACCCAATTTTAAAATAAGGAAAGCATACGTAATGGGAAGAAATTTTTTAACCTATATTTCAGGCACAAGAATATGTAGAGATTATATAAAGAAGGGAAGAACCTGAACATAAAAATTTTAAAAAAATGAGAAAATGAAACACAAATGGTTACTAACTATTCGTAAAACTATTCAACACCTTTAGTCATTAAAGATAATCAAATTAAAATTGCCTAACATTCCATCTTGCCATAGTCAGAATGGCTATCATCAAAAGAAGAAATGAAGACTGCTGGTGACTATTTAGGAGAAGTAGAATCCTTATTGTTACCTAGTAGGATTAAAATTGTGCCATGAAAATCAGAGTGCAGGGTTCGTAAAAATATAAAAATACACCTGGCATACTGCTACTGTAACGTGTCCGAGAGATCCTAAGTCACAGAACAGAGGTACAAGTACTCACACTATCAGTTTTGTTCCTGCACTATTAGCAATAGGTAGGGAATGGAATCACCAAATGTTCATCACTAAGTGAATAGGTAAAGAGAGTGTGGTACACATGATACTAGGGAATCAGAATTTCTTTCTCTGGGTTCTTATCCTCACTGATAAAATAGACTCAAAAGAGCTCTTGGGGTTATTTTATTAATATTTTAGAGGAAAAACAAGAGGCCAGGCAAGCTTTAAATCTTGGCATCTTCCAGGAGTAGGAGACGGATATAAGAAAAAGAGGAATCCATGCCTCTTGAGTGAGGGTTGGCAAGTCGGGACTGCAAGTAGTTACACAAAGGGCAGGGAATCTCCAGAGAAAAATCTGAGAGGACTACAGGGTCTACAGAAACTTGGTGTTTAATGCAAATTCTCTTAGGATTTTGGTTGGTATGGCATGAAAAGGAAGAAAAGTGAAAAACAAAAACAAAACAAAAGTCATACTTTTTCTGATAGAATGCAGTGATGATCCAAAAGCAAGAGCAACTGCATCAAATGAGGGTCTCCTGGTGCCTAGGAGTACATTACGTCATTAATAGCTGATGAGGTAGAGGAACTTGAGTCTCAGGATGGAAGGGGAAGTGAGGCAGGAGGGTTGATAAACTAAAGTATGCACTAAAATGTCATAATGAAACTCATTTTTGCATTTTAATTTTAAAATATAAATGTAATAACCACTGTTTATATTTAAGTGTCAATACATTTGTGGGAGGAGTGTCACAAAAGTGTGGTTCTTTTGTATAATGTGTTATTTAATCCATTTACTTTTAATTTTTTTGTAAATATAATTATGAAAGACAAAATAATGTAGGTTGGTTGAGTTGGTATAATTGTCTTTAGCCTGATTGCCTATTCACTGGAATCAACTGACAGGTGTAAAATATAAATTAATTTTTGGCCAATATTACTAAAATATGTTTTAAAATATACTTTGGTTATATGAATATATCATGCAAGGATCCGCACAGAAACAGTTAAAGCATAAATTGAAGGGTCTCTGGGTTTTTTTTGTTATAATAAAATTGTCAACAATTATTTCATAGATGATCTCAGCTCTAATACTTTTAGCAGTGACTAGAATTTCATTGACCTTTTGGATCATTGTAATCTAGTCTGCTTAATATTTTATCATTCCTCAATTATCAAAAGTAGGATACTTGTTACTTTTTTTCTGACAATATTGTATGCAGGCTCATTAAATTTGAGGGGAAAGGTTATAATTTAACATGAATAAAATATTCTAAAGACAATATGGCTTCATGTTCCATTCATTCATATAATTCTAGCCAAGTGGGTATGCTTGTACATGAAGTAAGGCTTCATAATTGGGAAGCTAATTTGCTCTCTGAGTGTGAAATCAGAGTTTTTAACCAAAAAGGACTTGGTCAGAAGCACATTTCGGTAGTCAGGGTTCTTTAAAGTAACAGAATTGAACTTGTAGATTAATTATAAACTTATTAAAATATTATTTTTTCCACTGACCTACATAATATGATACCCATAGCTCAACAACGACTGTCTCATACTGGTGAAACAGGGGATCCTGGAGTTTCTCAGTCCACACAACTGAATGTCTTGGCAATCTTAGACTGGACTTGAAAGCATGGAGAATTCCTAAAGAGCTGCTAGTCTTCTGTTGTATTGGGATCCTGAAGAAGTTCACTGTAATATCAACAAAGGAGTGCAGCAGCAGTAAGGTAGACAAGCTTGCCAGTAATAGTGAAGGCAAACAGTGGGCTGGAGAATTAGCCTAGCAGCTAAGATCACCCATTGTTCTTGTAGAAATCTTGCCTTGTTTCCAACCACTCACATGAATACTTACAACTCTACTACATTCCTCTTTCTGGATACCTAGTACTTTCTTCTAGCTTTTGAGGCACCAAATGTTCACACAGCACATAATTCATGTAGGCAAACACCCATACACAAATCAATAAAACAGTGAAGGCAAGTAGGCAAAAAGCACATTTTCCTCAGGGATTATTTGCTTTTGTTCACTGAGATCCAAATATATTAAGTTAGCATTTCAAGAGAGGAAGGATTTTTTTTTTTGACTTACAGTTTCAAAAGGTTCAGTCCATGGTTGCTTAGCTCAATGGGCTTCAGCAAAACTCCATGGTGGCAGAATCATATGGCAAGGAGGAGCAGATAAAAAGCTGAGTTTGAGATGGGACAGGCCTGTTACAAGATAATCCAAAGTCTTATCTCCAGAGACCTTCCTCAGGTAGGATCCACGTCATGATGTCTCTACAATCTCCTAAAATTGGGCCAGCATCTGAGGATCATATTTCCAACATATGATACTATCCAACCTTTGCAGATTCTAAACATAGCACTCAGCAAATACAACTGGCTTGTCAGTTGTTGAGACCAACAGTTTATGAATTTTTTTTTACTCTCATTCCCTCTTTCCAATTTATTCATATTTCAATAATAAAACTATATCACAAGTGTTCTTTGCAATTACTTTCTTAATGTAGTGATTGAAGAAGAAAACACAGCATTGTTCCATAACTCTTTCATCTTGGGTTAGAGCTAATAATTTTTTGGTTATAGCACGTGTATCTGTGTGTTTCAGCAATTTTTACTTCATCTATATGAAGTACACGCGCGTGCGCACACACACACACACACACACACACACATATATATATATATATATATATATATATATATATATATATATATATATATATATATATATAAAAGTTAACATGAGCATTGTAAAGATTACATTTGGATTCCCTGAACTCTCCTATCTGCTGTAATCATTCCTATGCTATCAATTCTTAATGTTTTCTTTTTCTGACTATGCTTTGATTTCCTTTGTTTTTCTTTCTTCCTACTCCTCCTCTTCCTTCTCCTTCTCTCTCTGCCTCCCCACTTTCTGCTTCCTCCTTGTCTTTTTCACTGGAACCTGAGGAGTAATCAATGCAATTGTGCTACTATAGAGCTATATTACCAAACTACAACATTATGTCCTTAATGTCCTTAAAAAGAGATTTAAGACAAGGCCGGGGCAGGGAAATGAATTAAATGGTGTTGTACAATAGGTCCTTTAAGCACTAAGAGACAAGTGATGACTCTGGGTAAAAAGAATGGTAAAAATTCACATATTATATGTTGAAAGAATAAATAGGAGCTGATAGAAATTAGAGTAGATTTGTAATTTCAGATGACTTTCAGGAGCATTTCCTTTCTAACCTACTCAATAGAAACAGATTGCCAAATTGATTTGTATCAATAAGTGCTTTGTTTCTTTACTTGTTGATGACTTCAAGTTACGAGGAGCTGTACCTGTAAATGATTACAAGAAACTATTCATTAATCTTACGTATGTTGACATTTATGCATATGTTTGTGACAATTCTGGAATGTCTGTGTAAGAGAACTCTAACTGGGCAGGTGTGTTGGCAGGTGCTACATTTGCAGTCCTTAGATTCATTGTCCTGGGTTACATGCATTTTGCCTTGGATAAAGCAGAGAGAAACCACGTGTGTAGGTGGAATTCAGAGTGACCTTCTGTACTCGTACTCGAGGGAAACAGTACATGAAGCACTCTCAGTCATTTTTGTTTTAATTTTTTTACTGTTAAAGGATAAAAACACTTCTAGGACTGGGAAACATTAACATAAAAATTACTTCCCTGTGTTAATTCTCGGAACCTGACATCCCAGCTTACTTTAACAGTACCGAGTGCTTTTGTACAAGTTCTGATGATGTCCTTGTACTGCAGATTAAAACAAGAAAATCGACAAGTGTCTTACTCTGCCAGGAAGACCAAAGAAAGTTATGAATGCCTTCTCATTCTTCTTTCTCCTTGATATTGTCTCACAGTTCACAGTAATCTGAAACTCACAACCTTGAACTGAGATTCCTGCCTACACCTCCCAACAGCTGGGATTGCAGGCCTGTGCCATCATGCTAGCTGAGATGATGCAATTTTCTTGATGGTTATTATAGACAAGAACTTTTCTACTGTTTCATGAGTAAAATATTTGAAAACTAAGAATTATATGGACTATACACTATATCATTAGATTAGGAAATAGAAATTTCCAGAAGTTGAATGAATTACTTAAAATCTGACACTGGATGAAACAATAAAATTGAAATTAAATTTCTATTTTTCACTTGAAATTATATGTGCTGTTGATGTGTACCTTTCATGTACAATTAATATTTTGTTGTTCATTCTTACATAGCTCCATTAATATGAGTACTCTGAAGCTAATATTACACCTTCTACTTCTTAAAATAGATTGGATTTCATTGGACAATTGATGATTTTCAGTTCTATTTGATCATCATAAAGATTTGAGGATTAAACCATGTGAGCCTTTCTGTCTCAGTCATTCAGTCGAGTCATAGGTGTGCTGTCTGTCTCCTGGAGATCCCATGTTATATATTACATACACTACTTAACATAATCAATGTGGTAATGTTTTGGTTTGGTTTTAATCCTTGGTTTAGTTAAATACTGGTTATGGATCAATAATTCTGGAGGAAGTAAAATGTGAATTTCTACTGTCACAATCCGGACCAGTCAGAAGAGCTTTGCAACTCTGCATACCAAAAGGCTAGAATGGTTTTTCATAGGGAAAAGAATATCTGAGTAACAACAAGTAAAATTTCTTTCTTATTGTTGAGATGAATTGCTCCAGGTAGATGAATTTGTTCGTGATTGAAGCATTGGTGTTTCAGTCAAACACATGGCCTGTCTCTTTATTTTTGAACATATATTAATACAAGTATGAAAACATGAAAAGATAATCTCCTACATATTTCATGATGGAAACGTTAATTAAGATTACAACATTAGAGCCCACTAGTTAGAATAAAGGGCATGCAGACACTGACAGCACTCTAGCCATGGAGTCACGCTTGCCAGTCATTTTATGAAAATGACTTGAACAGTCTGTGTACACTAAAGTGTTAATAATACAGTCATGCATTACAGAACATTCTGAAAAATAAACATGCCCTTCAGTAAGTGAATAAACTGCACTGTGCTCAGACGCTAGGATATTAATTATTAAGTGACACAGAGATAAAAAGTAACCAATTTACAAAAGCTTTATCTCAAAGGGAATCCAACTAGAGATATTCTGCAAAGGGAAACAAAAAATGTTGGCGGCTTCCAGGAACTAAAGAATTGGATAATTTAATGGGGGAAGCATAGAGACCACCAGGGAGTCTCATTCTGTCCAAAGTGGCAGAGTCCATTTATTCAGAGCTGAGTACATTGTAACTTGCACTGCAGCCTATGAATAATAAGAATGATGTGTTGATGTAGATTTTCAGTTGGAACCAAAATGCACCCTCATTGGCAGTGCTGTAGAACTTGAGGTTGACTAGAGGATTTGGGAATTCTGTACCCTCACTCAAGCTATGAACCAAAAGCTTCCGTAAAAAAATATTTCAGAAAGTATGATTATGATTATGTCTGTGTTATGTGAACCTTCTCTCAATGTATGATGCATACATGGTTGGTTCTAAGCAGTTCAGAGTAATCAAAATAGTTTACGTGACATAACATGGTGTGGCTATATCCTACAGGAATTAAAACACTACAAATAATTAGTGTTTTGTTTTTTTTTTACTGAAGAGTGTTGATATTTCTAACTTTACCCCTCTTAGTTATGTTCACTAACCTATAAATGTCCAAATATTATGATTAACAGAAAATTACAATTCAAATAGATTTAACTAACAGGAACTTGCATAGACCAAGGTGCCTTGGATACATTTTTTACTACTCTTTACTTGGCCTAGTAGACTAGTATCAGCACCTTTGCACATATACACCAAAATTGTTGTCTCTCACTTAAGGGTAGGAGAATGCTTTAGGGTTCTTATGTATCTCTTGTTATTTCTGATTTTGATAGGAAAGAAAACCTACTGTTCCTGATTAGCATAGCCACACATATATTCATGAACAATGCCTGGAAGCTCCAGCAATGTGTTCTCTGAGAGAGAAGAGGAAAGAAAGAACCTCTCTCTGTTGATCATTCACTGTCATGAAGATAGCAGCCTGAGTTGAATTGCACAATGCAGCGCAACCTCAGAGAGATGCTTTCTTCTCTCATTCATTCTGCAGATAAGGAAAGTGCAATTGCATAGAGCTTAAGGGATGCATATATTTGCATTAGGAAAGAGCTACATCTCCATGACTCAAATTCATAAACACAATCTCCAGCACCCATCCTTTCATTGCTCCTCCATGACGTAAATTTCAGAAGTTTATGAGCTAGCACTTCCTGTGAATCTAGGTGTTTTAAGCCTTATAAAAGTCTGTCGCCCAGGCCATCAGTGGGCTGAGAATATAGCAGATAAGGTGGGACTTAATTTTGCTTTAGTCATGTGGAATTTTGAATATTTACCATCTAAGATTAGTAGAGAGACAAGTAAAAATTTTTAGAATAATAACACTTATACTTAGCATCTCCTAAGCTCTCCAAAGTGGACAAATTCATAAAGATGGACACATTTAGTATCCTCAAAGTTTAACAGGAACAGCCTAGAATGGTGTATTTGTGTAAGAAGGACACTTCAAGTAGAGAGGGTAGCTATGCCAGGTTTGTATCAGAAGATCACTTCCCTTGACCAGAGTGGGCATGTAGGAGTGACCAGCTACTGAATGCTTCTGAGCCTATAACTGTGATAAATCAACTTCAAACAAAGCAAAAGCAGACAAACTAAAACTAAAACTCAGCAAGTAGCTCTGTAATGGGAAGAAGTTAAAATCTAGTATGCCCGTTGCACACCAAATCTCCCTGGTTGCCAGTGAGGGAATGGCCATGCTGCAGACTAGAATGGCTTCGAGAAATCAGTTATACCCTGGAGAAAGAGTAGACATTTAGACATGTCCTCTCCCATCCCTTTTCTTTGTTTAAAACTACTTCCTCTGCAGAGCGGAGAGCACTGTCCCGCTGCATTTGAATCACGCTCATGATTAATCGCTCATTCCAGAGAAGTCAAATGTCTTCAGTCCAATTGCCTCTCTCAAGGACGTAGAGGTCAATGGCTTCTCCTTCTCCATAAATATCTAAGTCTAACAAAGACCGTTTCTTGGACTTTATTTCCAAATGCCTTCAGAAAGATTAAGAGTTCCACATAGAGCAGATGACTAATGACAACAATACATTCTGAGCTCATTACACAAGCAAAGCCCATACAGAAAAAGTACACTTTCTGAACAGACCAATGATGGGCTGTGGGAGAGGGGTCCCTCAGGAGCTGTGAGGAAGAAGAATTTACAAGGAATCAAGGAAGAAATGGAAAAGGCTGCTGCCTTTGTGTGGTATTTGTTGATGGCTCTCATAATATAAAGCACTATGTTAGCCAAGGCTAATTGCGAGGCCTGCTGTGTAGTAACACAGTGAATGATTGATCTGGATTGTTACAGAGAACAACGGTAACAGGCAAGCAGGAATACCTCCTTTGTTCTCTAGCGGCTTTCTCTTCAAAATGCATAGCAAGCCCAGACTGAAGACATGATGTGCACTGTGCCTCCCGGTAATTGTGATCATTTGTAACATGAAACACACAGTTTTTTCAAACAGCTTTCTATTTTCTGTTAGTGACAGAGTGCATAGGTCCTCTTAGTCTGGAATTTGGGGAAATAGTGACATGGGTTACATAAATCTCTGAGCAGCTTGAGGGGTTACCTATTTCTTTGGATGCTTTAGCCTTCCTCTTGCTTGAGATGCCTCCTGAGATACAGAAGCCAATAAAAAAGGAGGCAAAAATTATTATAGGAGATTAAAAGGTGTGAAATAAACACTTTTTTCTTTTACCATGATAAATTAATTTTATTGTTATAAAAATATATATACATATATATATATATATTCTCTTTCCATGAAGTTTATTTTTTAAACAATGATGCAGTTTATTTAAAATGTTTACTCCTATATATATATATATATATATATATATATATATATATATATATATATTAAGACAATTAACAGCACTAAACCAGGCACCTTCAACTGAATCCCACCATCCTCATGTGTTCCCTTCACACTACCCTCTGTGGATGACTAGAAAATTTCAGGATCCCATGGGTGACCAGAACGGTTCCCACCTTCCTCTTGCTCTGTTTCCCTGAGGGAAAGCTCAGGTGGGAACTGTAGCCTAAAAGGAGGAGCTGTGGCCAGGCACAAGGCTCTCTACCTTGAAGACACTTTCTGATCACCCGGGGGGGGGGGGTGAAGTTTATTTTCTTGAATATATTTTTGTTTGTTTTCCTGTGTGGCATATTTTCACATTGATTTTAGTTTGCATTTATGTTTATGATTGCTAATGAAAAAATTGGTAATTTATTCATCCTCCTTCTCATTTTGTCTCATGCCTTATCAAATATGAGAGAATTGTCTACAAGCTCACAAAACCAATGGAAGTACTTAATATTTACATGAGAGAAATGTCACAGAATTAAAATTTTAATCAAGAGAATACTACACAAATGTTTTGGCTATATTATTTTCCTAGCAAAAGAAAAAAATGCAAAAGGAACACAATGTGAGAAAATAGATATCTGCATTTCATATTACAGCTTCATAGACATGCAACAAGCTAACAGTCAACTTTGGTGGCTGCCTAAAAAGTCATTCCAGGGAATTAACGCAGCAACTGTGTGCTGCAAGGGCTTTCTTGAGTTTCCATTTGGAGACAGGGCTAGCTAGCCTAATCATTCTGGCAGTACCTTGGTAATTCTTACTAAAAAGCTTGGAAGCCACCCTGGTTTGCCACATGTTACCAAGGAAATTAGATGTTCCTGTAGGTTTTCTTAGTCTGATCAAGCAAAGGAGTTAAGAATGGACTTGAAAGAAGGCTCTAGGAGAGGCTTGTTTGTGGGGATAAAAACAAAACAAAGCAAAGCAGGCTACAAATGCCGGCTGAGTGGTCTATCGTAAATAGCCACATAGGGCATAAGAGTTGAGAAATAACTCAGAAAAGAGTGAGGAAGCCTAGTGAAGCGAAGAAAGTATGTCAAGGCTTTGGCGAATATCCAAAAGCATGAAAAAGAGATAAAACAAAGAAACAAGAAATGGTAAGAGTAAAAGTAAGGAGTCACAGAAGCAAAAATGACCTAACACAGCTACATGCCTGTCATTCAACTACACAGAGAACAGGAATTCTGGGAAGAAAATGTACATTATCTCATTAAGGAATTAATTATCCTTTCCTTTTTTTAGCATGGCTCATGGTAAATTAGCATTGCTCACTGTCCTAGCAGGATTACCTCTTAAGGGAAGAGATAAAAGCAGGTCTCTACCATGAAGTAGATTCCATTCTGGCCAGAAGGAAATAGTTTTCCTTATTGGGCCTCCAGTGCTACTGTAAAAGTTCTGTTTTTTCATTCTCTCTGTATTTTTACAATTAATGTAAAAATGGCAGCAAGGCCACCAGGCACACTGTGTTTAAACCATGGTTCTCAGTAGACAAAAATACTAATTAAAAGCAAAATTAATTTTGAAAATACCTAACATGTTGTATTCACCATTGCTCTGTTAGAATAATGTGCTTGGTAGGAAATTTAAAATTAATGGTGACTGCTAAGGCCATCAGCATGGCTACAGTAGTCCTTGGAGACACCTGGAAAACATCCCACTATTCTTTTAACACTTACCACCTTTAGGAAAGCAGTGAAAGAGAGTGCAGATGTGATCATACCCAGACCTGCATAAAAACCAGAGAAGGTAAAGGGATTCAAGTTCCTTTCTTCCACTTAGCAGGAAGGACTAGAGTGCTGTCCCTCTGTCATACCCCTCTCTTTCTGTCCTTGGCCAGATCCCTCCCTGGAGAGTAGCCAAATGGGCTGGACCATGCAGAGGCAACATAGGACAAAGTTCTGTAACTTATAGACAAGGTCATCAGGCAAGTGGATCAAATCCCACTTTGGAAGGACATCTTTGAATGCCTATATATCTATGACAAAAGGTAGCCAGGAGCTTATCATTAACATGCCCTGCATATGATGGCTCTTCTCAGTCTCCAGCTTGACTTTATCAGGAATTAACTAAAACCCAAAAGTGGCTAGACACTTCTGTGAAGGAGTTTTGCTTAGATAATTTGAAATTGGAAGATCTAGTTCTTTGTGGTAGGAAGACACAACTTTAACCCACATCTTTTGAGGTTGAAAGACCCACCTCTCATCTGGGTCACACTTTCTCCTGGTGGCCTTTATAAGTGACATGGAAAAAGGACACTCTTCTTTGTCTGGTGGCTCTTCCTTCAGCAACAAATCCATTCCTTCACTGGCATTAGAGCCAATGTCTTCAGAATTCAAGTGTATTCTGAGGACCATCTGAGATATCAAGACTAGTGGAATAAACAACTACTGGCTCCTTGGCCCTTCTGTTCATCTGCAGACACTGTTGGATTAACTTCATCACAGCCTGTAAATCATTAATTCTTCTTTCTCAATATATGCAGAAAATCATTATATAAGGTTTGTTATTCTAGAGAGTCATGAGTCATATACCACAGAAAGTCGGTTATCTGTGGGCCAACACAGGAATTTAATCACAGACATTTCCAGTTATCAGTGGAGACAGTTCATTCTGGAACTAATACTGGGTTTCAGCTCCATCCACTGGAGACTGCAACAAGAAATATCACCATCACATAGGACACAATTGTTCTAAGTCCAAATGGATTGAAGAATATGCTTTGTTGGTTTTACTTGTGAAATATAAAATGAATATCTGAAAGAGTTACAGGATACATTGTGATGTTTTAACATATGTATCGAGGTTGTACTGTTCTAGCCAACATGGATTGACTGGAGGACAGTGTGGTAAGTGATACAAGCCCAGCACCAAAAGATAAACAGAACCCAATCTCTCTTGTCTGGAGGATGCAGACGACGATCTGAAAGCAGGAATGTGTTACTAGACACTGTAGAAGTAGAGGGTAGTAAAGACAAAGCAAAGATTGGACTATTTATATTTTCCCTTCCCTCTGTTTTAGAGAACTCAACAGTCATCACCCAAGGCTGTCTCATGGAGACATTCTCAGGTAAGCCTGGTCCAGGTACACAGGGCTATCTCCACACACCCAGAGGTATACACTGTATAGCATGTAAAGGTTTTCACTAGTCTAGAGGACTAGAGAGAGGGTATTAAATTCCCAGCATCTGGAAAGGGGACCCTAACTCCAGAACTATGAAACAACTACCTCTTTGTGAGTCTATGCTGACAGCACTCTTTCTATCTTTCATGTGGACTAGAATTCCTGTCCAGTCTTCCGTTTTCTGAAAGCAAAGAGTTCTGTCATAGACATCGATGCTTCCTTTGAACTACAAGTTGTGAACTGGAACAGCTGTTCTCACCAAGACTTCCTTGGCTTCCTTGGAATGCAGGGACAGCAGCAGTGGCCATAGCAACAGCATCTTGACACTGCAGGGGTCCTGCTTCCTCGAGAGGGCCCTTGAGGACTTGCTGCATAACCTATATTTTGTTAAATGTCTCAGACAGCTGTGAAGCTTCATAATGTGTGTGTGTGTGTGTGTGTATGTGTGTGTGTGTGTGTGTGTGTGTGTGTGTGTGTGTGTGTGTGTAAAAAATAAAACTATGAAAAGTTAAAGTTAATTTTGTGGGTTATTTCAGCCTAACAATAGGTATAATATTCCTGAAGTATTTAGTGGAAAATGTGAAGTAAACTCAATTAATAGGCTGGTTTTATATCTTTGCCTCTGGTCAACTACTTATGTGGAAAATCTCATAGTCTAGAGGTGTCATTGTTATCTCCTTTCACCTATAACTCCTTAACTACACTTATGTTGTCCTAATTTAATGGGCGACCTTAAACATGTGACCAAACTTGGTGCATCAAAGGTCCAGGCCTTACCTATAATAGCAGTTATTTCCATATTTAATCTCTTACTGATTTGGTTGGTCTTCAACATCTCAGAATCTTTTCATAATCATCTCATGTTACTTTAGATATTGCATTATTGTATTTTTCTTTTTTAGGACCTAGAACTAAGTTATTTTCTAGGAGCTTTTATTCTTTCTGCTTGCAAGATCATATTTATGCCTATTATTCTTTGAAAAGAGAAGCCAAATATGCAGTATTCAGTATTATATCACTCCTGACTATATTTTTACCTTTCTTCACAAATTACCCAGCCAAGATTATACATGACTCATGTCTATAGATCCTAAAAGGAAATTTCCCAGTTGTTCAATCATTTCAATGTCAAAGTAAGGACATACAAGATACTATTACTCATATATGAACTATACTGTCTTGAGAAAGTCTTGGTCCAGATGCATTACAAGATGCAAAGCTACACCTCTAAGGAAGATATACAAACAGCCAATAGGCAGAAGAAAATATTCTCAACACTACAGAGGACTAGGAAAATATAACTCAAAACTACATTGAAGTACATGAAACACATAAACACACAGAGACAGACACACACACACACACACGAAGTTTTGATGAATAAATGAAAATTTGAGTCTTTGTGCCTCTTTGCTATTTATAGGTGTTGTGGTTAATAGTCATCTTGTCAGAATCATTTGTGAGGGATTACTGAGTTTAGCATAAGGAAATTAAGAAGAGCCATGTAGACTCTCAGCAGTACATCTTTGTAGGCTGGGTCCTAGATGGATAATATGGAGAAAATAAGCTAACCAAAAGCATTTATCCTTCTCTGCCTCTTGACTGAAGACAACGTGACCAGTGACCTCAAGCTCCCGCCACTGTGACCTCCAGACCACGCTTAACTGTACCCTCATAATAACTCTCTCCTTTTTGAAATAGTTTTTTCATATGTGTTTATCTCACAGAAACCAGCAAAAGTAATTAATTCAGCAGGACAGCAGGCTCAGTTGCTAAGAGACTCATTTGCCACTTCTTCAGTAAGTCAAGCATGCAGGTAACATAACAGGAATTCTACTCCTAGTTATGTACACAAAATAACTCAAAGCAGAATCAAGCAAATACATGGACACATTTGTTTATAGAACCAATGTACTTAATGCACGGCAGTTAAAAGACTAAAACAAACCAAATGTTTATCAGAAAAAGTCTCCTGCTATATCAATTTGTGAAAATAAATAAGATTGAAATAACAAAATGAAAATTTAAAATTTTTTTTCTAAACCGGGTGTATTTGTTTAGATTGACACATAACAATATTCACACTCACAAGGCCCAGCATGTAATGATCCTCATATTCATTAAGCAGAGTTATAGCCAGTATATCCATCACTTTAAGCTTCTATCATTTTCTTATGACAAGGATATTCAAGTTTTGAGCTTATGAAGATTGTGAGATATGTAATTATCTCATCTCTGTTCTTTATAGTCATGCTTCTGTATTCTAGCACCTGAGAACTGAGTCATTAATACCATACCTTTTTGTCACCCATCATCTCAAATTGCTGGTAGCTATTAGCCATGAATAAAGACTCAAATATAACAGGATAAGCTATTTTATTTTATTTTTTTTTTTTTTGAGACAGGGTATCAGGTATCCCAAACTGACCTCACATATTCCTATGCAGTTGAGGATGATTTTGAAGCTCTGGTCCTCGGTACCAACCCTCCTAGTCTGTGCAGTGTTGGGAGTCAAGCCCAAGTCTTCAACCATATTAGGCAAGCACTTTACCAACTGAGGTATCTCTCAAATTCCTAGACTTCATATGATTTAAAATAAATCTTTCACACTTGCAAAGTAAACATTTTACATGTTACAAGGGTGATACAGAATTTACTGGGAGGGGTGTCGTGCTTTAAAGGAAGGATCATATTAAGATTGATATTAGAGCTCACAGAAACAGCAAGGAAGGAAACAGAGAACTGGCAAAATAGAATCCAATTCCATATTGATGAAAGTGGCACACGTTAGTTTCCTTCCTTTCCTGTGGCAGGCTATGAAGGAGATCCTGAAGCCTGTGAGTGGTCCCAGGGAAAGTAGAAACTGCAAGTATGCACTGGAGGTTTTCCTTTGGTAATAATTAAGTATGTCTGGATGACATTCCGTTGTAGATACAGAGAAGCACTCCCTGCCTCCACATGCACTCAACACTGACTGAGTTAATCACCCAGGAAATTCAATAAACCTTCAGAAATAAATTTTGGACCTTATGCCATTCATCACAGCAAAAATGTGCGAAGCAATTTTGTAGTCATTGCTATGTGGGGAGAGGCTTGTCTCAGATGCGTCTCTCTAAGGGAATTTCACAACCCACTGCAGGCATTTATCTTAGGAGCACAGAACTTGATGCATGTTGGCAATCTGAATCATGTATTAATTAATAATATTAATCAGTCAGCTGGTGAAAAATATATTAGGGTTCAAAAGTGAATTACTGCTATTCATTTTACTTAAAAATAACTGTCAAGTGTGAAATGGACTAATGTGAAGCAACATAAAATGTAAAGTCTGATGATATGCTGTCCTTGTATGTTTATGCTGACGAACCTGAGACAGATGTAAGAGAATGCCTGTAGTCGGGGCCGAAGACAGAAAGGCGTCAACACAGATGTGCTCCTCCATCTATAGGTAATGACTTCTCAGCCCTCAGGAATTGATTGAAACTGCATGTGGTAGTGAATTGAGAACAATAATTCTAGGGGCCAGAGAGGTGGTCAGCTGGTAACTGTTCTTGATGCCAAGTCTCGGGATCTGGGCTTAATCCTAGGGATCATATGGTAGAAACATAAAACCAACTCAGAGAGAGAGAGAGAGAGAGAGAGAGAGAAAGAAAGTATCAGAAGCCTTGAGTGAATGATGTTATGAGTGAACATTTGCTGTTGACATAGGCATGACCATGTCAAAGCCTCAAAGCCTCAGACCTTCAGATAAATGACAAAGCTTTCCCTTCTGTGGTGAGTCTGAATACTGACAGTGTGTGCAGAAAAATGTCCACCAGAGCTTTCAACCCTTTGACATTTATGGCATAAAGACTGCTCTCCTACAGACACTGCTCCTAACAAGATTAGCTAAACCTGTCTTTTGATCCAGCTGTATACCATAAACTCTGCCTCCTTGTTTATGTATATATATTAACCCCACCTCATTGGCTGTATATAATAACATTTTTCAGATATGTATATATATATATATATGTGTGTGTGTGTGTGTGTGTGTGTGTGTGTGTGTGTGTGTGTGTGTGTATAATCTGAGCTACCAAGGTGCTGTAGTTTCTCTACCAGAGAGACCATTTCACCCAAGTACAGTAACTCTGTGTATCTGTGTATTTGTTTTTTCTTCATTCCCCTACCCCCTCAGTTCAGTCCCAAGTCTCTGGAGCTGTGCAAATATTTGTCAAATGAATTAATAGATTAATATTATAAAATGTTAAAAAACATCATATTATAGTAATGCATAATAATTATGACATATTATCAAGAAATAAATGTTGCTGTTCTCTACGAAAACATCATATTATATTGCACTGCACATCTTTCTTTTATGGTTGTAAGAACCCAAACTTGACACGTGATTGACTGTAACAGAGGAAATACTAAAATCAAATGATATTTTGTATAGGTGAGATTATGTTAGTCACCATTATGACTCTATGATACTGACTTTTCTCTTAAAAGCTTAAAAGAAAAATGGATGTGTGCATGTATGTATGTGAACACTTATATGAGTGAGAGCTGGCATCCATTCACTGTTCATTGTAGGTGCTGGAAACCTAACACTGGTTATCTCTCATCCCCTAGACTGGCTTTGGAGCAGAGAAATGTGGGACTCTTTGGAAACTGTTTACTCTGAACCCGTATACCAGCTAGTGTGCCGTCTGCTCATTTTCTTCCCTACAGTGAAATGTGGTTCTTCATATCCAGATCTAAGTGCCAGTACTCAACCACATGTATGATTTGCATTGATATTTTTTTCTTTCATCTTGGTAATCTTGCTCTAACAAAAAGAAGAATTCCATAATCCACTTCAAATCTCTCTTCAGGATAAAGGAACACAAATCAACGTGGTTAATGTATCTTAATTTCCTTTTACTAAGGTATATCCCACTCTACACAGAAAAGCATTTACTCATAGCTTAGAAAATGTCTCTATGGGAAACTGGCCAAGGATTTGCATCAAAAACTTATAATCTGGGGTAAAGGACAGCAAATAAGTGTGTTTGTCTTGCCAATGGTTGCAAGGTAAAATATGAGAATCAGTGCTGTTTGCAGTCGAGACGTATAATAGGCAGCATCATGAAAATTAAAACTCTGCTGTGTGAGAACGACTCAAAGTTTATCCAGAATTACTTATTTTATTAAAGGAGCAGCATTGAAATTCTCAGAGGAGAGATTAACTCCTTACTCTTCCGAGTGGAAACTGTACTTCCCAGGGCTGTGGCTGCACTTTGCTCTCAGATACTAGATTGTCCCTCACTTTCCACTGTAGTTACCCTCTCTTAGGAGACTGGGATTGCTAGCAGCAGGTCGGGTAGTGTAGCTGGGAGGTCACCCGCAAGTTATTATTTAGCTTTTTGTCCAGTATTTCTGGAATTTCACAAAGCAAAGATGTATCTGCTCTGCAACACCTTTCAGATTCAAAGGTGGATGCATATGATGGAATTTCTTCATAGCAGTCTACTGCTTAAAAGTGCTCATTTTGCAAAGGTCCATACCAAATATCTACAAAAGTCAATTATAAAATTTTGACTCTTATTTTATTTATGTTTCTCAACTTTGTTGCAATCTAATGTTCACAATTCCTTTCAAAATAATTTGGTCTCTGAGTTAAGATTCAGTATATATTGTTTGGTAATACACTTCCTTTTCATAAAAATTTAATATAGGTGGGAAAACATGCTTCTTTCTTTTTTGAAACAACATCTGTAAAAACAATTTTGATATTATCACACACACATAGGTGTATATGTACACATAAATACATAAATTCAAATATGTATTTACACATATGTGGGTTGGGGGAATGTTAGATTATCAGAACATCAATTGAATTACTTAATGACAATTGAAAGCAAGTTAGGCTAAGCAAGGATAGAATTTTGAAACTAAAAATATTCATAGAAGCAACTTTTGGAGAATGATTCTATTAAAGTCATTACTGACTTTATTTATACCAGTCTCAGTAAATAGTACTCCCCTTGTCTGTTTTATCTGACTCTGCTTATACACTTCAATTATAAACACAAGCATAAAGTATTCCTCAACAAAGCAAAACTCTAGAGTACTTCAACTGTTTTCTCGTCTGTTAAAACAGCAAAGAGTATAAAGAATAGAATTCATTGTTAGACATGGATTAAAATTCTGTCTACATTTTCAGACTTTTCTCTTAAATCCTGCACAATATTCCGGATGTTAAAATTTTATAATCACAATGAAGCTTGTGGTCACAAATAGAAAATATCAGTGACATTAGACTAGGAATAGTAGCATTTTATTTCAAAGAACAGATCCGAGGTGCTGCACATTTACTGATGATTCCTCACCATCTTTTATAGTCACCACTGGCAGAAAATGATTTACCTTTAAGTGGAGGTTAGTTACAAATCTTCCACATCAGTCTGTGATATCAATATTTGAAAAGTAATTATAGAAGTGCCTATATAAAGAGCGAAAAATCTTGAAAAGTTATTGCTAAATGAATCATTGTTTTTAATGAGTCCATGTTTGCTCTGTTTTCTTAACCATTTTGTCAAAAGCAAAAAAGAAAAATAGAAACAGAAGGAAACATAACTTCCATATGTTGACAGAGGAGTGGGTAAGGCAAACACTTACATTGCAGTACTCACTACCATTTTGATTTTACATAGTAAAAAAAGCATCACTCACCACGAGCAGAAATTTTTTTCTTTCTTTTTGTTGACACAGGATCCCCATGGAGCTTTGTCTGTCTGCAAACTCAAAAGTTTGTTAGAACCTTTCTCCATCCCAGCTCTATATGTGAAAACAGGAGTTTGCAAAAAAGATTATGGTATAGTTTCTTTTTTAGGAATACCGTATTCTTGTATTTAAACTTAAAGTGTGTGAGCAGGGTCAGTTAAATCCAACATGGGAAGCATTATGAATTAATGGCTTTGCTTGGTGTAGTGCAGCAACAAAATGACCAAATATGAAAGGTAAACTGTGATTCCTAGGATGAATGTTTTATATTAAATGATTTTTATTTTATAATTTTATGTGTATAGGTATTTTGTTTGCATGTATGCCTATGCACCACATCTTGCCTGGTGCCTAAGGAGGCATGAGTGGATGATTTCAGATCCTGTGAAACTGGAGTTACAGACAGTTGTAAGTTACCAAATTGGTGCTGGGAACATTACCGGGGTCTTCTGGAAGAACACTCAGGTGCATAAACACTGCTCCATCTACTCAGCCCCATATGCTTGACTTTGTATGCAAATTAAAGAGCTAATTTATTCATCTGAGTAATCACTTAAGATCAAAATAAAGCCTAGCATGGTGGCACACACCTATAATTCCAGTCCTTGGAGAGGCAGAGACAGGTGGATCTCTGTGAGTTCAAGGCCAGCCTGGTCTACAGAACGAGTTCAATACAGGCAAGGGTACACAGAGAAACCCTGTCTCAGGGTGGAGAATGGGATTCAAAATAAAATGAAGCAATTTTGTTCAGGAATAACTCTTCATTAGACCAGGACAAATATGTTACATGACTAAAGTGACCAGGCATCATAGGGCATGTCTGTATTCCCAGAAGCACAGTGGTAGGGCAAGAAAGTCAAGAGTTCACAGTTATGCTTGGCTACAGAGAAATTTGAGCTTAACCTAAGATATATAATACCCATGTTCAAAAAAAATAAAGTGAGAAATGCACACAGCTGAGCCACAACTAGTTTCCCCTCAAAGTTAAAATGTAAAGATAACATTTAAAAAAGAAAACCATCAAACCCAGGTCCTATCGAACACCAGTGTAAGGCTTCACATTTGGATAAGCTTTTTTGGCAAATACTTATATTCTTTTCCAAGTATAATTTGTCTAAGAGACCAGACTAGCACCTACAAGTATTGAACAATTATTTAGACAACAAGGTTAGACAGAGGAGAAATATTTCATAAAATGCTGTTATAGGTTTTTTAGCCCAAATGCTCATACTAATGTTTCATCACAGAACAGAGAAGCTGGCACATCCTTCAGCCTCACATATGAAGAGTTGAACATGTTAAAATGTTATCCCAGAAAGGTAATGGGCTTGAAAACAAGTGGGTTAATTTGAAATATTTTATTTGTAAAAATACATAAGGTTTTAGGTTTTACTGTAGTAAATGGACGTGACTTTTGCTTTTCTTCTTTAAATCATCAATTTAATATTTTTCCACATTACAGACTTCGAATAGAAAAACCTTCATTAGTGAAATTTCTTGTGCAGCACCAAGTATAAAGACTGGAATAAAAAATAATATAATTGCTGACATAAAAATATTCAAGAAAATGTACTACTTTCTCTTTTGCACATATTAGTCTATTGTCCACTTTCATACTAAAATGTCATGAACTTGGTCTTTTTAAAAGTGACTCATAGAGGTTTATACTCACTTTTGGTCATTTTGCAAATACCCTGGTATCGATCTTGGATTCCCATGCCGCTCTGCTTCTCTCTCCAGCGCTCCATACATGGTCTGATCTGCCCCATCCTAGCCAACTTCCCATTGCTTTCCACAGCCCTTGCCTGCTGCTCCAAGCCAGGGTCTTCGTGGCGTCTGTCTCAGAGAGCGCTTTGCTGACTGCAAGAGGTGACACCTGCCAGTGTGCTGCTGCTCTTAGTGGCCTAGCTCCTCTTCAGAGAAAGTCCCACTTTGGCTAATTTCTGTTTGTTTTTGCTCATCTCTTATATGAATAAAGGATGCTTTTTTTTTAAATTAAAGTCCAAGTGGATTAAAGACCAGAGACACTAAATCTCTTAGAAGAAAAACTGGGAAAGAGCCTTGAATGTTTGAAAAATTATGTTCATGAAGAACCAGTTGCAGCTTTGCCTCTGCCACTTCCCCAGAAATCCACACTAACTTGTGTTTTCCCCCTCAATGCCCGCAATTCTTTTTTATTTTATTATAATTTATTCGCATTATATCCTGATTGTAATCCCCTCACTCTTATTTTCCTGTTCCCACCATCCTCCCATCTTCCACCTTGCTCCCCTCCCCTGGACCTCTGACAAGTGGAGTCCTCCTCCCCCACTTTCTTATGACAGCCTATCAGGTCTCATCTGTCTTGCTCACATCCCTTTCCATTGTGTTCCCAAAGGGCCTCTCCACCAAGGCACAGTGATCAGATCCCAGGCACCAGAGTTCATGTCAGAGGCAGTGACCCACTCTCTACACCCAGCTTGCCCACATAGAGAATGAGCTGTCCATCAGCTACAACTGAACAGGGGTCCAGTTTCTCTCCTTTCAATGTCCTTGGTTGATGCATCAGTTTGTAGAAACCCGCCTGGGTTCAGATCCACCAGCCTTGATAGTCTCTTGTGGAGCTCCTGACAACATGCCCCCATCCTTCCATACCCTAACTCTCCCATACAACTCAGGCTGCGAGCCCCAGTATCTGTCCCGATGCCCAGCTGGGTGGAGTGTCTCAGAGGACATCCATGTTGAGCTAGCAGATTGAGGAGTTTTATGTAAATCATTTCATCTACAGAGATATGGTTGCTTCTTTTTAGTCTGCCTGTTTCTCTGTAGTGTTCTTTTTAAAATTTTAATAATTTATTTATATTACATTTCAATGGTTATCCCATCCCTTGTATCCTCGCATTCTTCCCTCCCTCCCATTTTCCCCTTATTCCCCTCCCCTATGACTGAGTCTGAGGGGGACCTCCTCCCCCTGTATATGCTCATAGGGTATCAAGTCTCTTCTTGGTAGCCTGCTATCCTTCCTCTGAGTGCCACCACAGTTGAGTGAAGAGTGGGGTCTGACTTTCACAGGTACTCTGGTTTCTCTGTAGTGTTCTTAACATTGCTCTCTTCTTTTTACTCTCTTTAACATTTATTCCTTTATCTTATGTTAATCAACATAAGGTCTCATCAGCTTTAGAAACCTTTTCAAATGACTGGTACATTTTTATTGTACCAGTCTACTGGTCTAATCTCTGATGTAGCTACTTTTCTTTCTGTCCTTTCTTTTAGTCATCTTTTTAAAGTATAATTTAAGAGTATTTTATTTTATTTTTTTCTTCTTTATCCTAGGTAGAAGATCCTTTTGTAGAACAGTCAACTGTAGCTGTAGATTTCCCTTCATCCACTGATATTAGTGTGGCCCAATGCTCTGACACATTGTGCTTTCTATCATCGTCGTCGTCGTCGTCATCATCATCATCATCATCATCATCATTATTATTATTATTATTATTATTATTATTATTATTATTATTACCTTTTAGTTCTGTGCACTGAACCCAAATACTCTGTTACTGGTCTCATGTGTACATTTTACTATTAATCTATTATTTAAAAGTACATGCTATATTGTGTTGTGATTCTGGCATGCATATGCTTGTTTTTCCTCATGCCTAAATCCCATGTACCAGTGGAGTTTCTAATTCTCTGCCTATCCACTTCGACTCCACTTTGTTGTGTTTGGAAACATTCCTTGTATAGTTTAATACTTTTTAAATTTGCTGGGGTTTTCCTTGTGGCCTGAACTATGCTTACCTTGACGTACTTTCTCTGTGTAGTTGAGATGAAGTTTCACCATGGTGTTTTAGGATGTGTTAGATCTCCCAGTTGATGGTCCATCAAGCCCTCTGTGTCCTCGCAGGTCATCTGTTTATCTGTCCTCTCCTCTCAGGCACAGAATGGTATAGGGAGGTTTCAGCTGTTATACCTTCCTACTTATCCCTTATATTTTGTAAGATTTTATACAGTGTAGTTTGGGTGAGGATCTTTGTTAATTTAATTAGAAATTCTCTTCCTAATTTTTCTGCATTTTTGATGAACAGGCCCTTTAACTCATGGCCCTTTTCATGTCCTTTTGTCTCAGTCTTTCTTGTCTCTTGGACTAGTCAGTCATTGTCTGTTAGCAAGTATTCTTTCAGTTTTATCCTGCTTATACATTTTAATATAATATTCCTATAAGCATGATAATCCTGAGAATTAAAAGAAATTATTTTTAAAAATTGCCTTTGGATTTACACAGAATAAAACTTCATTCCTGTTCTCTTCTTTTGCATTATAATATGAATTACATAGCCACATGTGACCCATGTCAGAACAATCTATTGTTCCATGTAGATATCCTTAGAATCAAATGGAAAAATACTATAAACAAAAGCATTTATATTTAATCCTAAGATATAAGATTATAAGATAATAAGGTATCAATCAGCAGACATTATGTTACAGAGGAGTTTATTAAATGAGAATGGGGAGAGAAGAAAAGGAGGGAAGGGTACCCCAGAAAGAGGGAGAGACAGAGAGACAGAGACAGAGGAAGAGAGGGTAAAGAGAGGAAGAGTAAGAGAGGGGAGGGAGAGAAAGAGTAGAGAGAGAGGGGGCATGAGAAGGGTTTGTCCTTTTATACAACCCTGGCAGGGCCATGTCCCTGTACCAGGTAAGCAATAGAGGGCGGGGTACAACAGCCATGTCTTGCAGCAGATTGAGGCTGAGGAGTGCTGGGGGAACCTGGAAGTGTTTGTCCCATGTCTTGAGCACACCATTTCAGCCTATTGCAAATGTGTAATGGGCAAAGAGATCATCTTAACCACTTCCTGCTGACAATAGAGCAACAACAGGTGGTTAAAGGCTGAAATGTTGGCCAGATTCTGGAACAACAGGCTGTTACATTTGCTTGAAAAATTTGAGAGAGCAAAGAAAATATTTGGATACAGGGAATTTTCTTCCATTTTACTCAGTTGCTGGCAATAATTAAAATGGTTTAGTTTTGGAGCTGTCCACGTTTGGTTGGAGAGGCATGTAAGCTTAGAAGTCTTTAAGGTGGACACAGGGATTTTAGGTTCTCTAAAAGACATCCCAAAGGTGTTCTAGAAGGAACAAGCATCTAGACATTTCCCATGAGGAGGTAAAGTCAGTAAACTGTTTTAGGGTATCCCTAGAATGGATAATGACAGGTGCAGAGACTATTCCAGCAACTCCTCTGTACTGGACAGTGACCAAGAGTGCAGCTCTGTGGCTGAGCTGGCCTTGGGACACAATCACCTACCTAGTGCACTAGGAATATTTTGGAGGCCAAGCGGTGGTTGGGGCAACTATGTCAGTTCTCACCCAGTGGGAACTGTCTTAATTGTAGGCCAGTGAGAAGGGCCAGCCATAGCCATGGAGACTGGGCTTGGGTATGCCCACTCCCAGTGAACCAGAGACAGAGGTGTTGACACTCTCTTGGACCAAGGGAAGCGTTTATGTGACTAGTAAGGGGAAATCAGCTGGTGTTGGGTGCAGAAAGATGATTTTTGGGAGTCCCAAAACAAGGGAAAGGGGAAAAGGAATCCCACTCTCGGGGATAGGCAATAGATGAGAAACTTTGGCTTTGGATTGTAGAAATTATCTGGATTCCTTTTGGCCTGAGAGATGGATTTTCTGTAGGCTACAAGAATCCTCCTAAGTTCATAAATGGAGACAAATTTTAGCATTGTCACTGTTTGAAATCTGCAGTGAAATACACATTGTTAGACATGAACACATTGTAGGAAAAAGCAGTAAACATACAACATAGCAGAGACTGGGAAAAGAACTTCGTGTTGAAAGCATAAATACTCTGAAGTGAGCTTGGGAAAAGCAGAAGCCCTATGAGACTTTCCTGACACCTGTGAAACGGTAACATGGGAAGGACAGAAATCTCGTGTAGAGCAGAAGGCATAAGTTCACTTTAGCATGTGTACATACCATGAAAGATGTCTTTCCAGAAGACTGGATGTATATAATTTTAGTACAATGAGAAACATTTTAAGAAAAAGACAAACAGAAGTAAAATTAAAATCCTATAATAAGATCATATAGTGGAATGTTTTCCATAGTTAGATAAATAAACTAGAGCTCCATTGATCAGTGTTAATATCCTGAACAATTAATACAATAATAGCATAGCAACAGGAAGAAATAAAGCATCCTTTTAGACATGATGTCCTTCATAATTTGTATTTACCAACTTGAAAAAAACACCTTACACCCTTGAACATTCACAAAATACCTT